>NW_026652295.1:37810940-37835383 GCF_009828535.3 Hylobates moloch | reverse complement strand
ACTTATCCATTCTGCCATTGATGGGTATTTTGACTGTTTCCAATGTTTAACTCTTACACATGGCACTGTTAGGAGCATTTTGAGCAATATTATGGTGAGCAGACATGCACACTTCTCTTGTGTTAGAACCAAGGGAAATCCTCCCTTTCTCCCTCTGAATATTCAATGGAAATGGACTCACAAAAGGAGATTAATTGGAGAAAAGGCATACGCATTTATTTAAGGTGTACACAGGAGCCTTCAGAATGAAGACCCAAAGATACAAGGGACATCATTCATTTTTATACTTAGGTTCAACGAAGTTGTTATGGACAGCTGTGTGGAAATATGGTTGGACAATAAGGGTATGCTTTAATGCTCATGGATGGAATGGGGAAACCCAGCAGGGCCCGTCTGTCTAGATTCTTCTTGGCCTTTGAGCCTGCATTCCTTCCTTCTGCGTATGGAGCAGGATTCTCTCTGGAACGGGGCTGTTATGACCTATGGTCAAACAAGATAGGTCAGATAATGTCTTTATGACAAGTTTTCACACACAAAGGTGGAAGGAAAGTGAGAGTAATATTTATCGGTATTATGGCTGGCTTTGGGGAAAAGGGGTTCTGGTTTCTATTATTCACCTTGGGGAAGAGGGATTCTGGTTTCTACACCCAACACCGGTGGGGGAGAATGTGACTGAGAAGTAGGTGGGCAGAGAAAAACGTTTGCTTCTGAGGCTTCTTCTGAGGCCTGCATTTGGGGGTATTGTTTTCTGAGCTCCAACAGTTGGGAAGCAACCTAGGAAAGGAATTGCTGGATCACAGGGTATACGCGTAGTCAGCTTTAAAGATATTGCCAAGCAGTTTCCCAAGTGGTTGCACAGCATTGTTTTTTTGTTTCGTTTTGTTTTTTGGAGATGAAGTCTCACTCTGTTGCCCAGGCTGGAGTGCAATGGCGCAATCTCGGCTCACTGCAACATCCGCCTCCTGGGTTCAAGCGATTCTCCTGCCTCGGCCTCCTGAGTAGCTGGGATCACAGGCACCTGCCACCATGCCCGGCTAATTTTTGTATTTTTAGTAGAGACGGGGTTTCACCGTGTTGGCCAGGCTGGTCTCGAACTCCTGACCTCAGGTGATCCACCCACCTCGGCCTCCCAAGGTGCTGGGATTACAGGCGTGAGCCACTGCGCCGGGCCCACAGCATTGTTTTTATAGAAGAGAAAATCTAAGTCTCCATAAACAGATATCCATCCCTTTCCCCTGTTTCCTACACAGTGCAGGGGGCCTGGTCAGAGGGCTGGAGGAGAGGCAGCTACACTGGATGATGAAAGGACAAGGCTGGGAGGACATACATTTTGCTGTAGCCTTTTATACCTTTGGAATTTTGAGGCGTGTTAAAATGTAACAGTAATTTTTTTTAATGAAAAAAGAACGGGGAGAGAAAAACCCATATGCTTTTCAGATACCTTCTCTTGCTATTTATAACAGCACCCCCAGTTTCTACTCACCCTCAGATCCCTGTCTGAGCGTGATGCTCCCCACCCCACCCCTCCATTCTTAACCTTTACGAAGATTCTTCCCCCAAGGAGGAGCTCTTAGCTTGGGTTGGGAAGCAGGAATGACAGAGCCTTGGAGAGAACAGGGAAGAGAGAGAACAATAGGGGTGGATGAATAAACACAGAGCTAACAGCTTCCACACATTCCAAGGAGATGGGGAACTGAGGTGCAGTCCAGATCCTCTGCAGATAATCCGGAAAGATGAAAGACTTGCTAGTTAGGAAGGATTTAAAGGGTATGGGTGACAGAGGAAAGGAAAGAGGCAGGGCACTTCCCTAATGGTTAGGGCAGGGGAGGCAAGGGGTGAGGATATGTGAGCTGTGGGCACTGGTCCCCTTCTCTGTTACTTCTAGAAGCTTCCACCACCCCATTCCCGCCCCACACACACACACCACCCTGACCCTAAGAATGCTGGATATTCCTCACTCAAGAACACCCCACCACCACCCACCCAACTCAGGTCCCAGGCAGGCCAGGTCTAGAGGGATAAACAGAAGGGTCCCCGGCCCACCCCCTGCCTGCCCTGCCCGTCACCCCATGACCAGGGGCCACCTGTACCTCTAAGTGGGGCCAAAAGGAAGTGACTGCTGAGCTGGGCCTGGAGGAGGGAGCCAGCACCATCTGGCTGTATCTGCCTACCTCAATGCCACATCCTCGAGCAGGGCTGAAAAAAGAGACAGCTGTGAGAAGAGTGAGAATCCATCCTCAGTAGCAGCCTAACACCTGGCGGAGGTGGCGCCCGTCATTCACTCAATCATTCTTCCATTTGCCAAAGCACATACTGTGGGCCAGGCCCCTCTCCCAACTGAAGTGTTTCCTCTAGCTGGCCTGAAATCCCACTGTTGTAGTTACTTAACTGGAGATCAGTGGTAGACTGGGGGTTGGTAGCTCAAACAATTTGAGGGAGAACTCTTAGAAAAATAATCCAAAATGCACACATTTCCAAAAACATGTGACCATGGGAGGATCGTGCAGGTGAGGGCCGGACTCTACAGCTGGAACGCGTTCGTTTCTCTGTAAGTCCAGCTCTTTGTAGACAGGGGCACTGCTTCTTAGAAGTGCAGGTGACGGGCCATGCGTGGTGGCTCATGCCTGTAATCCCAGCACTTTGGGAGGCCAAGGTGGGTGGATCACGAGGTCAAGAGATCGAGACCATCCTGGCCAATATGGTGAAACCCCATCTCTACTAAGGATACAAAAATTAGCCAGGCGTGGTGGCGTGTGCCTGTAGTCCCAGCTACTTCGGGAGGCTGAAGCAGGAGAATGGTGTGAACCCGGGAGGTGGAAGTTGCAGTGAGCTGAGATTGCGCCACTGCACTTCAGCCTGGCAACAGAGTGAGACTCCATCTCAAAAAAAAAAAAAAGTGCAGGTGACAACAGAAGTTAGCAGCCCTCAGGACAGGGCTCATGGGAAGGAGGAGGGCACTGAGGGCAGGCATTCTGATGGAGACGTAGCAGCTCCAGGAGGGGCTGAACCTAGAGAAATGGTAAGAAGAGGCGGCCTCGAAGGCTCCTCCGTCATCCACCATCTAGCTGACCTCCTTCCCCCAGAGGCTCAGAGCACAGTCCCTGCTCCCAGGAGAATCTGGCTCCCTCTTGTAGCCAAGAGAAGCCTCTCCCCAGTCTTTTGCAGCAGTCAGGGAGTGGGTGCAGCACCCAGAAATGTAGCCTGGTTTGAGCTTCCACTCCACCTGGGGCTGCCTTGAGAAAAGAAGGTGATGGCCCAGAGGGAAGGTGGGTGGTCTGGGTGGCCCTTCTCTCTCTGGGTCTCAGTCTGCACTCTGGTTCAAAGCAGTAGTTGAACCACTCTAGTTCAAAATGTTTTTCTCTGCCCATCTGCCTCTCAGTCCCATTCTCCCTGCAACCCGGGGTTGGGTGTAGAAACCAGAATCCCTCTTCCCCAAGGTGAGTCATAGAAACCAGAACCCCTTTTCCCCAAAGCCAGCCATAATACCAACAGTTTCCTTCCACCTTTCTGTGTAAAAACTTGTCATAAAGACATTGTCTGACCTATCTTGTTTGACCACAGGTCATTCCAGAGAGAATCTTGCTCCGTACCCAGAAGGAAGGAATGAGTGCTTAGAGCGGCCAAGAGAAAATAAGTTTAAACCAACCAAAGTCTTTTGGAAACCCAGGGTCTTCCAAGGTCTTCCTATCCAGGAGCTTCAAGTTAAAGGAGATGATAGGGTCCATTTCCACTTCAGTTTCCTAAACTTTTCATACATTAAATACAGTCACGTGACAGGGATATGTTCTGAGAAATTCATCTTTAGGCCATTTCATCACTGTGTGAACATATCATTTAGTGTTACACAAACCTAGATGGAATAGCCTGCTATACACCCAGGCTGTATGGCACAGCCTGTTGCTTCTAGGCTATAAACCTTTACAGCATATTGTTGTACTGAATAAATACTGTAGGCAATTGTAACACAATGGTAAGCACTGGTGTATCTAAACATAGAAACGGTACAATAAAAATACAGTATAAAAGATTTTTTTAGATGAAACACCTGTCTAGGGCACTTACCATGCATGCAGCTTGCAGGGCTAGAAGTTGCCCTGGGTGAGTCAGTGAGTGAGTGGTGAGTGTGAAGGCCTAGGGCATGACTTACTGTATACTACTGTAGACTTTATAAACACTGTACACTTAGGCTACACTAAATTTATTTTTAAAACTTTCTTTAGTAATAAATTACCCTTAGCTTACTGTAACTTTTTTACTTTAAAAACTTTTAATTTTTTTAACTTTTTGACTCTTTTGTAATAATACTTAGCTTAAAACAAACACATTACAGCTATACAAAAATATTTTCTAACTTTATATTATTATTCTATAAGCTGTTTTTCTTTTCTTTTTTTTTTTTTTTTTTAGACGGAGTCTCGCTCTGTCGCCCAGGCTGGAGTGCAGTGGCGCAATCTCGGCTCACTGCAAGCTCCGCCTCCCAGGTTCACGCCATTCTCCTGCCTCAGCCTCTCCGAGTAGCTGGGACTACAGGCGCCCGCCACCACGCCCGGCTAATTTTTTGTATTTTTAATAGAGACAGGGTTTCACCGTGGTCTCGATCTCCTGGCCTCATGATCCACCCGCCTCGGCCTCCCAAAGTGCTGGAATTACAAGCGTGAGCCACCGCGCCCGGCCTTAAGCTGTTTTTCTATTTAAAAATTTTTCAACTGGGAGCGGTGGCTCATGCCTGTAATCCCAGCACTTGGGGAGGCCAAGGTGGGTGAATCACTTGAAGTCAGGAGTTCGAGACCAGCCTGGCCAGCATGGCGAAACTCTGTCTCTACTAAAAATACAAAAAAAAGTAAGCCGGGTGTGGTGGCGGGCACCTGTAACCCCAGCTACTCAGGAGGCTGAGACATGAGAATCTCTTGAACCCGGGAGGCAGAGGTTGCAGTGAGCCAAGATCGCACCACTGCACTCCAGCCTGGGTGACAGAGCGAGACCCTGTCTCAAAAATAAATAAATAAATAAATACATAAAGATTTTCCTTTAACTTTTTAAACTATTTGTTAAAAACTAAAGACACAAACATACACATTAGCCTGGGTATCACAGGGTCAGGATCATCAATATCATCCTCTTCCACCTCCACCTCTTGTCCCACTGGAAGGTCTTCAGGGCAATAACAGCATGGAGCTGTCATCTGCTATAATAATGCCTTCTTCTGGAATACATCTTGAAAGACCTGCCTGAGGCTGTTTTACATATTAACTTTTACATATATATCATATATATATGTGTGCGTGTGCGTGTGTGTATACATATAAGCAGAAGAAGCACACTCTAAAATAACAGCAAAAAGCCAGGCATGGTGGTCTGTGCCTGTAGTTCTAGCTACTCAAGAGGCTGAGGTGGGAGGATCACTTGAGTTCAGGAATTCAAATCCAGCCTGGACAACATAGTGAGACCCTGTCTCTTAAAATACATAAATAAATAAATAATTTTTAAAAGAAAAGAATGGTTTAAAAAGTATAGGATAAAAAATGCATAAACAAGTAATAATAGTCATTTATTATCGTTATAAAGTATGATGTACTGTAAATAGTTGCATGTGCTATACTTTCTTTCTTTTTTTTTTTTTTTGAGATGGAGTCTCGCACTGTTGCCTGGGCTGGAGTGCAACGGCATGATCTCGGCTCACTGAAACCTCCACCTCCCAAGTTCCAGTGATTCTCCTGCCTCAGCCTCCCTAGTAGCTGGGATTATAGGTGCGTGCCACCATGCCCAGCTAGTTTTTTGTATTTTTAGTAGAGACGGAGTTTCACCATGTTGGCCAGGCTGGTCTTGAAGTCCTGGCCTGGTGATTGGCCCACCTCAGCCTCCCAAAGTTCTGGGATTACATGCGTGAGCCACCGTGCCTGGCCTGCATGTGCTACACTTTCACATGATTGGCAACACAGGTCTGTTTACAGCAGCATCAGCACAAACATGTGAGTAACACACCATGCTATAACGTTATGACAGCTACGAAATCACTAGGTGACAGGAACGTTTCAGCTCCATTATAATCTTCTGAGACCACCATCATATATCTGCTCCATTGTTGATCTAAATGCTGTCATGTGGCCCATGACTATAATTACTTTTCTCACCCTGAAGGCCTTTCTAAGTATGACATTAAACCTGGAAGCCATAAAATAGAAGCTTGATAAATTCAACTCCAAACACATTTTTTTTTTAAATTTCTATGTGGCAAAAAATATTATCAACAAAACCAAAGGACAAACAACAAACTTAGGAAAGTATTTGTGACTAATATAAAGATACAGTCAATTTCTCTCATATATAAAAAGCTCCTACAAATCAATAAGGAAAAGACCTAGAACCCTCAATAGAAAAAAAATGAGCCAGAGGCATGAACAGACAATTCACAGTAAAAAGAAATTCAAGTGACTTTTTTTTTTTTTTTTTTGAGACGGGTTCTTGCTCTGTGGCCCTGGCTGGAGTGCAGTGGCACGATCTCGGCTCACTGCAAGCTCCGCCTCCCGGGTTCACGCCATTCTCCTGCCTCAGCCACCCGAGTAGCTGGGACTACAGGCGCCCGCCCCCACGCCCGGCTAATTTTTTGTATTTTTAGTAGAGACGGGGTTTCACCATATTAGCCAGGATGGTCTCAATCTCCTGACCTCGTGATCCACCCACCTCGGCCTCCCAAAGTGCTGGGATTACAGGCGTGAGCCACCGCGCCCGGCCTCAAGTGACTTTTATACACTTGAAAAGATGCCCAACTTCACCTGCAATAAGAGAATTGCATATTTAAACTAGCACTGATATACCATGTTCACCTATCAGATTGGCAAAGATCAAATGTCTGTCAGCACACTGAGTTGGCAAAGATTTGTTGAAGCAGCACTCAGATCTTTCTGCTGAGCATGTAAATTGGAACAAACCCTCTGGAGAACAGTTTGGCAACCATTGCAGAAATTGTAAACGAGCATTCACTTTGACCCAGCAATTCTACTTTGCTCTTGCGGTTTTTGCATTTGAAACCACCTAACCCTGTTAGCTATTCAAAAGCAAATTAAACAGGTCTAAAAAGCTTCCCTCTAGGGCAAAAGTGAGTGGTTACTGAGAGTGTCTGCCTTGGTCCTGGTGACTCAAATTTACCGACAGCTTTCTTACTCAACTGCATGCAATAGTTGATGTGGGTTTTTTGATCGTTAAGAAACTTTAAATCATTTTTAGATATTGTCATTTATTGTTTTCTGTCTACCCACAAGACACAGAAATAGGCGGTTGGTTAGGAATGGGAAGTTAGGACAAATACAAGTATAACAACCCATGGAAGACTTTTGCAACTTGCTTCAAGGGGCTCATTATAGGTCCATAATTTCTATTTATCTGATCAAAATTGTTTTAAAGCATGCCAAGGCATCTTGGGTTCTTAAAAATAATGTTAAAATGAAATAAGAAAGGGCTGATTTTTTCCAATTAAGCTTTGCTTTTATTGGAAATATACAGCCACAATGTGTTAAGTGTGGAGATATGCTTAGTAAAAGCAGCCTGAAACCTTCTCTCCCATTAGGTAGAAGCCAGACTTGAAATGTGTGACAATGAACCAGTTGGTTTTCTTGATGTGAGATGCAAGAATTCCACATATCACATCCTGAAACAGTTTTTGCCAATTCTTGATGTTCTAATATGTCAAATAGTATCAATCCACTTTTTTATTATTATTATTATTTTCTTTAGAGACAGGGTTTCACCCTGTCACCTGGACTGGAGTGCAGTGGCACAATCATAGCTTACTGTAACCTCCAACTCCTGGGCTCAAGCGATTCTCCAGCCTCAGCCTCCTGAGTAGCTAGGACTACAGGCACTCCATCACATCGAGTTTTTTTTTTTTTAATAGAAATGGGGTCTTGCTATGATGCTCAGGCTGGTCTCAAACTCCTGGCCTGAATAGATCCTCCTGCTTTGGCCTCCCAAAGTGCTAGGATTACAGGCATGAGCCACTGTGTCTGGCCTCAATCCACTCTTATAATAAATACATTCAATCCCTAATCTAAACATGATATAGCTGTCATTTTGAATTGGTCCAACAAATCATGTTTTTCCTTAAGTAATAAGTAGATGTCATATTGGAAAAACTCAAAATTAGTCTTTATACATTATAGATGTTTAATTAATATGAACTCTATAATATTAATATAAGCTTTAACGATACATTTCAATTCCCAACTTTATATATTAGCATTAAAATTATCAGCAACTTTTTAAAAACTGAGAAACACTATCTAAGCTCTGATATTCTTGGCTTCCAAGATTCAACAGCCAGTGATATCTACCCTTAGTGTCTGGAGCTGCCCAAATGCTGATCCCTGAGGAAAACCAGGCAAGAGTTAAACATTTTCTTATAAATATTCCCTATGTCTTCAATGATTTATAAATACCTGTGATCTCACATGAGCCTTGCAAAACATCTAGCATCTCTCTCTCTATCTATCTATCTATAGCACCATCTATCTTTCCATCTAGTCCTTCCCACTTGACAGATAAGGACATTGAGGCCCAGAGAGGTTTCCAGTCCTTGCTTAAAGTCACACCCAGATCTGCCGCTCTCCATACCCTGTCATTCAGACCTCCCCATCCCCATTGTATTCTGAGGACAAAGCTCGGGCTTTTATGATAAAAGTGGCTCAGAGCAGAGGTGGATGGAGCCTGGGAGGTAGGTCAAGGCTGAAGGGTTGTGGGGGTGGGGGCCTAGCAGTAGACTGGGAGAGAGGGCTGGGAAGAGGGCACCGAAGTCAACATCAGCAATTCTGCTCTATGGACAACTGAGTGACGCTCAGCAATCATCAATGCTTGACGGGGCGAAAGCCCCTGGAAAACCACCTTGACCCCCAGGGCTCTGGTAAATGTTTAAGCATTGGGGATGGCGGTAAGAAGTAATTATTGTTGTGGGGCATGGTATTAGGGGCAAGAAGTGTGGAGATGGAGACTTCAACCCCAGAAATGCATAGTCACCCCCACCTTTGTTGTGTTCCTCAGAGGCCAGGAAGGGGCTGCCTGGGTAGGCTAGCAAGCCCCCTGCCTCAAGAGTCCTGCTCTGAGCCATTCCAAGCAAGGGGGAGGAGTCCTCCCCAGGAATTCAAGAGCCTCTCTCCCCACCTTCATCCTAATTAAAGTCAGCTAATTGGGACTGGGCATGGGATTGGGGCTTTCCTGAGTACTTTATAAGGTCCAAACTCTTCTGGGTATGCAGCTATCTGACCCCGTTCCTTTCCACCACCACACTCCCCTGAACACACATCCCTTTGCCACCTCCTGCCAGGCCCACTCCATAGGTCTCTGCCTTCCCAGTGTACCTCAGATTCCTTCTTTGGGCATGGAACCATTGATTCCTGAAGGTCAAGAATGGCCCCTAAACTGACAAGTGGAAGGTGGTAAGAATCAGTGCGACTGACTCATTGAAATGGGCATCCAAGCAGGACCAACAATGTCCAACACTGGCTCTGTCCTCAACAAAGGCCACTGGGTTTCCTAAATGGGGTTGCTATCAACTGGGAGCACTTACCTTAAACCAGCAGCACTCACTTCATCACCCTCAGCTTCATCACCACCCCTATTTGGAGGCTGGATAGGGTATTACACAGGTGGAATGTTAATCCAAGTCTTCTGTCCACTCTGGATTTGAGCCAGTTCCTTTGGGGACCAACAGAACTTTAGCCCTATGCTGAAGCTGCAGTTGCCACCTCACCTCTACCCTCCTCGTCTTGTCTTCTTTCCTTATGACACTGTTGTATTGTTGGAAGTGGCAACATACTCAGCTTAAAACAAATAGGCAATTCCCCAGGCTCCCTGTCTTGAGGAAGAGCATGGTGGCCAGTGGGTCAGGGAATGGAAGGGGCTTCAGGGAAGATTCATTAAAGCATCCTGACAGAGGTTGCAGGCGTCCTCTTGCCTTGTTTCCCATACTCCTTCTTCCTCCCTTACATTTGGATGTGTTGCCAGGAGCTTCGGCTGCCATCTTGGACTAGAAGCTCCCTGAGGACAGGAATCGTCCTGTTTACTGTAAAGCCTGGCAGATTGTCTGCTGCTGAATGTATTTTTAAGGGCTCTTGATGATGATGACAATGGTCATAGTGAGAATGATGCTGCTGACAACCCTGTAAGCTGCTTGTGGACATCCTGGACCACAGGTTTCCTGTGAGTCACTCAACTATCTCCAGACAAATGTCCTGTAGGCAAGCGTTCCAAATAACCAGATCCTTAAACAGCAATTAGCAACCTCTGTGGAGAGCGATTACCCAGCACATCCAAATTTACAAGCTTACCTCCTCTTCCACCCAGAGATTCACTGAGAGAACTTATCCTACAGATCACACATACACAAAATGATATATGTACAAAGTTATTGATGGAAGCCTCACTGATATTAGCAAATAGCTGGCTCAAGAAATGCTGGCATTTCCAAGCCATGAAACATTATACAGCTGTATAAAAGAACTGGAATAACCTTTATGCAAAGAAAGAACTAGCTTCAAGTTGTATTGTGAAGTGAGGGAAGAGGCAGAGCAGAGTGAAAGAAGAGAAGCAGGTAGCTAAGGAAGGGGCGAGAGAGCGACTTATTCTGGAATCATGTGAATGTATGACCTTGACTAAAAATAAATGAAATAAAACAGCTAGACATCAAATGCAGAGATCTCTCACGTTCATATTCATTTATCCCACAGATACCAAGCACCTGCTGAATGCTGGGCAGTGGACTACAGATTAGACTAAGAAAGAACGTTGTAATGCCCTGTATGGTGTGGTAGGTGGGGGCCAGGGGAGCCAGGAAATGAACCAGCAACTATAAACCTATGCTGAAAATTGAATAAGTACGAAATACTGTGGCTATGCAGAATACAGAGTCCAGGAAGGCTTCCTGGAGGAAGCCCTGATGAATAAGTAGCAGATAGCCAGAGGGGAGAAGGGGAGAAAGGGAACTCTGGGAAGGGAGCACTACAGGAACAATTACCAAGATGTGGCCCAGCTTAACAGGTGAGAAGATGCAGAGGGCATTGAGAAGATGGCCAATTTAAGACCAGACTAGACAGAGCTCAAGTTCCAAGGTAAGAGCCTTGATAAAAACCTAGAATATCTCTCTTTTACTGAGAAGTTAAATCAGGATTGGGAGAGGGAGGTGGGCAGGTGCAGAGGCTCATGCCTATAATCCCAGCACTTCAAAAGGCCAAGGTGAGAGGATCTCTTGAGGCCAGGAGTTTGAGACCTCCTGGGCAGCATCGAGAGACCTCATCTCCACAAAAGATTTAAAAAGCAGGGTATGGTGGTGCGTGCCTGTGGTTCTAGCTACTCATCTCCACAGAATAAAAGATAAATTAGCCAGGCATGGCGGTGCATGTCTGTGGTCCAGCTACTCAGGAGGGTGAGGAGGGAAGATTGCTTGAGCCCAGGAGTTCAAGGCTGCAGGAATTCATGATCGCACTACTGCACTCCTGGGCAACAGAGCAAGACACTGTTTTAGAAAAGAAAACTAAGAAAAAAATTGGGTGGAGATGCTAATCCTGGGGCTTCAGATTGCCTTGCTCCACCTCCCTCAACCCAGAAACAGGGCTGGAAAAGACCTGGTTGTCAGAGATGACCCTGGACATGTCTTGTGATGAACACATCAACGTTCCCTCACTGCCTAAATGGTGTACTCCAAATGCTGTCAGTCAATGGCATTTACTAAACAATCACAGGGGCCTGCTGGATGCTGGGCAGCGACAGCATTCAGGGGCATGAGTGACATCGAAGATAAAGCCTTTGGCTTGGAACATCTAATTTAAACAAAAAATGATCTAAAAACAGAGTAACTCAATTTAGGACTATCTTTTTTTTTTTTTTTTTTTGGAGACGGAGTCTCACTCTGTCACCCAGGCTGGAGTGCAGTGGCACGATCTCAGCTCACTGAAAGCTCCGCCTCCTGGTTCACGCCATTCTCCTGCCTCAGCCTCTCAAGTAGCTGGGACTACAGGCGCCCACCACCACGCCCGGATAACTTTTTGTATTTTTTTAGTAGAGATGGGGTTTCACCGTGTTAGCCAGGATGGTCTCGATTTCCTGACCTCGTGATCCGCCCGCCTCGGCCTCCCAAAGTGCTGGGATTACAGGTGTGAGCCACTGTGCCCAGCCAGGACTATCTTTAAAAGCATAGCCCAAAGCAGAAACTCATACATTTGCTCACTGATGTTCATAGCAGCATTATTCACAATAGCTGAGAGGTGGAAGCAACCCACATGTCCACAGACACATAAATGGATAAACAAAACGTGGTGTATAAATATTATAGAACATCATTCAGCCATAAAAAGGAATAATGTGATACATGCCACAACTCAGGTGAACCTTGAAAACATGCTAACTGGAGGAAATCAGAGAGGAAAAGACAAATACCGTGTGATTCCACTCATATGAAATATCTGGAATAGTCAAGTTTACAGAGATAGAAAGTAGTTTGGAGGTTACCAGGGGCAATGGGAGTTATTGCTTAATGAATACAGAGTTTCTGTTTGGGATGATGGAAAATTTTGGAAATAGTCATGATGGTTATACAATATTATGACTATAATATTAAATACTGAATATTTGATATTGATTTAAATATGGAATATAATATTAAATATTGAAGCCAGGTGAGGTGGCTTGTGCTGGCAAGGTAGTCCTAGCTATGGGAGGCTGAGGTGGGAGGATCACTGGAGCCAGGAGTTCAAGGCTGCAGTGAGCCATGATTGTGCTACTCTACTCCATTCTGAGTGACACAGCAAGACCCTGTCTCTATTTTTTTTTTTTTTTAATGTGGCTCAGGAGCAGGAGATAGTGAGGGCTCAGCCAATTTAGGAAGGCCTCTTGAAGGGGGTAATATTTGAAAAAAGTCTGGGAAAATGTGGTGCAAGAGGAGAAGGAAAAGCATGGTGATGGAAGGTTGTGTGGGAGTGAGAAGGACCCCCAGAAGGGAGGAGTCTGATGGCCTCCCCTGGACCAGGTGGAGAGTAAGGGGAGAGTCATAAGAATCAAGGGTTTGCTGGATGAGTGAGAGAGAGGTCAATGATATTCATGATATAAAAGTACTGCAGGTGGCCGAACATGGTGGCTCACACCTGTAATCCCAGCACTTTGGGAGGCCAAGGTGGGTGGTTCACCTGAGGTCAGGAGTTCGAGACCAGCTTGGCCAACATGGCAAAACCCCATCTCTACTAAAAATACAAAAAATTAGCCAGGCGTGATGGTGAGTGCCTGTAATCCCAGCTACTCGGGAGGCTGAAGCAGGAAAATCGCTTGAACTTGGGAGGTGGAGGTTGCAGTGAGCCAAGATTGCGCCATTGCACTCCAGCCTGCAAGACAGAGTGAGACTCTGTCTCAAAAAAAAAAAAAAAAAAGTACTGCAGGCAAAGATTCAATACTTGAGGTAGGTAATATTAATTCCATTTTACAGATGGATAAACTGAGGCTTATCCAGAGGTGGAGGTTTACTCAAGATGGCACAGCTCATAGGCCGAAAGGTGGAGATTTGATCTGAAGTCGTGTGGCCCTAAAGCAGTGGCTCTTGCCAGGCGCAGTGGCTCATGCCTGTAATCCCAGAACTTTGGGAGGTGGAGGTGGGTAGATCACGAGGTCAGGAGTTCAAGACCATCCTGGCCAACATGGTGAAACCCCATCTCCACTAAAAATACAAAAATTAGCTGGGCGTGGTGGTGCGTGCCTGTAATGCCAGCTACTCGGGAGGCTGAGGCAGAAGAGTCACCGAACCAGGGAGTTGGAGGTTGCAGTGAGCTGAGATCACGCCACTGCACTACAGCCTGGTGACAGAGTAAGACTCTGTCTCAAAAAAAAAAAAAAGCAGTGGCTCTCAACCCTGGCTACACACTGAGATGCCCCAGAGAGCTTTTAAAAAACACACTGCCAGCATCTCAACTCCAGAGATTTCCTTCCAATTTCCTGGGAAGTGACGCTTGAGCATTAATCTTTCTGAAAAGCTCCCCAGTGGATTCTAATGTGCTGACTGGATTGAGAAGCACTGTTGAAAGACCCAACACATCTGATTCCCTCTGCTCTTGGGGTTACTCACTGTCACCGTCAGGCAAGACGCTCAGCCGCTTGAGCCCCATCTATAAAATGGGTAAAGAATACATACCCTGACTAGCTAAGCCCAGTATGAGATTAACAGTGTACCTGAGCTTCCCTTCCTCCCCCTCCCCAGCCCCTTCGTCTCTTAGCTGCGAGTGTCAGCACAACGGACAGTCCAGGAAGTGAGGCAGGGAGGGTAGTAGGATAGGGGCCACCCAGAAGCACTGTTGAAGACAGCCCAGAGGCTGCAGGCAGAGGGGAGCAAATAAGTAACTATATTGAGGATGATGGGAGCTAAGTTTCCCACTGTCAGAGAGCCGCTCTACTCACTGTCCTGGGAACAATGATGGTTACTGCGAAAGGAGGAAGGCTGGAAAAAACTTTGAGGTTTGGGACTGCAATCAGAAGTATCGGCACAAACTCATAATTTTTTTTTTAATAATTCTTTTTTTGTGTTTTATTTTTGAGACGAAGTCTCACTCCGTCGCGAGGCTGGAGTGCAGTGGCATGATCTCAGCTCACTGCAACCTCCACCTCCCGGGTTCAAGCCACTCTTCTGCCTCAGCCTCCCGAGTAGCTGGGACTACAGGCGCATACCACCAAGAATTTTTGTGTTTTTAGTAGAGACGGGGTTTCACCATGCTGGCCAACATGGTCTCAAACTCCTGATCTTAGGTGACCTGCCCGCTTCAGCCTCCCAAATTTCTGGGATTACAGGCATGAGCCACTGTGCCCAGCCAATTGATCTTCATTATTCAGGGATTCTGTATATATAAATTTGCCCTCTTGCTAAAATTTATCTGCAACTCCAAAATCAATATCCATGGCACTTTTGCAGTCATTCTTGGACATGTACAAAGCAGGGGAAAATATGAGTTGCCTGGTGTACATGTGGCCCCAGCTGAGGTTGAACAAGGCGACACTCTGCCTTCTCATTTCAGTGCTTTACTGTAAACAAGTGTCTTTTTTGCGGTCTATTTGGTGTCATATATTTTGCATTTTTGTGCTTTTTGTTGGTGCTTTTGCTGTTGAAAATAGACCTCAAGTGCACTGCTGTAGAACTGTCTAGAGTGCCTAAGCACAAGAAGGCTGTGATGTGTCTGTGGTGAAAGAATATACAGGTAGATAAGCTTTGTTCCAGTAGAAGTTATAGTGCTGGTGGCCATGAGTTCAATGTTCATGAATCAACCATATATATTAAATGAGTTGTCTTCAAACCGAAACACACATAAAATGAGGTTATGTATTGGTTGTTTGATGAAAATGTTGTGACCAGAGAGGCTCATGGAACCTAACCCTGTATTTGTCCTAGGAGCAATGGGTCAGTATTTGCTAATTTGTGTTGCCACTGAATTAGCAAATGATGGAAATTGGTTGTGTATGTATGTGTGTATGTGTGTGTATCCTAGCTCTAATCTTTGAGAGGGCCTAGAAGTAATGTCACCCCAACAACCACAAGCACACCAAGCTCTCAGCTCTTGGTTTCTAAACATCACTCTTCACAAAAAGGAACCAGGGCTCCCTATTCCAGGGCTGAAGCAAGGAAAGTGCAAAAGAGCCTGGAACATTTTATTGTGCCAGAAAGTAAGGAAACACTCCAAGAATGATGGGGACAAGTCAAAGAACACAAGAGGCCAGCTTGAAGGGGGTCAGTTTGGCCCAATCTGGGACAATTTGATCACCAAAATAAACAATATTAACAGATTTCAACCACCTAAGTAAAATAGGAATCCATGAGTCCCTCCTGATATAAACAAACAAACAACTGGGGGAGATAAAGGAAGGTTTTTCTAATAGTAGAATGCCAACTACTAAATGGTAGAAGGAATTATAGAAATAGAAAAATCCCAGCACTTTGGGAGGCCGAGGGAGGCGGATCATGAAAAAAAAAAAAAAAAATTAAAAACACACTGCCAGCACTGGTTTTGGACAATTGGATTGTCAAGATGTTAAACTGGTAACAATATTGGCATAATCTCACATTATCTCTCCACAAAATACTTATTAATTACAAAGGGGAGATGGGGACTCTGGTGGAGAAGCCTGGAAGACACCAACTTGACCAAGGGACAAAGGCCCAGAAACATTTCTGTGGTATTTATTGTCAAAACTGCAGGCATGGTCTGCGTCTGGTCATGAGGAAACACCAGAGGAACTCAGGGTGAAGGTCGTCCAATGGAATAAAAGGCCTGACCTTTTTAAGACTGCTAAGGATACAAAATGCAGGGAAAGACGAAGAAACTGTTGCAGATTGAAGAAGATGAGTGACACATGACAACTAAATGTAATGGATGGTCCTGGATTCCCTCCTGGACTTCTCCCCTCCCCCGCCACCCCCCGCAAAATAGACATTCTTGGGACAATGTGCAACACTTGAACAGGATCTGTAGATTGAATGGTTTCCTGTGCCAAGGTCAATTCCCTAATTTGAAGAGCTGATGAAGAATTTGGGTAGGTGATTATTCTTATATTGATGGGCATCATGTCTGCATCTCAAATTCAGAAAAAGATGAATAGAAAGGCCAAGCACAGTGGCTCATGCCTCTACTTCCAGCCCATAGGGAAAATGGAAGCAGGAAGATTTGTTGAGGCCAGGAGTTCAAGACCAGCCTGGGCAACATCGTGAAAACCCCCCTCACACAAAGAATTTTAAAAATTATCCAGGCATGGTGGTACGTGCCTATATTCTCGGCTACTCAGGAGGCTGAGGCTGGAATATCGCTTGAGCCCAGGAGTTCAAGATTGCAGTAAGCTACAATTGCACCAATGCACTCCAGCCTGGGTGGTAGAGTAAGGCACTGCCTCAGAAAAAGAAAAGAAAAGAAAAGAAAAAGATGAATGGGCATATATAAAAAGAGAGGATGATGAAGCAGATGTGGTGAAATGTTCAAGAATCAGGGTGCAAGGCTGGTTCAACATATGCAAATCAATAAACGTAATCTATCACATAAATAGAGCTAAAGACAAAAACCACATGATTATCTCAATAGACACAGAAAAGGCCTTTGATAAAATTCAACATCCCTTCATGTTAAAAACTCTCAATAAACTAGGTATTGATGGAACATATCTCAAAATAATAAGAACTATTTATGGCAAACCCACAACCAGTATCATAGTGAATGGGCAAAAGCTAGAAGCATTCCCTTTGAAAACAGGTACAAAACAAGGATGCTCTCCCTCAGCACTCCTATTCAACATGGTATTGGAAGTTCTGGCCAGGGCAGTCAGGCAAGAGAAAGAAATAAAGCGTATTCAAACAGGAAGTGAGGAAGTCAAGTTGTCTCTGTTTGTAGACAACAAGATTTTATATTTAGAAAAACCCGTCATCTCAGCCCCAAAACTTCTTGAACTGATAAGCAAATTCAGCAAAGTCTCAGGATACAAAATCAATGTGCAAAAATCACAAGCATTCCTTTATACCAACAATAGGCAAGCAGAGAGCTAAATCACAAATGAACTCCCATTTGCAATCTCTACAAAGAGAATAAAATACCTAGGAATGCAGCTAACAAGTGATGTGCAGGACCTCTTCAAGGAGAACTCCAAACTACTGCTCAAGGAAATAAGAGAGGACACAAACAAATGGGAAAACATTCCATCCTCATGGATAGGAAGAATAAATATTGTGAAAATGGCCATACTGCCCAAAGTAATTTACAGATTCAGTGCTATTTCCATCAAACTACCATTGGCATTCTTCACAGAACCAGAAAAAACTATTTTAAATTTCATATGGAATCAAAGAAGATCCCGTATAGCCAAGACAATCCTAAGCAAAAAGAACTAAGCTGGAGGCATCACACTACCTGACTTCAAACTATACCACAAGTCTACAGTAACCAAAACAGCATGGCACTGGTACCAAAACAGGCACATAGACCAACAGAGCAGAACAGAGACCTCAGAAATAACACCACACATCTACAACCAACTGATCAGCAAACTAACACAGAAACCATCATCCTCAGCAAACTAACACAGGAACAGAAAACCAAACACCACATGTTCTCACTCATAAGTGGCAGTCGAATATTGAGAATACATGGGCACAGAGAAGGGAACGACACACACCAGTGCCTGCTGGGGGGTGGTAGGTGAGGGGAGGGAACTTACAGGATGGGTCAAATAGGAGCCGCAAACCACCATGGCACACATACCTATGTAACAAACTTGCACGTTCTGCACATGTATCCCGTTTTTGTTTTTGTTTTTAGAAGAAATAAAAAAGAAGAAAATAAAAAGAAAATAACACCATCAATAAATTGCAAAGAAAAAGAAAAAGATGACTTGGTGTATATAAAAAGAGAGGATGATGAAGCAGATGTGATGAAATGTTCAAGAAACAGGGTGAAGGGGCTAAGGAAATTCTTTGTACTGTTCTGGCACTGTTTGTGTAAATTTTAAAAGATTTCAAAATAAATTATTAGGAAAATAATAAAGCAGTGTACCCAAATGCTTTGCAAACTGCATAGAAGCTAAAGAGGAGATTGTTGTAATATGTTTTGTAGCACGGGGTCATTGCTCCGAGAGGGTGTTCTGAGTGTGGGAGTGGCAGTGTTGCCATGGACTGTGTGCTTATTTATTTTCCATCCTCCAGATTAACCCCTTGTCCCCCAGGGCAACAGGTGATGATGCAATCTATGCTGGGGCAAGGGAAGAGCCGCACCTGAGAAAATACTAAACACGGGCTCAGCTGGGATGAAAGCTGACTTATGACACGTTATGTCTTATCATCTGTCACAGTGGAGTGCTCCCCTGCTGTCTGTTTATACAGAGACTTATAAAACAACATAGCCTCATGCTTTGCTTGCTCCAAGCCTTGGGAATATCGATACAGCACTCCTGGCTGAAACAACTTCTTCCTGCCTTCCTGGCTGATCTTCCCACACCATGTGCACCTCTGTCTTAGATTTGGAGGGGGGGCTCAAACCAGAGAATAGGGAACCACAAGCCCCAAGTCACCCAGTCATGGCAGGGTGGAGTCAACTGCAATTCAGTGCTATAGGTAATTATTACGGGCCTCAAATGGGCAAGGTCTGACGCTAGGCAACAAACAGGCATTTTTTTCCAACCCCACTGTGCGTGGAGCCTGCTTTCAGGCAGACAGAGGCAAGAAAAAGGAAAGACATGAGTAGCATGAGTATTGCCTACTCATAAGGCACTTGTAGTCTCATTTGTTTTCTTGTTAATTCTCTCATTCATTAATTTAACAGAAATGTATTAAGCCTCTACCCTATGCCACCCACAGTGCTAATGGCTGGATACACTTTGGTGAGCAAAACAGACAAGATCCTTACCCTCATGGCAAAGTCTAATGGAAAGGACAGATGTCACACCTGTAAACCAACAAATTGATGTGTATTGTGGTTATGAAGAGGACTGTGTAGGGGCTGTAGACAGAAGAATGTAGGAAGCCACTTTAGATGGGGTGGTCATAGATGGCCTCTCTGAGGATGTAACATTGAAGCTCAACTTGGAGGAGGGAAAGGAGGGGTAACAAACTGAAAAATGGTAGTGGTACTGGGAGCATTCCAGGTAGAAGCTCCCTGAGGGTCTTCCACCTTGGAAATAAGAGGATTCAAAGTAAAGTATGAAAGTCTATCTCAAATAATATCTTTCTTCTCCCTCTCCTCCAGTATCACCATCATCGTCATCATCATCATCATCACCACCATCATCATCACTATTATTCGTTGAATTGTGTCCCTCCAAAAGATGTTTAAGTCCCAACTCCCAGTACCTCAGAATGTGATCTTTATTTGGAAATAGGGTCTTTGCAGAATCAAGTGAAAATGAGGTCATGAGAGTGGCCCCTAATTCAGTATGACTTCTGTCCTCATAAAACACGGGAAATTTGGACACAGAGAGAGACACACACAGGGAGAGTGCCATATGATCATGAAGGCAGAGATCAAGGTGATGGGTCTGTGTCTTAGTCGGCTTTCTGTTGCTTATAACAGAATACTTGAAACTGGGGAATTTATAAAGAAAAAGAATGTATTTCTTACAGTTACGGAGGCTGAAAAGTCTAAGGTTGAGGGGCTGCACTGGTGATATCCTTCTTGCTAGAGGGGACTCTTCGCGGGATCCTGAAGCAGTGCAGGTCATCGCATGGCAAGAGAGCTGAGCATGCTGACCTTCTGGCTCAGGTCTGAGAACTAAAAATAAAGTCTTAAGCCTCCCAACCAACTGAGCGGACACCCTTGGCCAAGAGGACCCCAGAGAAACCTTAAAAACTGAGTTCCCAGTCATAATAGAACAGGAGGTCAGATATGCCCTGTTATACCCCCTCTCTTTTGTGGTTTAGACACAACTGACCAGCATTAATGTCAAAATAGAGATCGTAAGCCTGACGGAATGGACACTATAGCAATAAGATACCAGAGTATGAACAGGACCTAAGGCCATGCCTGGCAGGAATTAAGTCACAACCCCTATACTTAAAGAATAAACTATGTTCTATAGCTGCCACAAGGTTTTCCTTTTTTCTAGCAGCTAAACAAGCCCTGGCCTGGAGATAACCAATACTGAAACAATTGCCGACCATCTACTGCCAGACACCGACTAACTGGCCTCTTGCAGACCATCTACTGCCAGACACTGACTGGTCTCCTGTTCCACCAGCCATAGCTACACTTTTGATCAGACAAGAGACTGATTTCAGTAACTCTCCAGGTAAGACTACCGACCATGGACTGGTTCTGGCTGGTTTACAGAGGCTGCACACTTGAATTGTCTTTGTGCTCCTGCTTCACCTTTTGACATACAAGGCCTAATTGTAATATATTTAAATGTTAAGCCTCCACCCAAAAGTGAACATGAGATACATGTAATATGCATGTTCGTTTATGTGTGCATCCACCTTTCATGAATATTTATAGCTCCTCCTACAACCTGTTGAATAGGTATACTTGGCCAACCCATCCAGTAGAAATCCCTGTCCCACCCTCCCCAACCTCCAAGTGCCTTCTAATGTACTCTGCCAGAGGCTGCTCTTCTCAGCCTGTCAGAATGTCCACCTTGCAAACCATAACCCTTTATAAGATTGACAGCTCTTCTAGCCAGGCTTATGCCTGTAATCCCAGCACTTTGGGAGGCCAAGGTGGGTGGTTCACTTGAGGTCAGGAGTTCGAGACCAGCCTGGCCAACATGGCAAAACTCGTCTCTACTAAAGATACAAAAAGTAGCTGGGTGTCGTGGCGCATGCCCAGCTACTCGGGAGGCTGAGGCAAGAGAATTGCTTGAACCTGGGAGGTGGAGGTTGCAGTGAGCCAAGATCATGCCACTGCACTCCAGCCTGGACGACAGAGTGAGATTCTGTCTCAGGAAAAAAAAAAAAAAGATTGAGAGCTCTTCTTTCTACATTTATAGATTTGTCATTTTTAAGTTGACAGGTCTCTCTTCCTCTTCTTATAAAGCCACAAGTCTCCCTCCCATAATAACCCATTAGCCTCTTAATCCATTAATCCACAAATTATGAGGGCAGAGCCTTCATGACCCAATCACCTCTTAAAGTCCTCACCGCTCAACACTGCCACATTGGGAATTAAGTTTCAATATGAGTTTTGGAGGGAACATTCAATCCAAAGCAGTCTATAAGCCAAAGATTGCCAGCAAATTACCAGAAGCAGGGAGAGAGGCATCAAACAGATTTTTCCTCATAATCATCAGAAGAAATCAACCCTTCTGACAACTTGATCTCGGATGTCTAGCCTCCAGAACTGTGAGACAAAAATTTTTTTTTTTTTTGAGACAAAGTCGCTTTGTTGCCCAGGCTGGAGTGCAGTGGTGCAATCTTGGCTCACTGCAACCTCCTCCTCCCAGGTTCAAACAATTCTCCTGCCTCAGCCTCCCAAGTAGCTGGGATTACAGGCGCCCGCCACCACACCTGGCTAATTCTTGCATTTTTAGTAGAGACAGGGTTTCGCCATGTTGGCCAGGCTGATCTCAAACTCCTGACCTCAGGTAATCTGCCTGCCTTGGCCTCCCAAAGTGATGGGATTACAGGCGTGAGCCACCACGCCTGGCTGAGACAATAAATTTCTGTTGTTTAAGCTATTCAGTTTGTGGAACTTTGTTAGGACAGTTCTAGGAAAGTGACATAATCTCTATTACCATCATCAGCATCAGCATTGTCACCACCACAGTCATCATTGTCCTCTAACTAGAGGAGACAGAGCTAACTGCATGCCATCACTGCTCTGAGCGCATTACTTATATGAACTCATTTAATCCTCACAACCATCCTATGAGGTAGGCACTTTTATTATGCCCATTTTCCATAGAAAATGAAACTCAGAAATTATCCTCCCAAGGCCACATGGCCAGAGTGTCTGCATTGGCTTCAACATTCCCCCAGAATCACTCCTTCCTCTCATCTCAACAGCCATCTTTCTCCCCAGCCCTCAGCTGGTGGATATGTTCAGTGCTCATCTCTTCTTGCCGGAAGCCTGCTTTGACTGAGCAAATGTTTCAGCATCATTCTCATGCTTCTTGGGCCCTCAAAGACACACAACAGCACGTGGGGATCGTGTTCTGGGGCAGTGCCAGGCATAGAGTCCTGCCCCCAGTCCTGGTCCATTCTTTGCCCTAGAGTGCCTCTGTCCTCACAGAGAAGACTCTCCCAGCCCTGATGCCAGCAACCTTCAGCGGAGTTGTCAATCATCTTTATTTGCAGTATTCAGGTAGATTATGATAGGTTTTTATTGCTCCCATTGATAACTAGCGGCATGAACTAGGTACATAGTAATCATGACGCAGAAAGAAATAAATCTGAGCTGCATGCAGGTATTCCCAATCCTATCAGCAGGGGCCCGGGGACTGTTCGAATTGCCATGAGCAATGAGAACATGGTTCTCCACATTTCCATTGTGCCTGGCACCATTTTTAGCTCATAAAATAGTTCCATCAATGATTGTTGAATTAACTCAACACTTTCCAACCCAACCAGAGCCCCTAACCTCTTGTATGTATCAAATATACTGGGGTTTCTCCATCCCTTCCCATGTTTATCCTAAGATATTATTTCTTGTGGAAAGGGTAGATGGCAATCAGTTTTGAAAAGCTCTAATCGTGTTCTAAGGTTTGGGTTTGTAGTTACAGTATTTTATTTAATTGTCCATCTTTTTGCCAAGCCTATGGCTATTTGTGAAATCTGCAGTTGCTTGCAGACTGGAGGTGATTACAGATTTATTTATTTATTTATTTATTTATTTATTTATTTATTTATTTATTTATTTATTTTAAGATGGAGCCTCACTCTGTCACCCAGGCTGGAGTGCAGTGGTGCAATCTTGGCTCACTACAACCTCCACCTCCTGAGCTCAAGCAATCATCCCATTTCAGCCTCCCAAGTAGCTGGTACCAAGTAGCAGGCACCAACATGCCTGGCTAATTTTTGTATATTAGTAGAGATGGGGTTTCACCATGTTGGCCAGGCTGGTCTCAAACTCCTGGCCTCAAATGATCCGCCGGTCTCAGCCTCCCAAAGTGCTGGGATAACAGGTGTGAGCCACTGTGCCCGGCCAGATCTTGTCACTTTTTGCAAAGCCTTCAGCTGTTCACAGATCCTGCAGCTATTTGGAGAGAATATCCCAATTTTCACAGCCTCTAGTTTGTAATTTAAAAAAAAAAATTTAAGGCCGGGCGCAGTGGCTCACGCCTGTAATCCCAGCACTTTGGGAGGTCGAGAAGGGGGGATCACAAGGTCAAGAGATCGAGACCATCCTGGCCAACATGGTGAAACCCCGTCTCTACTAAAAATACAAAAATTAGCTGGGCATGGTGGTGCCCAACTGTAGTCCTAGCCACTTGGGAGGCTGAGGCAGGAGAATTGCTTGAACCCCGGAGGCAGAGGTTGCAGTGAGCCAAGATCGCACCACTGCACTCCAGCCTGGCTACAAAGCTAGACTCCATCTCAAAAAAAAAAAAAGTAAATAAAAATTGTTAAATTACACTTTAAAATTGTAATTGTTATAAAATACGCATCTGTTTGCAGAACTAGCAGGTGTTTGCAGAGTCTCAAGTCATTTGTAGAGACTATAGCTGTTTTGTGGAGCTCTTTGTTGTTTGCAGATGCTGTGGTTGTTACCAAAGACTGTTGAAGTTGACTGGTATGCCTGCTGAATGCTTAACTTCTAGCCGGGCTTTTCTCCCTCAGCCACCAATCGGTGTGTCTTATTTAAGCACAGAGTATGTGTCCAGTGTGTTGCCAATCTGAAGGATACAGAAGTATAAAGAAAGGCCCTGGCTGGGCATGGTGGCTCACACCTGTAATCCTCCCAGCACTTTGGGAGGCCGAAGTGGGCAGATCACTTGAGGTCAGGAGTTCGAGACCAGCCTAGCCAATA
>NW_026652295.1:37371042-37810540 GCF_009828535.3 Hylobates moloch | reverse complement strand
AAAAAAAAAAAAAAAAAAAAAAAAAGAAAAACCATGGAATGTATGTCGACCCTGAAAACAATCCCTGGAGGCACACAGGATGTGAGGGGATGTGTGCTTCTCTTTTTTTTTCTTTTTATTTATTTATTCGTTTTATTTATTTATTTTTTTGAGGTGAAGCCTTGCCCTGTCGCTCAGGCTGGTGCATTAGTATGACCTGGGCTCACTGCAACCTCCACCTCCGGGTTCAAGCGATCCTCCTGCCTCAGCCTCCCGAGTAGCTGGGATTACAGGTGTGCATCACCATGCCCAGCTAATTTTTGTATTTTTAGTAGAGACGGGGTTTCACCATGTTGGCCAGGCTGGTCTTGAACTTCTGACCTCAGGTGATCCGCCCACCTCGGCCTCCCAAAGTGCTGGGATTACAGGCGTGAGCCATCACGTCCAGCCAGATGTGAGCTTCTCAAAGAATTAGCCCCACCTGGACTCCTTTTGGTGTCTGTTCTCCACACAGCTGGGACAGGACAGCTCATTTTATGTAGACCCCTCCCATGCTGTACCTCTCCCCACTCCACCCTATACCTACAGCATCAAGATGTACTCCACGCCCTGTATCAGACCAAATTACACAACTCCATTTGTCCTTCCCTTCCCTTATTAAAACCCGTTTCTCTCGGGGTCCTGATTCTAGTTAACCCACAAGAAAAAAAGGGAATAAAGAACAAATTTGCAGCCAGGTGTGGTGGCACATGCCTGTGGTCCGAGCTATGCTGGAGGCTGTTTTGGAAATAGTGGTGATGGTTGTACAATATCATAAATGTAATATTAAATATTGAATATAATATTAAATACTGAAGCAAGGCAAGGTGGCTCACATTTGTATTCCCAGCTACTAGGGAAGCTGAGGCAAGGAATCGCTAGAGCCCAGGAGTTTGAGGCTGCAGTCAGCTATGATCGTGTTACTGTACTCCAGCCTGGGCAGCAGACTGGGACATTCAAATAAATTAAAATAAATTTTAAAAGAAAGAAAAACAAAATTGCAACAAGTTCTTAGCCACTGGAATGTGCTTGCTATGAAGGGGACATTTGTATTTGGAAATGAGAACCTTGGAGGCTGCCATGCCTCCACCCAAAGTCATGCCCCCGCTGGCGAGCTTGGGGACACAGTGGCAGGCAGCAGGAATGAACCGGGTGCATGGCCACCCGGCTGCCGAAGGGGAAGGTCCTGGCAGGCGCACCCTGCCTTTTGGCCACAGCTGTAGTCTGACTGAATCTTTGTTAATCGAATCCTTCTTCCCAGTGACTCACAGGCCCATTTCAGAGCAAGGACGCACCCGGAATGAGAAGAGGTTCCAGTCTAGGCATGGGCTGAAGGTGGATGCAGTAGGTCCAAACCAGTGCCTCTAACTAAACAGAACAGTCTGATTCTGGCTCAGTCTGCCTCTGTATGTGTTCTTGTGTGCTTGTTTTCTTAAACTTCAGCTTGGACTGTGACTCAGTATACGTAACTGATGGCTCTTTCAGTTCCAGTCCCCGGTTTAGGGGGTTAGTCCGGTTCTCTCCAGTTTCTGTCTCACCTCTGGGATCAGGTCACATCCTTGTCTCAGTGAAGTTTCCTGTTTCTCTCCAAAAGCTCTGAAGAGAGCCATCGCTGCTATCATCTTGGTTTTCCAGCCTGGGAGCAGAAGCAGGGCAATTTGATCCACTTGGGAGAGGACAACCACCATCCGGGTGCTGTGACACCCAAATCCGCCCTTTTAGATTCCTGAATTCCTGACCCTCGTCCACACTGCCCTGTGGGCTTCTGCACCCAGCTGTGCTAAGAACGCCGTACACTTAAAAAGCCCTAAGTGAGCTCATTATCTTTGCTGCCTGCTCTCCTCTCCTTGCCTTATTCCCTACTTTGCAATATGCCCGGTTGTCCAGATAAGAGGAATTCTTTCTCTCTGAGGCCCGGTAATCCTATCCCTAAAAGGACCCTAACTCCTCACCTCATGCTGACTATGAAGTGCCTTCCTCTGTCTGTCACCGGGGCAAGGCAGCAATCTCCTTCCAGCTCTCCCTGCTGTCCCCAGCCTCCATCTCCAGGCCCCCAGGATCACCATTCAGTCAGTCAACATTGTGTCAACGATGTTGACGGGACCCTACGGAGAGCAAGCTAGACACAGACCATGCTTCAAAGAACTTATAGTCAGTACGGTCTTTCTTTTAGTACCTGTCTAGAAAGAATGCTTCTCTGCAGTGTTTGGTTTTTACTTATTTTTCATTTTTTGAAATGGAGTCGCGCTCTGTCACCCAGGCTGGAGTGCAGTGGCGCGATCTCGGCTCACTGTAACCTCCGCCTCCCGGGTTCAAGCAATTCTCCTGCCTTAGCCTCCCAAGTAGCTGGGATTACAGGTGCCTGCCACCGTGCCTGGCTAATTTTTGTATTTTTAGTAGAGACGGGGTTTCACCATGTTGGACAGGCTGGTCTTGAACTCCTGACCTCAGGTGATCCACCTGCCTTGGCCTCCCAAAGTGCTGGGATTACAGGTGTGAGTGACCGCACCTGGCTTGCATTTTTTATTTTTAACCAAGAAATATAATTGTACATATTTATGGCATACAACATGATGCTTTGAAAAATGTATACATAGTGGAATGGCTAAGTCAAGCTAATTAACAGGCATTACTTCATATGCTTATCATTTATTTGTGGTGAGAACACTTCAATCTACTCTCTTCGCAATTTTCTAGCATGCAACACCTTGTTGCTAAGTACAGTCAGCAAATTATGCCAAGCCTGGGCTAAATGCTGGGGGTGCAGAGATGGACAACTCAGTGGAGAAGACAGATGTCAAACAAATAATCACCCACATTAATATGTGATTCTTTCCTGTGATATTTCTCATGAAGCACAAGGGAGGAGGGGTCAGGATGGCATATGCTGGGGTCAGGGCACTTGGGGAAGTCAGGGAAGGCTTCTGCATGGGGGAGTGGAACTTACGAAGCTGAAGGGGGTAGATGGGAGAGTGCCTGGGGAGACAGCAGGTATATGTCCTGGCCTACCATATCAAAAGGAGCCCACGAAAATCTTTGAATTTCACAAGGAAAAGAATGAACTTTTAAATAAAAGAAAATGCTTTAATATATAATAATGATGTACTCGTCTTTATAGTAGAACACTTATCAACTATAATTATAGTTTATACGTTATAAACTATAATTTATAGAGAAAGAGATCTGTGAAGGCAAAAGTGCCTGAGGTCCAAGAAGGTCATAATGTGGCCCTGGCATGAAGAGCTGTGGGGCGGGAGCAGAGGCGGTGGGGGTACTAAGGGGAGGGCTGGAGATGTGACCACAAACATAGCAGGAGTTGGATTTGGAAGCCATAGTACAAATTTAGGACTTTATCCTAAACAGAGATTTGACAAGCATTTTATTGACTCTCTAAAAACAAGTTTTAAAAAACTCCACAATACGGGGCAACATAGTGAGACCCTGTCTCTACAAAAAAAATTAAAAATTAGGCCAGGCGAGGTGGCTCGTACCTGTAATCCCAGCACTTTGGGAGGCAGAGGTATGTGGGTCACGAGGTCAGGAGTTCAAGACCAGTCTGACCAACATGGTGAAACCCCATCTCTACTAAAAATACAAAAATTAGCCAGGAGTGGTGGCATGAGCCTGTAATCCCAGCTACCCAGGAGGCTGAGACAGGAGAATCGCTTGAACCTAGGAGGCGAAGGTTGCTGTGAGCCGAGATCACTTTTCACCATGTTGGCCAGACTGGTCTTGAACTCTTGACTTCGTGATCCACCCACCTCGGCTTCCCAAAGTGCTGGGATTACAGGTGTGAGCCACTGTGCCCGGCCATCATCTATAGTTTTCTGCACAATCTTTCTCCCTTTCCTCCTCTTTTTTCTTTTTTTTCCCTGTTATATATTTGTTAAAGTGAAACCTCGTCTCTACTAAAAATACAAAAATTAGCTGGGTGTTGTGGTGCCTGCCTGTAGTCCCAGCTACTCAGGAGGCTGAGGCAGGAGAAACACTAGAACCTGGGAGGTGGAGGTTGCAGTGAGCCGAGATCGTGCCACTGCACTCCAGCCCGTAGACAGAGTGAGATTCCATCTCAAAAACAAAAACAAACACAAACAAACAAAAAAAAACCCAAACCAAAAACAAAAATAAGAAACCAGATTGTTTGACCTCCGTTTTGTGTTTTGTTGATTACATTCCTGCGGTGTTGTTTAACATACTCCTCTGGCCCCTGAATTTTCTAGGAATGGGCCATTGGATCTAGAGGCTTGGTGGGGTTCAAGTTCAACTGCTGGCAAGGGTGGCACTGAATACTTCCTTTTGGGAGTGCATAAAGTCTGCCTTGTCCCTCCTCTGGGGATGTTGCCAGCCACTGACAGCCACTGCCTGGGACGTGAGTCTGTCAGGGGCTCATACACTCTGGCACCAGCTGGAGATGGGAGAGCAGGTTGAAGGCTCAGGTGGGTACAGCATCTTCATATTCCTCCAGGGAAGACTTCCTCCCCTGGTGGAGAAAGAGGCAGCCGTGGTCCATGGGCCCTTTCTCTCTACCACCTCTGAGCATTGACAGTCCTCCACCCTGTATAGGAAGTCACTCTTGGCAAATGAAGAGGACCTCATCCGGGCTTTCCTGTGCCTCGGGTTTTTAGTTTTAGAATCAGCAGCAGGGCCAGCTCTGTCACGCCCCAGCAGGTAAAAGCCTGGCTCTGGAGGGGTATGGGTTGGGTGCTTGAGGAGTAAAGTTCCCTGGGGCCTCACCCTGTCTAAGTGCCACCAAACCAGCCTGGGTCTCAGTTCTGGCTTCCATGCACACTAGGTAGGGCAAGCTACTTACCCGCCCTGAACCTCAGTTTCCTCACATGTAAAATGTGGATGATTACAAGGCCTGCATAGAGGCTAGTCATGAGGTTGAATGCAGTAACATTATAAAGTGCTGAGCTCAGTGCCTGGCAGCGAAGAAGCATGCAGTAACAGTGACTCAGATCATGGTATCACTTTATAACTGGTCCCTTCCTTGCCCAGACTAGTAAAAAACAGTGGGAGGGAAGAGGGAGACCATCCACCCCAATATCTTCACCTTCAGTAATGTCCTTCAGCTGGACACGAATCAATGGTTTTTTTCCAGGCAGGGCCAGCTTGGGTCCCCGACAGAAGGATAACATTAAGGCGGCTGGTTTGAGGAGGATGGCGCTCATAACATTAGATGGATAGTAACTTAAGTGTCATGGGCCCCATAATAACACAGGGGGCTCCAAGCCAGTGGATCCCCAGTGCCTTGTGAGCTGTCACTCCAGAACACATGTCTTAGGACTGCACAGCCAAAGTCCTGTGTGTGTTCAAGTTCTGTTTATTGCCCAGCTCCTTCTTGGACACTGGCTCAGGAGGCAGAAATCCCAGGAATCCTGGTTGCTCCTTCCCCTTGGCATTCTCCTCATCCTCCTCCTTTCCCCACCCGCCTCCCAACCAATCCTCAGGCCCCTCTCCCATTCGGTGGACAAGTGGCCAATTGTCTCTGGGATCTTGATGTCCCTCAGGAGCAGCCAGATCCGGGCCAGATGAGGATGCCATAGGCATTAAACAGTGGGTCTGTATGAGGCCTGCTGGGGCTGCTTAGTGCAGCCAGCGGGCAAGGGAGGTCAGGGGAGGCAGGCTGGGGGAGGGGCTCCGTGTGGCAGCAAAGTGTTCGGGCACTGGGGTAGGAAAGGCAGATTAGTACTGGTGTCAGCTCCAGAATGCAGCAGGTTCTGCAGACAGCAGCATAAAGTAGCAGGGCTCTGAAGACAGGGGCAGGGCCCTAGATCACAAAGCTGCTAACTCCCCTAACATCTCCTGAATCACCCCTGCTTCCCACTGCTACTGCTCCTACCTTTCTTCTGGTCCCCGTCATCTCGCCCCTGGGCTATTGCTACCACCTCCTGAAGGACGAGCTGCCTTTGTGAATTCTTGGAAGTGCTACAACAATCAGATTACTTGCCTACTTAAAACCTGGGCAGAACGCACAAGCTTATTTTTGTTGCATGCACCCCTCTGGTAGTCTGGTGAAGCCTGTGGACTTCTTCCTAGGATGATGTTTTGTTTTATTTTATTTTATTTTTGAGATGGAGCCTCACTGTCACCCAGGCTGGAGTGCAGTGACATGATCTCGGCTCCCTGCAACCTCCACTTCCCGGGTTCAAGCGGTTCTCGTGCCTCAGCCTCCCAAATAGCTGGGATTACAGGCATGTGGCACCACACTGAGTAATTTTTGTATTTTTAGTAGAGAAGGGCTTTCTCCATGTTGACCAGGCTGGTCTCCAACTCCTGACCTCAAGTGGTTTGCCTGCCTCAGCCTCCCAAACTGCTGGGATTACAGGCATGGACACCATGCCTGGCCCCTACGGTGATGTTTTAAACGTATAAAATAAAATACACTGGGCTGGGTGCAGTGGCTCACGCCTGTAATCCCAGTGCTTTGGGAGGCCGAGGTGGGCAGATCAGTTGAGGCCAAAAGTTCGAGACCAGTCTGGCCAAGATGGCAAAACCCCATCTCTACTAAAATTACAAAAAAATTAGCCAGGCAGGGTAGTGGGTGCCTGTAGTCCCAGCTACTCGGGAGGCTGAGGCACGAGAATTGCTTGTACCTGGGAGGGGGAGGTTGCAGTGAGCTGATAGCATACTGCTGCACTCCAGCCTGGGTGACAAAGTGAGATGCTGTCTCAAAAAAAAAAAATATATATATATGTACACACACATATATATAATGTATTATAAAGGCAACCAAGTATGTTAAAACACAATGATCAATATATTTCTTAAAAATAAAATTTGTGACCGGGTGCGGTGGCTCACGCCTGTAATCCCGACACTTTGGGAGGCCAAGGTGGGCCGATCACTTGAGGTCAGGAATTTGAGACCAGCCTGGCCAATGTGGTGAAACCCCATCTCTACTAAAAATACAAAAATTAGCTGGGCGAGTGGCGGGTACCTGTCATCCCAGCTACTCGGGAGGCTGAGGCAGGAAGAATCGCTTGAACCCGGGAGGTGGAGGTTGCAGTGAGCCAAGATAGCACCATTGCACTCCAGCCTGGGCAACAAGAGCAAAACTGCATCTCAAAATAAATAAAAGTAAAATAAAATAAAATAAAATTTGCGAATAGTAATATATGAGCTATTTTTTTTTTGAGACAGAGTATCTCTCTGTCACCCAGGCTGGAGTGCAGTGGCACTATCTTGGCTCACTGCAAACTCTGCCTCCTGGGTTCAAGTGATTCTAGTGCCTCAGCCTCCAAAGATATATGCACTTTTTAATAAACACCTCATATGATAATTTACAGTGGTGGGTCTCCTAACTGACATAATTTTGAGACAATATTTTGAACTATATGCCAGCATGTTCATGTGATAGGAAAAGAACTGTGATATCTGTTGGCGAGAGAGTCTCGGGTACTGCTTATAGTACTTTGGTTTGTTGTCTACATTTGTTTTAAAAGGCAATGCTGGCCAGGCGCAGTGGCTCACGCCTGTAATCCCAGCACTTTGGGAGGCCAAAGCGGGCAGATCACTTGAGCTCAGGAGTTCGAGACCAGCCTGGCCAACATGGCAAAACCCTGTCTCTACTAAAAATACAAAAATTAGCCAGGCTTGGAGGCTCACACCTGTAATCCCAGCTGCTCAGGAGGCTGAGGGAAGAGAATCACTTGAACCCGGGAGGCAGAGGTTGCAGTGAGCTGAGATCGCACCACTGCACTCCAGCCTGGGCAACACAGCAAGACTCTACCTCAAAAAAAAAAAAACAACAACAACAAAAGTATGAATGTGAGGCATTGTAAATGGTTGCCCAAAGACATTGGCAGGGTCAGCATGGCATTGTCATCCCTACATGAAAAGTGCAATTGTCCCACTGACCATTTCTTCTTATCCCAAAGATCCTATCTTTATTAAGGGTGACCAGCAAAGGAACTGAGCTGGAAGAGACCAGCAGGGAGAGGTTGCAATCTCCAAAAGAGCTACCCCAAGAAACCCAGGAGCTGCTCACCAAAGGACAGAGAGACAAGGGAGGTATCCCCAAAGGGCTGCTGGGCATGCCCAGTCACCCCACAATGGGTGGGAGAGGGTGGGCCAGCAGGTGGAGGATTCTCAGCACAGAAGGACACCAGAAGACTTCAGGGAAGCTGGAGGAGGCCATGGGAGAGGGGAGTAGTGACAGCATGCTCAGGTAGTGAGGACAGCCATGGACTCTGGGCACAGGTCACCCTGGCTACCTTGAGCAAGTTACTTCACCTCTCTGAAACTCAGTTTCCTCATCTGTAAAATGGGCTAATCATCCCCCATGGTGTCATTGCAACCATTAAATGAGATAATGAAAATGATGAAATGCTTTATTTATCTGCACTATCTTATGCAGTGTGTATTAAATATCTAGCACATAGTGAACATGGCAAAAGCACCTTATTATTATTGCAACAAGCAAAATTTTTAAAGTTGCTTTAATTTGCTCACCCTTTCCACTTGGCTTTTCCTCTTTTATCCCCCTCATCAATCAGCGCTGTGCTGTAACCTCAAACCTCCCTGCCCAAGGTGCCTGTAGAGTCTTCCAGCCCGGAACAGCCTTGGGGAGGATGAGGTGGAGGTGTGGAGCGTGTATGTGTGGTGTGTGTGTTGGGGGTCCTGTGAGCCATGAGAACTTGTATAAAAGTCTGGGTGGGTATGTGCGTGATGCATTTTCTCTGAGGAAACAGTCATAGATTCTCAAAGTAGTGACCAAAACAAACAAAGGCTAGGATCCACAGAAGTAAAATGTTAGATCTTAATGCAATAGTCCTTCCTCGGTCTGAAAAGAGGTCTTAGGGAGAGGGCAATGTTTAACACCGAGAAATAGCCCTCACATGATGGAATTTCAGGAATCAATGACAGTTGGGGAGAAAGGTTTAGGGGTGGGTACCATAAATCGCACCCTGCCGTGTCACTCTAAAAATGACCCAGTTTAAGGAATAGCTTTGGATGGCCTCTAAATTGGTTCAGAATGAGGGCCTCTTTTGTTACTAAATTATTTTTCCTGGCCATAGAAATTCTAGACGTTGGCAAATCACAATAAAATTCTGATATTACCATTTCCCTTTTTAAGAAAGAGGCTTTGAAATGGCAACAGAGACTTATCTGAAATCTTCAAACGTAAATAATTCAGAATTAGTGCTTGAGCTCTGCTCTTAAGCTACAAGGACACGTTTCTCGATAATGGGCTTTCAGAGCAAAGGACATGTAGCTTTGCTCTTAAGAGTGACTGAAACCCTGCCAAGACAACATTTACCTAACTTAATTATCGTCACTCAGCCACATCTCTCTCCTCAACGCCCGGCTAATTCTTGCAACCTCAAATATCGTACATTGAATTTTTACACTTTCTACTTTTCACTATTCTTTTAATTGTGGTAAAAAGTATATAACAAAATGTACCCCCTTAACTATTTTGAGTGTACAGTACAGTAATGTTATCAGTATGCACACCGTTGTGCGGTAACTCTTTAGAACATTTTCAATTTGCAAAACGGAAATTTCATGCCCATTGAACAACTCCCCTTTCCCCTCCTCCTCCCACCATGGCCACCACCATTCATTCTACTTTCTAACAGTTTGACTTCTTCAGATACCGCAGATAAGTGGAATCACGTAGTATTTATCTTTTTGTGACCAGCTTATTTCATTTAGTATAATGTCCTCAAAGTTCATCTATGTTGCACCATGCAACGGGATCACTTTTTTTTTCTTAAGACTGAGTAGGCCGGGTGTGGTGGCTTACACCTATAATCCCAGCAATTTGGGAGGCCGAGGCAGGCGGATCACTTGAGGTCAGGAGTTGGAGACCAGGCTGGCCAACACGGTGAAACCCATCTCTACTAAAAATACAAAAATTAGCCAGGCGTGGTGGCGTGTGCCTGTAACACCGGCTACTCGGGAGTCTGAGGCAGAAGAATCACTTGAACCCAAGAGGTGGAGGTTGCGTTGAGCTGAGATCGTGCCACCTCACAAGACTCCATCTCAAAAAAAAAAAAAAAAAGACTGAATAATACTTCGTTGTATGCATATACCATTTTCACTATTTTTTAAAAACATGTTGGTTGCTCTGCTCTGTGATTTATTTTGTTCAGTGATGTTTCTCCTAGTATAAAATGTGAAGCTTGCTTTATCATGTACATTAAATTTACCACTCAGAAACCTTTAAATATATCTGTTAAATTTTCATGTCTACAAATTCTCCATTTATTCAATTAGAAAGGTTTCTGGAGAATTTGTAGACATTAAAATTTAACAGATATATTTCTTTCAGAGGTTCTGAAAACAAGTCGATGGGCACAGTGGCTCACGTCTGTAATCCCAGCACTTTGGGAGGCTTAGGTGGGTGGATCACCTGAGGTCAGGAATTGAGACCAGCCTGGTCAACATGGTGAAACCCTGTCTCCACTGAAAACACAAAAATTAGCCAGGCGTGGTGGCGCATGCCTGTATTCCTAGCTACTCGGGAGGCTGAGGCACGAGAATCACTTGAACCCAGGAGGCAGAGGTTGCAGTCAGCCGAATCTCACTAGTGCACTCCAGCCCGAGCGACAGAGGGAGACTGTGTCTCAAACAAAACAAAACAAACAAAACAACAACAGAAAGAAAACAAAAAGAAAAAAAAAAAGAAAACTTAACAGATATTTCCCCAAGTTTCCAAATGATCCATTGGAAATAGGGCAAGTTTATAAAATAATTGATAATCTTTCATAATGTAAGTGATTTTATAAAGCATTTCATATCATCTGTCTTTTAAGCAATATGACAAGAATAAAAATAAAAATAGAACCTGTTGAACTTTTCAGTTGACAGCTACAGAGCTTTTTATTTATGGAAATAAGGTTTTCAAGTAATGATGATATTGAATCACTTTATGCTCTTAATGGCTTTTTATATAACTCCTTTGATCAGATGCGATTTGCAGAGGGGGACTATTCTCCTCTGAAATTCTTTTTTTTTTTTTTTTGAGACGGAGTCTCGCTCTTTCTCCCAGGCCGGACTGCAGTGGCACTATCTCGGCTCACTGCAAGCTCCCGCCTCCATTCTCCTGCCTCAGTCTCCCGAGTAGCTGGGACTACAAGCGCCCGCCACTGCGCCCGGCTAATTTTTTGTATTTTTAGTAGAGACGGGGTTTCACCATGTTAGCCAGGATGGTCTCGATCTCCTGACCTCATGATCCACCCGCCTCGGCCTCCCAAAGTGCTGGGATTACAGGCGTGAGCCACCGCGCCCGGCCTGAAATCCTTAAACAGAATATAAAACAATGTAAACAAAAATGTTACAAAACAGAAATAAAAACAACATTTGTGTTGGATTACCAAGTGTTCATTTTACCAAGAGGATAATCCCTTTACCTAACTGAAATAAGGAAGAAACAAAGGTGGGTGTGAACCTTTTATGGAGAGATCCTGGAAGCGTGACCTTGGCCAAAACAACTGATGGCTCAGCCAATCTCCGGAGATGAGACCTGCAGAAGTTTCATTATTTGTTGCTGTCAAGGTGAAGCTCAACTCCATCCTGTGGATGAAGAGTCAAACTCTGTAGAATATTTGAAGAGATTTATTCTGAGCCAAATATGAGTGACCATGGCCCATGACACAGCCCCAGGAGATCTTGAGAACGTGTCCTGTGTTATCAGAGTACAGCTTATTTTTATACATTTTAGGTTATAGGTGAATTCGAAGATTTTCTGATTGGCAGCTGGTTGAATTTATCTAAAGACATGAAATCTGTAGGAGGGAGTGTCTGGGTTAAGATAAGGGGTTGTAAAGACCAAGGTTCTTATTATGCAGGTGAAGCCTTCAGGTAGCAGGCTTCAGAGAGAATAGATTATAAATGTTTGTTATCCAACCTACAAAGGTGCCAGACAACCCCGGGACCGTGGGGAGCGCTCCTGCAGGAGCATTTCAAAATAGGCCAAATGAGTATATTTTGGGGTAAAATACTTTGATTTCTCTCAGGGCCTGCTGTCATGATTCTTATTGCTACAAAGAGTCTGTTCTGTCAGTCTTAAGGTCTCTGTTTTTTGGGTTTTTTTTTTTTTTTGAGATGGAATCTCGCTCTATCACCCAGGCTGGGAGTGCAATGGTGCCATCTCGGCTCACTGCAACCTCTGCCTCCCGGGTTCAAGCAATTCTCATGAGTAGCTGCGATTACAGGCGTAAGCCACTACACCCAGCTAATTTTTGTAGTTTTAGTAGAGACAGGATTTCACCATGTTGGCCAGGTTGGGCCTTAAGGTCTCTGTTTTAGTATTAACGCTGGTCAGCTGTGCCTGAATTCCAATGGGAGGAAGTTATAAGGACGCAAGCCAGCTGGGCGCTTTGGATCACACCTGTAATCCCAGTGCTATGGCAGGCCAAGGTGGGCAGATCAGTTGATGTCAGGAGTTTGAGACCAGCCTGGCCAACATGGTGAAACCCCATCTCTATTAAAAATACAAAAAATTAGCCGGGTGTGGTGGCTCATGCCTGTAGTCCCAGCTACTCGGGAGGCCGAGACATGAGAATCACTTGAACCCAGGAGGCAGAGGTTGCGGAGTTGAGATTGTGCCACTGCACTCCAGCCTGGGTGACAGAGTGCGACACCCTCTCAAAAAAAAAAAAAAAAAAAAGGAGCCATGTCCAACCACCCATTCCATCATGGCCTGAACTAGTGTTTTGTGTATACTTGAGAACGCCCTTGGACAAGAGGAAGGGTCCATTTGCTTGCTTGGGAGGGGCTTAGAATTTTTTTGTTGGTTTACATTCCTCAGAGCTGATTGCCTTCCAAAAGGTGGCACTCTGAAATTGTTATCAACTCTGATCAATAATTATAATACTAAGAACTACACGTATGCTATTGGAATGGATTTATTTATCAGCCCTGTAGGAAAATATATATCTCACATCACCTCATTCCCATTTACCCACTTTTCCCTTTTCCAATCTTAAGGCTTGTGTTGTCTAAATATTCTATAGTTTCAGCACAGTTTACGTTTTATAAAAGCCCCTACTGGCTGCTGTACAGAGAGCAAGTGTGTGCCCCTGATCTACAGAAGGTGTTGATCCAACTATCCGGCTGGGGCAGGGGAGCTGGAGAGGGGAGTGGGGAGCTGGGGAGGGGAGGGGAAGTTGGGGGAGGGGAAGCACATTTAACTGGGATGGAGACAAAGGAGAGAGGCAGGAGGAGGGAGAATGAAGAGCTGGGGAAGGAGCTTTGGAAAAATACGGGAAAGTAAACGATGGAGCGACAGAAAGAGAGGATGAGGAGTCAGTCAGCACCACAAGGAGAGCAAGAAGGAAGAAGGGGACAGGAAATGCAGAAACAGAGTGGAAGAACAAAGAAACTAGAACATACAGAGGCTTCGAATAAAAATCAATTCATCTCAAAGTGTTCAGCGTTTCCATGAGGCTGTGAGACCAAAATAGGAAGAGGCCCTTTATTTTCTTAGGAAGAGAACACAGACCGGAGGTGGGAGAGGAATGGTAGGGAATTTTCCAAACAAAGAGAGGGCCTGTGTCCTCTCAAACTGCCCCCACCCCATGCTCACTGAAGCGTTCACACTGCAGCCCTGAACTCTCACAAAGAGGGTGAACTCCATCTAGAGAGGGGGGATCCGGAACCCATGCTTGGTTTCCATCCCAGCTGAGGGCTGGAGAGTGAGACTGCTGAGCTGGGGTTCAGGCCACAGCCTGGGGGGACAGGGTAGGCAGGAGGTCAGCAAGGCTTAGAGAAGATGGATATGCTGGGTTGGGTGAGAGGCCTGGTGCTGGGAGTGGGTTGTCTACAGAGATGCGCCCCCAGGGCCTTGTCCAGGATGATCCTTGGCCAGGGGGGTCCTGAGGGGACTGGCGCTGCACACCTCAGGGATGCAGTATCAGGAAATCTGGGGCTCCCCAGCTTCCTGCTCTGGTCTTCTTCTCTGGACACACTCGTGTTGCCATAAGGAGAGACAGAAACATCAGCAAAATCAAATCAATGCTTCCAACTGTATCCCTAACCCCTCCACTCCAGCCAGATTTGGAGATAGTACAGATACCCCCCTCCCCAAGTAAAGTGTCTCTTGACACCTTGGGGTTCAGGCCACAGCCTGGGTACAGGGTGGGTAGGAGGTGAGAAATGACTCCCCTTCTCGATGGAAAGAAAAGGCCTTGGCCAGGAGACAGTGCTCAGGGACTCTGGCCATTCCAGTACCTGCCCCTATAGAGACCAGAGAAGGGCAGGGCCAGCCCCTGGTACAGAGCACTGAAAGGAGGTTTCCCCTCCAACTTCTGACTGGTGCTGGTTGAACGACTGAACAAACTAACCCACTGAGCTTTTTTCCTCACTGCAAAGTGAGTCGAATGACAGGGTCTGCTTATGATGCATGGAAGGGATGCAGTACTTCCTGGGGTTTACAAGAGCTCAGAGAATGGCAGCAAGGCGAGTTGGAAATATCTTGGGCACCTGTTTTTAACAAATTCATTCACTGCTTCATCGCACACATGGTTATTGACTGTCTGCTATGTATGTAACAGGCACTGTGGATACATCATTACACAAGACAGATTCTCCATCTCCCCAGCAGACATTTCCGTGTGTGTGTGTGTGTGTGGCGGGGAGGGAGCACAGTACAGAGTAAACAATAAATAAAGTTATATAATATAGCAGAGGGAATTTAGTACTAAGAAGGACATAAAGCCAACGAGGGAGATAAGGTGGGGGGGGTGGAATTTTACATCAGCTGGAGCATATGTATGAAAGTGGGCCGGGCGCGGTGGCTCACGCCTGTAATCCCAGCACTTTGAGAGGCTAAGGCGGGCGGATCACCTGAGATCAGGAGTTGAGACCAGCCTGGCCAACATGGTGAAACCCCGTCTCTACTAAAAATACAAAAGTTAGCTGGGCCTGACAGCGTGCCCCTGTAGTCCCAGCTTCTTGAGAGGCTGAGGCAGAATTGCTTGAACCCGGGAGGCGGGGGTTGCAGTGAGCCCAGATCGCGCCACTGCACTCCAGCCTGGCGACAGAGTGAGACTCCGTCTGAAAGAAAAGAAAACAGGAAAGGAGAGGAAAGGAGAAGAGAAAAAGAAAAGAAAAGGAGGCCAAGTGTTTCCCGTAGAGTTACTGTGTATTGGGTGGGGGGCGCACAGGGGTGCCACGAATTGAGCTGCCTGCTCCTTCCAGATGCAGGGTTCTCACCTGAATAGGTGAGAACGGGGTGAGGGGGAGGAATCACGCGTGGGTGGCTGGATTAGTTCCTGATGTCCTCTGATTCCCTACAGCTTCTTCAGCCCCGTTCTAACCCCCTTCCTCAGGCTTACAGGAAAGTGTGTGGAAGAGAGACACGGAGAGACTGAGCATCAGACTTTTTTGGAAGAAACATCAGTAAATGAAAATGGAATTACAATAAAAATAACAAAAGCAATAGCCGGGCGCGGTGGCTCACGCTTGTAATCCCAGCACTTTGGGAGGCCGAGGCGGGCGGATCACGAGGTCAGGAGATCGAGACCAGGGTGAAACCCCGTCTCTACTAAAAATACAAAAAAAAAAAAAAAGCAATAAACTCCTGACCTCAGTCACAATCATTTTAGTTAACACGCCAGCCCTAATAACAAACACGAGTCCCCGAGACCGCAACCCCTCGGGCACCGCGGGGCGTGCAGGTCCGGGCGGGCGGCGCAGCCTCCCCTGGCGGCTGACCCTGGGAGCGCGGGGAGCGCCGTGCCTGTTCCAGCGCTCACCTCACGCTCACTCCTGCGCTCGCCGGGCGGCTGGCGCGGGGAAGGGGCGGGGCCCGCCTGGGCTCCTCCCCTGTCGGAGCCCGGAGCAGGGGGCAGAGCGCGCCGGGCGCTGGTTAAAGAGGCGCGCGGAGGCGGGCGCGGCGCATACTGCTAGTGGCGCGCGGAGGAGCGACGCGTGGAGAGGCGGCCCACGTGTCTGCCCAGAGTCCAGTCCTGTGTTCTTCCCGCTCCTTACGCATCCGCGGTCCAGGGCGCCCTTTCAGCCCCCCTGGTGTTCGCCCACCCCGGGCCGCGTGAGTGGGGCCCCACGCAGCTCCCCGCACTCCGTGGGCCAACTTGGCCAGGCAACTTTGTCCGGGGAGCGGTGCTTGCGGGGGGGAGTACCGAGCACTGCGCATGCGGAGCTCCAAATTCAAACAGCTGTTTTCAGAGGCTGGAGGGCGGGAGGACGGGCGCAGCCGGGGCTAGGAGAGGCTTTCTCTAGGAGGCGGCCGCTTGGGAGCCATGGTGGACCGGGGCCCTCTGCTCACCTCGGCCATCATCTTCTACCTGGCCATCGGGGCGGCGATCTTCGAAGTGCTGGAGGAGCCGCACTGGAAGGAGGCCAAGAAAAACTACTACACACAGAAGCTGCATCTGCTCAAGGAGTTCCCGTGCCTGGGTCAGGAGGGCCTGGACAAGATCCTAGAGGTCAGTCGCCGCCTGTACCCCCAAATACATCTGAAGCTGGCTTGAGCTTTAGGGGACGCTGAAAGGAAGACCCCTTCACAGCTTTGGGTGACCCTCAGTCCCTGTGGAAGGTCCAGGGGGTGATGAGAGAGCATGTCTCATCATGGGTCAGGCTTCGAGGATCTGTCGCTCACCCGAGGGACACAGGGGTCCCCCAGGCGCGGAGACTCTTTGGAACTTAGTTTGGCCGGAGATAAATTGGAGTTGATTTCCGGGTGAACTGGGCTCCACGGTGTTTCAGTGTGGGTGTGACGGTACCTCCCTCCTTGGAAAGAGGCTGTGGGACGGATAAAGGCGTTTATCTTTCCCTGGAGACGCTCCCGGAGTCTGGAAGCCCAGCCTGGTGCCATCCCCTCGTGTCTCCACCTCCCCGCTCCAGGGCCAGTGCCACGCCTGCCAGGCTTTTCTTAAGGAACGTGAACCCGGCAGAGCGGCGGGAGGGTCCCCAGCCCGAGCCTGGACAAAATCTTCCGCCCCCAGCAGGGTTCCGGAGAGGAGCTGGGGGCTCTGTGGGGCCCGAACCCACGGGATGAGGGCTGGTGCCTGGAATGCTGGGGACGCGCTCAGGCTTCCGGGAAGGCTTATCTCGCGGTGACATCCTTCAAGGGCTTGGAGTAAAACTTCGTGAAAGTAGCAGGTTGCACAAACGAATAATACCCGCGTAGTCCCTTTAAGAGGGGGCAGGAGAGTGTGTGCGGAATTGGGGTGGGTGGGGGACTTCCCTCCGTGTTGGCATTGGGAACCGCTTATCTTCTGGTGCACAGCCCGATGGGTGGCATTGACCTCACCTAGGATAAACGGGCTGCCTATCCTGACTGAGACCTTGGGGCCAATTTGGGGACCGAAGCCCTCTACCCCAGTTTCTCGAGGGCTCAGCTTCATCCATCAACTCTTCTTGGCCTGCTCCCCCAGTGGAATGACCAGGACCTGGGTGAAAGTTCTAGATAGCAGCAGTTAGGGAGTAGGGGTAGATTGTCCATGGTGTTACCTTGCTCTCAGGGTGAAAGATGCCAGAAAGGAGGTCTGATGAGGAGCAACGTTTAGTCTACAGCAGCACCTCAATACTTCATGCCTATCTAGTTGTCGCTCATTTTCCAGCCTCCGTTTCCCCATGTGAGAAATGGGAATGAGCCCATCCTCATTCCTTATTTCTGCCGTGGACTGTTAGGTTAGAAGCATTTGGAAAACATCAAAATCTTGTCCCCAGAATGATGGACATCACACAGATGAGCATATACGTATTTGCTGGCAGCCGTGTGTAGGGAGACTTGTCCTCCAAGGGGTCCTGTGGAAGGGGAGGTTTAGTCCAGCAGGCTTAGTGTTGGATTTTCGTGGAGAGTCTCTTGCCCTGTAGCCGTTTCCCGGGTAGAGGCAGATGGGAGGTGATGGTGGGGAGGATAAGCTTCAGCAGGTTATTGGTTGGTTTACCTCCTAACAGCAGGAGTCCTGGCATGAAGAGTCTACACGGCTTCCTTCTGATGGGTGTCCACCCTGCGGGGGGGGGGGGGGGTTGTGGGGAGGGGGTCGCTTTATGATTTCCCTTGAGGAAACAATTCCTGTAGAGAACAAGTTTTTGTTTAGTTTGTTCCAGGGCTTTGTTTAGAGGGGGAAGAGGGCAGGCAAGGATGATAAAGCCTTGAGCTGCCCTCGAAGTGTTTCCCTCCAAGCTGTTGCTCCAACACTGCAGGGGAAGGAAGGAAAGAATTCAAGGCTAAATGTGGGAAAATAAACTTCAAAACACAAGGAGAAGGAAAGGCGGGGGGGGGGGGGGGGTCCAGGGGTTAGGCAGCCGGGTGCAGCTGGTGGTCATAGCTTTGGAGGCTAGACGGCTTCTTAAGGTATTTGAACAAACAAAATGCCTCTTACTTAGCGATCCTGTTAAATCGGTCAACATTTACCCCCCTACCAAAAAAAAGTAATGGGCAGGTAATTTTTAGAAAAAGGATTTGGGCATCAAGCCAGTCTGCTTTGGAGACGATTATAGATAAGTTCTTGAACAAGGACAGCCCTGTCCTCATCCCCAGCCAAAAAAACTCCCAAACCAACCCCAACCGGGCGAGTCCCCTCCCGTCATAGGAAAAACCCAAGAAATGAAAATGGACAAGTAGAAGCATTTGCTGGCATCAGTTTTAATCTGCAGAAATCTGCCTTGCTCTGCTTTCTTGTGACTTGGGGTACTGCCTCAGGCCTCAGGATATTGGTTTAAGGAAAAATGAAAACTCAAAAATCTTCTTTCCCATCTGGCTGCTTGGCATTTTCCACCTGACGCTCTGTGTTTTAGCTGGTTCTGAATCACCTTGGAATCATGAAGGAGCCCCTAGCTAGGAACTCCTGGGGTAGGACCAGGGGTGGGACAAAGATGGTTGGAAGAGATGGGGTGCAGTCTGAGTTGGGGTTTCTCTTACCCTGGAAGTTGTGTGTGCTCTTTCAAATGTGTGAGAAAGAGAATTAAGTCACCTTTCTTTAGAAATACCCCCGAATTGTCAGGTACTTCCTTCCCTCCGCTGTGGTTGAAGTGAGGTGCAGGCTGACTTTCAAGTGCTCAGTGACCCGCCAGCCTGGGACCACGTGATCGTCCTCTTTCCTGTCTTCAGAACCATCTTGAACCCTTGCTCTTAAGCAAGATCTTTGGTGACTCATTCTCCCAACCTCTTCCTAAATTGCAGACGCCCACAAGGGAAGTTAACATCTACAGCACACCTACTCTGTGTCGGGCATTGTGGGTGCTATTATCCTCGTTTTATGAGAGAGGGCACAGGCTGGTTTTGCCATCTGGCTCGGCCATTTACCCATCAAGCCATGTAACTTAACTTTGCCTTCCTTTCCTCATCTGCAAAATGAGTGTTTGGGGAGGCTCCAGTAGAGCAGAAACATTAGGCAAGATGTCTATAAAAAGTGAACAGGTCTCCTGACCTTAGCATTGATTGAGGATGGCAGCTTTACCTACCTGCCTTATTTCAGGTACTCTTTACAGTATGTATTCAAGTGAAGATCAAACGGCCACAGGGACACCACAGGAGGCACAGGCTGTGGGGCGGGACGGGGAGGGGCAATGACCAGGCAGTCTGCCCCAGGAGCTTGCACCTCCCTCTTGGGCCTGTGAAGATTGTTGCTCTGTAACTGAACTTAGGCAATTGGTTCAGCTGGACCCTGATCTGCTGGAAAATTCTATTTTCTATTTCCCCTAGCACAGGTAATGGCATACAGGTGTCTCCTGTGTTGTTGCCTGGCTGACCCAGCACCTCTGTTACTGAAGTAATACATCAGTCCACCCCTCTGCACTTCTCATTTTGGAAGTCCCCAACCCCTGTCCCACCGAAAACAGTGGGGGTGTGATTGAAGGGGAGGAATGACAGCCCTTCTCAACCTTCTGCCTCTGGTGGGCAGTGATCAGAAACAGGAGGGATTTGAGAGCCCACCATGTGCCAGACCACTTTGAATAAGCACTCTATACACATTCTTAATTTAATCTTGCAGACCACCCCATAAATGAGGAAAATTAGGGGAAAAGGCGATGTAACTTGTCTGGGATCACATAGAGCAGTCAGTTTTCACATCTAAATTTCATGTTTCAGAGTACATGGAAATTAGCAAGCATTTATTAAGTATCCACCATGTGCCAGACACTGGGCAAGACTCTCAGGATACAAAGAATTAGGCTGGGCTCCGAGCTGCTGGAGAAAAGGATACATAAACCCACTGGGAACAAGACAGTGGGTATGGGCTACAGAAGAGGTTTTCAGGAGGTCGCTTAACGAGGGTCTGGTCCAGCCTGAGGGGTCAGGAAGGGCTCTCAAGAGATGACCTCAAGCCAGAGTGGGGTCTTGGATTAGAAACAACAGCTGGGAACCTGGGAGGTCAAAGCTGCAGTTAGCCTGGATTGCGCCACTACACTCCAGCCTGGGCGACAGAGCAAGAGCTTGTCTCGAAAAAGAAAAAAAGAGAAAAAAAACCTAACTGGGAAAGGAAGGGAGAAGAGACTCCTAACAGAAGACGGAGAGTGGCCTTTTCTCCTAGCCTGGGGAAGGCAGCCTGCAGGCTTCTTGCTGCGGCTCTAGAGAGTCCCTTGTCTCCTGAGGGTGGAGCAGGGTTGCCCCAGGTCCTGCCCTCTGTCTAGCATCCCAGACCAAAGTCCAGGTTTTGCTTGACTGCTCATATAGCTGACCTGTTCCCAGAAGCCTCTTGGATCCCACTGGCCTCCTTCCTTCCTAAGCTCCAAAGTGCTTTCTTGTGTTCTGAGGTTTTCCATGTGTACCTCCTTTCATTTTCTGGACCCTTGGACTGGTCTATACACACTCCAGTCCAAAGTAGTGAGGCTAGTTCCAATTTTGAGGTTCTGGCACTCTTTTAACACCAATTCTGCTCCCCAGATTTGAAAAATAAAACCATGAAATATATGACAAAATTACATGTGGCCAAAATGCTTAGAATGGGGTACGTTGAATTTTTTGGAAAGCTGAGGGTTAATATAAACACCCTCTCTGTCTCAGGCCTTGTTGGAAATTGTAAAATGCACTGGTCCACTTAACTGCCTTTGTAAGTAAAGGGAACACAATAGCTCTTTTGGTTATGATCTTGGAGGCCTCCACAGCCATGGGTCCGAGCTTGAGTTCTTACTGGCTAGGACTGCAGAAGTGGAAAGTGGATAAGCTGGTTTTCTGAGAGGAAATTGAAGAGGTCCCTTCCTAATGGCTTGTTTCTTATTTATGTTCCACTCAAAAGTTGAGGACAGCCAAAAAAAAAAAAGCCTTAGTCTGCCTTAGTCAACTGCTCTGGTTAGAGTTTTTTAACAGTGAAAGTGAATGTTTATTAAATTGCTTTGAGAGTTTTACTAGAACCCTTAGGATGATTACAGATGGCACAGTAATAGAGAATTATTGAGGGTAGAAATTAGCAAGTGTTGAAAGTTTCCAGTGGGGGTGGGGGATGCAAAAGAGGTGATGATTGTTGCTTTTAAATATTTTCCTGGGGTTTTGCCCTATTTATAGTCTGGCGTTTAAAAGAAACAAAATCCTCCGGTTTTGGATGCTGTGCTTCGCTGGCCCTGACCTCGGGCCAAAGGCTTTCATCTTGATCTTGGCTGTTTGCTGGCAGATTAGGTTCAGCCTCTGAACTGTGTGTGTGGTTGGTGGTGGTGGGAGGAGGGAGAGAAGTGCAAGGTTTTGGGGAGCAGAGGAGCCAGGGCCCTGAGTGGAGCCTCTAAGACAGTCTTTGTCCAAATTGGGATGCTGTATTTCCATGGTGCTGCAAGAACCAGTTGGCCAGAACTGGGGTGGTACAGAGAAGTGAGGTAGGAGACCATAGGAAAGCACATGAAGTAGGTTTGCCTCCTTCCAATATTCCTTGTAGGGAGTGGAGAAGATGGAAGCGAATCTCTTTGAGAGTTCACCGAGTCCCCAGGGACCTCTGGAATAATGCAGAGGACCCCTTGCCTGTTCAGTTCTTCCCAAGTATGGCTGTACATAGAGGATGTGCTGCCCTCAGTAGGGATCTTTCTCCAGCTGCCACTGCAAGGCCTTGGTGGTGTTGCTGAAGGAATCACCATCCAAGCAGTGTGTCTGATGGTTGTGGGAGTGGCCTCTGAAGCCACACCATAGTTTGCTTAGAATAGTGTATGGCACATCGTAAATGCTCACTAAGTGTTAGCTGCCATTTCTGCTACGCCCAGATATTCCTATGCTGCAATGGAGTGGTCCCTGCACAGTTGTGGTGGGCATCTAATTGGTATTACAAAGAATCAGGAAGATCTTCCTAGAACAGAGAGAACGTCAACTGAATTTTTTAAATGCAAAAAACACAGAAACATATAATTTACCATTTTAGCCACATTTAAAAGCCCAGCTCAGTAGTGTTAAGTATGTTTACCGTTATGAAACAGATCTCCAGAACTTTTTCATTTTGCAAAACTGAAATTATACCCCCTTCAACAACAATTCTTCTTCTCCCTCTCTACCCAGCCCCTGGTAACCACCATTCTACTTTCTGTTTCTGTGAACTTAACTACTTTAGATGTCTCCCAAGTGGAGTCATATAGTATTTCTTTTGCTTTGTACAGTGGTACAACCACTGTGAAAAATAGTACGGAGTTTCCTCAATTAAAAATAGAACTACTGAGTGATGCAGTGCTCCTACTTCTGGGTGTATATCAACCAAACTTCTAAAGAACTAGAAAAGGGATGGGGATGGTGGCTGTCTCTTGCCCATAGCCCTTGGGGAGGTGTTCTGCAGGATGGACCCACCAGGCTGTAGCCACAGGCCAGGGAGGTGAGAGTCACATGACTAAGCTCTTCTGGGTTGCCAAGGAATTTGAACTCCATCAAATTTTTGCAATTTTCAAGTAGGGGAGGGAACAACATTTCAGAAAGTTTCCTCCACAGCCATTCACAGCGTAAAAGAAGTGGAACATTCTACTCTAAATTAACGACATTTCTGTGGGCTGATCCCTTCACTCTGTGGGTGTTCTGATAAGGACACCCCCTCCTTCCTTTCTCCTGCTGATGTGATGTAGTGCGGGTTTTCCCAGAAAGTCCATAGAGCCTACAGCCCCCAGAAAAACCCACTGACCTTCACACTCTAGTTCTTTTCCTACTATGAGCCCCTTAGGTCCAGGTCTGGGTCCCTGGCCCAGCCAAAGACATTCCGTCTCGCGTTTGGTGACCTTCCCAGATTGCATCTTCGCTATCCCTTTATATAGAAGTGGGGGTGGTGTGCTCCAGCTGTAGCTCTGTTCAGCTGCCTAAGGCCTCTAGGCTTCTGGTGAGCGGTTATCCCAATCTCTGGACCTCAGAGACCTGGACACAGTGGAGTTGGAAACACAGAAGGGGCCCTCCCTACTGGCTATCCTTTCTGTGCTTGATGAAGCCTCAGATATTGGAGAGTCTTTAACCCTCTGGAGATCAGTGTAGCTGAGGAAAGATAATTGGGCCGCAGTGGTGAAATGAGAGGAAATACAGTCCAAAGTGCTCAGTGATAAGCTGTAGATGGAAGAGGCTGGAGAGATGGGCACATGTTGAAGGGGCTGGGGGGATTCATTTTCTGTTTTCTGAGGCCTGTAGCCAAACTCTTTGGCCTATGGGAGACCTGGCTCCAAACAAAACACAGCCGCTGCCCTCAGGGGGCCCCTAACCTGGAGGAAGAATAGTAAGGAGCTGCTACCAGATTGATGTTGGTAAGTGCACCTGGGGACTCCGGGTGTGCACCAGGGCGAGAGATGAATTTTTACTCCTGCACTTAGAAGAAGGCAGGCTTGGAGGGTGAGTGGCATGGGCAGTAGCCCTGTGAGCATTCTGTGGAGTGCTTACCAGGTGCCAGGCATTGGGCTGGGATGTTACCTGTGTCTCCTTGAACCAGTTCTGTGGGCTAGGTATTGCTGAATCCATTGGACAGGAAACCAGAGGCCAGGTGACTTGCCTAGGTCTACACTGTTGGATAGAGAACTGAGATTCAACCCCCCTTGTTGACTCGGAACCTTCGGTCTTGTCCATAAGTGGAGGTGGAGTCAGGGGCTGGGAGTGACAGGCTTGGGCAACCAATAGTTACAAGCACTTACACGGCCACAGGCTGTGGGAGCCACCGATGTGCATCATCTCATTGAATCATGGCAGCCACCCTCTGCAGTAAGTTCCGTGATCAGCTCGACTTCACAGTAGAAGCAACAGAATGGACCATCGAGACTGAATAACTTGTCTGAGGCTGTGTAGCTAGGAAGTGGAAGATGAGGTTTTGAACCCAGAGCTCACACTATGAACTATTGTCTTCTGTGTGAGGCTACCTTGAAGGTGGGGAAAAGCAGGGAGCAAAGCATAGAGGTGAGAAAGGGCAGGGCATATGTGGTGTCCTCAGAGTCTTAGGGTGCATGGGGCTAAGAGTTCAGGATACTGAGCTGTGTGACTTCATTGAGCAAGTCATCTCATCTGCGAAATGGGATAATAGTACAGTATGTCCGTCATGCCCATAGAGTCTATGTTAACATGTTAGTGTGTCTGGCACATGTAACAGGTGACTGGCTACGTGTTAACTGCTGTTCCTGTACCCAGTTCCTCTGTGTACTCTGTCCCTGACACCACCCTGCAGGACCCACCATGCAGTGAGCTCCTAATCTGGGGACGGGGACAAGGGAAGATGCTAAAACCCATCAAGTTTCTCCTGGTGGAGTCAGTCACCCACTGTTTTCTATTTCCTGCAAATTAACCACCTAAAACAGTTGATGGTCAACACCTAAAAATATGGACGGTTTCCTTCTTTCTCTCTTCTAGCAGGGCTCTGCTCAGTCCTGGCTTGTCCCAGGCCTTGGTTAAAACTTTTCTGGAGAATTCCTGGGTCCAGATGGTCTCATGGGTATTCTCCCGGGATGACGGTTACCCAGGCTCTGGGATCAGAGCTGGACCCTCACTCGGGGCAGACACCACCCGCCTCCCCTCTCATCTTTGATTGGCTTTGAAATGTGCATTCTTTTTCCTCTCCTCCATCTAAATATTTGGGTTCCCTGCTGAAATATTTAGGCAGGGCTGTGTACTTCTGGCTGTTGTCACCTCCCGTGCCCCACTGTAATCTGGTGCAGCTGCTTAGCTGGGCCCCTCCTATGAGCGGGGATGCTTGCCCCCTGAGTGTGGGAGAGAGGCTGTGCAGGGCAGCTGGTAGCAGGACCCGCTTTGCTCGATGGTGTAGTCTCCAGTCCTGCAGGGCTGCCAGGGGCCTTGTTGGCCACATTGGGTGGGGAGGACACAGCAGAGCCCCCTTCCATTTGTCTGAGTGCGTCCGTGCTTGGGGCTAGGGATGAGGACCCCTCATCTGAACTACTGTGTAGGAGAAAACTGATTCTAACCTGCGTTCTACTTTTACCTGTAAACTGGTTTATGCTGTGTGCGCCTGGCCAGATTTTCCCTCTCTGGACTCGTCCATTCATTCAGAAAGGCTTGGAGTGCTAGTTAGGTCCAGCTAGACCATTTGCAACCTTCATGGGCAGTGGCCGTGTCTTCCCAGCCCTGGGCCTGTGTTGCCAGGCCTCGCTCTCAGGATGCTCAGTGAGTGTGTGGATTGCAGTCTTGCTCAGTTTGTTGTGTCCGTCTGTCCAGCACTGTGCTCAGCTCAGGGGGATGCCAAAAGCTGTGTGGCCCTTTTGGTTGGAAGTCCAGTCAGTGCAGCCAAGCCTCTTGGAAGGGCACAGCAGAGTGAATGAACCAGGTGCCCCAGGCCCAGATTCTGGTCCTTGGTCTCACAGGCTCTAAGTCATGGAAGGGGTAGGGGTGCCATTATTTTATTTTTATTATTATTATCTTTTGAAACAGAGTCTCACTCTGTTGCCCAGGCTGGAGTGGAACCTGGTTAAGGACAGGCATTCAAGTCACACCTGGGATTTAATACCACTTCTCTGCCTTTACAAATTGTGAGGCCTTGAGCACACTGCATCGTCTGAAAATGGAACTAATTATACCCACCTCGCAAGAGGAAATGCCTGTAAAGCTCACTCAGTGCAGCTTCCAGCTCGAGGCAGCCTTCAAGACCAGCTTATTGTTACCCTCTCCCCTTTGATGGAGGGACTTTACAGAATAAACTGCTCTCCCTGCCTGTCTGTTTATCTCCAGGAGCCCCCTCTTCTTCTTCCCCTACCCCCATCCCTTGTTCCATCAACTTTTCCCAAATTCCTTTCCCCTGTGAAATAAGGCTCAGGCAGGAGAGGTCAGCAAGAGCACATTGAGCAGGTCTGCCCTTGGTGCTGGAGGGCAGCTGTGGTTTTTGCTTTCAAGGAACTTGAGACAGATCAAACCATCCAGCTCCTCATTCAGCAGATATTTTACTAAGCACATACTGTGTGCCCAGACCTGTTCAAGGACTGCTGCAAGAGAATGAGCCCTGGTCCCTGCCTCTCTGTGGAAACCAAGAGGGCAAGTTGGACGAGCTGGGGCAGGAGAAAAACATCCCCATGCCCCTTCCTTGTGAAGACTTCTTTAGTTTTCAGAGGCTTCTGAGAAGTGGAGTTGGTGGGGAGGCCCACACTGTTTGCAGCAGAGAAGGGCAGCTCCCTAGCTGGGGGCACCTTTGGCATGACTGGAGCCTGCACCACTCCAGGGGAAAGGAGCGGAAGTATTTGCAGGGTGTTGCCAGCAGCACCAGGTACACCACCCAGTCCTCTAAGATGCTTGCAGCTACACAGACTGTGCTCGAGTGCATCCCAACCTGCCCTTACCATGGGTCTCTGCGGACCCATTCTTCTGAGACCTTCCTTCTATGACTTCTGTGGGCCTGACTCTGGGAGGTCTGGCAGCCAAATGGATGTCATCCCATTCGCCAGATGGGGACACCAAGGCCTGGTGAGGATTAGCTGGGGGCAGAACAGTCTCTAGAACCAAGTTCAGATTACTCTAACAGCATGGCCTACCCAGATCCAGGCCTTTCTTCGCTGGGTCATTCTCACTTTATTTCTAATCCCTTTCAAAATGGCCTTTAGGCTGGGCGTGGTGGCTCACGCTTATAATCCCACCACTTTGGGAGGCCTAGGCGGGTGGATCACAAGGTCAGGAGTTCAAGACCAGCCTGGCCAACACAGTGAAACCCTGTCTCTACTAAAAATACAAAAATTAGCTGGACATGGTGGTGGGCACCTGTACTCCCAGCTACTCAGGAGGCTGAGGCAGGAGAATCGGTTGAACCTGGGAGGTAGAGGTAGCAGTGAGCCGAAATTGCGCCACTACACTCCAGCTTGGGTGACAAAGCTAGACTCCATCTCAAAAAAAAAAAAAAAAAAAGGGGGCCTTTAAGTCAAAAAAGCTCTTGATGGTATTTTGGGATGCAGACTCCTTCTACTTACACTAAACTGGCCTACCTGATTTCCTAACCTGCCCCAACACACCCCTTCCTGTGATCTTGAGCACCGGCTTCCCCTCCCACTAGTTTTCCAGATAAGAGGCAAAAGTTGAAATTGCGTCGAACCCTAGGCTAGGAAAGGAGGATGTTTTTCTGGGCCAGCCAGGGCCTCAGGCAGAAAGGATCTGATGCCTCCCTGCTCCCCAGGGAGTCTCTCCAGCCCTGGACTTTGCTCCTCCTGCGTCTGCGCCCAAGGAGCTGTCGGCTGGTTTCTCCAGCCTGTCTTGGAGGTTGGCAGGGGGTGGCTCATGCTCTGGGCATTTCTCGTGGCAGCAAATCATACAATGTGAGGCTGAAGGGAGCTTAGTGGTTATTTAACTGGCCTCCAGCCTCCTGAGTGAAGGCCCAGACCTTTGGAGGTTACGTAACTTGCCCAAGGTTACTCTGCTCACCAGGGGTGGGGGAAGTGCAATAAAAGAGCAATTAGAGCTAAGTGGGGGCAATTAGGGGAGGCTTCTTGGAAGCAGTGCCCCAAAGAAGAGGTGAGCTGAAAGGTGATTGCCACATCTCCTAGTAGAGCTCCCATCAGATCACTGCTCCCGCAGCCAGGGATCCCGACAGTGAGATCGTGATCTCAAAACCCAGAAGACCCGCCAGCATCTCCTCCTTAGTCCTTAGACTAAGCCAAAGCCCTGGCTGTGGCCCTGAGTGATTTGGACTTTGCTGCTTGTGTGATCTCGCCTTTCTGGACCCCTGCCGTTGATCCCAGTCAGCCACACTGCAGACAGGAAACTCCAGGGGCCAGTTCCTAACAGAGGAGAGGCATTCCACACCCCTGCACACTAATAGCGAGTTTCTTTTTCTTTCCTTTCTTTTTTTTTTTTTTGAGACGGAGTTTTGGCAATGGATGATTCGGTCATTGCATCCATCTCACCCACGGATTCCAACCTCAGCCTCCATTAGTGGATTACAGGCATGTGCCACCACACCAATAAATTTTGTTTTTTTTTTTTTTTTTGTTTTTTGGAGACGGGATGTGCAGTGGCGCAATCTCGGCTCACTGCAAGCTCCGCCTCCCGGGTTCACGCCATTCTCCTGCCTCAGCCTCTCCGAGTAGCTGGGACTACAGGCGCCCGCCACCACGCCCGGCTAATTTTTTTGTATTTTTAGTAGAGACGGGGTTTCACCGTGGTCTCGATCTCCTGACCTCGTGATCCGCCCGCCTCGGCCTCCCAAAGTGCTGGGATTACAAGCGTGAGCCACCGCGCCCGGCCTAATTTTGTATTTTTAGTAGAGACAGGGTTTCTCCATGTTGGTCAGGCGGGTCTCAAACTCTCGACCTCAGGTGATCTGCCCGCCTCAGCCTCCCAAAGTGCTGGGATTAGGGGTGTGAGCCACTACCACGCCCGGCAGTGAGTTTCAACTTTTACAAAGAAATCAACGTTCGTATCCACTGATGACAGAAAGGACTTTGGGAGGTGGTAGCAAGGACAGTCACGCCAGCCCCGCATGTCAGCCATAACGGGAGCTGCCGTGACCTACATCGTGTCGACTTCCCAACAATGATAAGTGACAGGCACTGTGGGTAACCTAATTTTGCAAGGCAACTGAGGCAGAGGGTAAGTAACTTAGTCGAGGTCACATAGCTAGTTAGTGGCCTGAACCTAGGCCCTCTGAGTCCAGAGCCAGAGCTCTGCAGTTGCAGTAGAGGCTGCTGTGTCCTAAATTGCTGCCAGTCTTTCGAATCTTGCTAGGCTACAAGCTACTCCTTGAGACTGAGTTTTCCACACACACCCCATCACTCCCAGCACCCAGGAAGTGCCCCGTGTGTGTGTCAGCTGGCCCCTTTGCTGCCCAGCTCTGCACTGTTCAGTCTTCCGGGTGCTGACACCAAAGTACTGCTATTTTCTGACCACATTGACTGTATATAGTTTTTTTGGTTTTTTTGTTTTGTTTTGTTTTGAGATGGAGTCTCACTCTGTCGCCCAGGCTGGGGTACAGTGGTACGATCTCAGCTCACTGCAACCTCCACCTCCCAGGTTCAAGCAATTCTCCAGTCTCAGCCTCCTGAGTAGCTGGGATTACAGGCGTGCACTACCACACCCAGCAAATTTTTTTGTATTTTTAGTAGAGACAGGGTTTCGCCATGTTAGCCAGGCCGGTCTCCAACTCCTGACCTCAGGTGATCTGCCCGCCTCGGCCTCCCAAGGTACTGGGATTACAGGCATGAGCCACCACGCCCAGCCCCATATATAGTTTTGTTTGACATTTTGGCTATATAAATGGGTGCCACAGCTCAGAGGTGGGGCTGTTAACTCAATCCCCAGCCCTATCCTGACAGCCCTAATAGGCCCCTGACTTTTGTTTACTGCTTCTAACCCTTGCTGCTTGACAGGTTTGTGGTCAGGGGACCCTGAGACTAAAACCCCCAAGGAAGAATCAGGTAGGGGTGATAGAATTGCCTCTTAGCTGTGTTTCTGTCTGACCTGCCAGTCGGCTAAACCCATGCTGTGTCACATCCACTCACTTGGTTTCCCTAGGGTTAACCTCTAGCTGGACTCTAGTCTGCACCTTGGGAGGGTATCGCTTTAGTCTTGCCCACATGGCTTGGAACAGGTTATTCTGTAGCATGCCAAGGACCTCAGGGTGGGGCCCTTTATGGATGTTTATTTTGGCTTGGGTACCCTTTGTGTCTAATGCAAGGTTCCTGCTCCTCTCATGCCCCCGGTGCAGGATGGAGGTAGGCACCTATTCACAGACTCTCTGGAGGAGAAAGACGTCCATCCCCTACCTTCCCTATCACTCCTGTTCAAATAAAATTCTCACCTCCCGGGCAGTGGAATGCATCCTGACAGTGTTAGCTTTGGAAGGGTGCCCTTCTCTTCTCAGCATCCCTGCCCCCTTCAGAGCAGTGAGTGGAAGGGCTGCCTCTCGCCAAGGGGATAAGTGCTGAGTGAGCGAAGTGGGGTGAGCCGAGGCAGTAGTGTCTTGTCAGCACCCCCTGGGCTAGCAGGAAAAGGGAGGGTGTCCTGATTAACAGCTTTTCAACACCCCACCTCCCCCATCTTCCAGACTCTAGCCTCAGCCCTGCAATCCACCCAAATGCATAGCCCAGAGAGTTGGACTCACCCACAGTTGGGGGACTAGAAGACAGCTGAGTCCTGGGCCAGCTCTGCTGACTTGCTGTGTGTTTAGGCCAGGTCACTACACCTCTCTGAGCTAAGCACTTGTTCAATAAGGCCAATTAAACACTTAGTGAGTGCCCACTGTATGCCCAGTGCTGGATTAAGGGTTGTGGGAATGAAGTACTGGACATCATTTCTGCCTTTGGGTTGGTGGGAGGGTATCACCATGCAATGCATATTATGAATTGAGTGGGGTTGGGGCATATCGTGAGGGCCTGTGCGCTTCAAGGTAGAAAAGTTCCCATAGGCTTGGGCTGTTTAGGTGGCTCCCCTGACCCTGGCCTGGGGGTTGCCTCCTTTCTAGCTGCATTGCTCTCTAGGCTCCCCTGCCCTGTGTCAGAGGACATTGCACGGGGGCTATTGCCTGGTCTGCACCTTCTCTGCCCTCCCTCCCTACAAGCCCTCGGTTTTTACCTGATTGGATCCAAAACCTAGCACCAAGCATGAGGGTAATTATTAATGAATGTCCTGAACCATGAAGCCGTGTTTCTCTCTCTCTTTTGGCCTGTCTCCCAACAGCCCCCAAGCCCAGAGGCAGCACCAACAGAGCCCTCCTCTGCCCCTCAGCTGGGCCCACCTCCTGGGAGACAATCTGGAAAACTGTCACTAGCCCCTGCGGTGGGCATCCTGCCAGGCCAGATTCTCCCCCAAGCCAGCAGATCTGCTGTGCTGACCGTACTCCTCTGCCCGTCATCCATGCAGTGCCCTCCTAGCTGGGGACACTCTGCTCTGTTTGGACAGGTCAGTAGGTTGCCTGGTGAAAGCGTGTGTCAGCATCGCTGTGGGAGTATGTCTGTCTAAACCCCGGGCAGGCTCCCACAGCCGAGGCAGGTACTTTTGGGTCCTATTTTAGAAGGTTCCTGTCGCCACCAACCACACTGGAAATTCAGAGTTCACAGAACTCAGTGTTGGCACAGCCTCTCTTTTTGGAATGCTCTGAGACTGAGAGCTGCTGCATATGGTCAAACCCTCCATCTCCACCTACCCACTGTTGGGGTTATTGTGTACACATCTTTTTTTTTTTTTTTTTTGAGACAGAGTCTCACACCATCACCCGGGCTGGAGTGCAATGGCGCGATCTCGGCTCACTGCAACCTCCACCTCCTGGGTTCACGCAATTCTCCTGCCTCAGCCTCCCGAGTAGCTGGGATTACAGGCGCACACCACCACACCCGGCTAATTTTTTGTGTTTTTAGTAGAAACGGGGTTTCACTATGTTGGCCAGACTGGTCTGGAACTTCTAACCTCATGATCCACACACCTCAGCCTCCCAAAATGCTGGGATTATAGGCGTGAGCCACCACACCCAGCCTGTGTACACATCTTAAAATTTTCCGTAGACTCTAAGCTACCTGAGGCCGGCTTCCCACCTGTGTATACACATTCTTACACCCCTCTTCCCCACTGCTCTGCACACAATTTAATCTGTGCTTATTGAATTGGTGGGCTCTGGCCTGTGGCATGGGAGACCCTCAGACAGGCTGGAATAGGGACCTGGTGCTTCCATTTGGTGTTTCCCCAAGTGGGCCTGAGGCATGAACCAGACTTCAAGTTATACAAAATCAAGATGAGGAGGGTGAGGAAAGCAGGGAGATGCAACTTAAAATGTGTGGTTCTCTCCGTTAGTATTGAGTCATAGAAACTCAATTTAAAAACAGAAGCCAGGCAGGGCCGAGTTGGGGAGACAGGATTATTGATGACTTTTTCTTTCTCTGCCTCTCACATTTTCTGTAATGTGGTTGTATTGCTTTTATAACAAATAACTCAATTTTTTAAGGGATAAAATGTATGCATGTACCATTAGCTACTTCCACACTGGGTATTTTTAATGTGTGAGGTATACAAACATCTGGTTTTAGCAGAACATACTCTGAAAACCAGTATCACTTCTGTAATCACTAACAGTGTATAGTTGACCCTTCGTATCTGTGGGCTCCAAAGGACTGACTGTGGGACTTGAGCACTGCAGATCTGGGTATCCACAGGGGGTCTTGAAACCAATCCCCCTCCAAGGATACCAACCTGGATTGGTTCCCGGGGACTGTATTGAACACCTGACTGAGAGATGCTCTGGTCCTAGTTCATTCATGTCTTTCGAGCCTAGTTCGTTCTTGTCTTTTGAGTCTTTTGATTTAGCTAGCACACTGCTAGCTTCCTGGGCAGCAGTGCTGTGGAATGCTTTGAGGAGGGGGAGAAGGACAAGAGAAATTAGGTGAGCCTTTGGTCTGCAGACCAAGTTGGAGGTAGTATACCAGGACAGAGAGTCACCAAGAAGAGAGTGTGGCAGGGCCCGGGACACCCATCGGGCTGTTCCCAGTGTTGATCCGTTTCCCACACAAAGGTGGTGGGGGTGTGGTCTGGGAGGGGAGTCCTGCAGAGGCCCATGGACAAGTGCAGCCTTGGACCCACTGTGCTCTCAGCTCCACCCAGTCCCGTGGGGGCCCAAGACTTGCCCTGTCCTTCAGATGAACGGAAAACACAAGCACAGGCAAGACTTGAAACAGCACAGGACTGTGTGTAATTCAAAGTCAGGACTGTGCTATGGACAGTGGCCCATGGCATGGGTCATCCTGAGGGTCCATGGGAGGCAGGTTCTGCCAAAGGAGGCTGCAGGTAGGATGTGCTTGATACAGTCTTGGTACTAGTGTGGTAGTCACTACCCACATGCCGCTCTGCAATTTTACCTTTTTGACTTGATATTACTAATCATTACGCCTGCTTACTTATTTATTTTTTGAGACAGAATCTCTCTGTGTCACCCAGGCTGGAGTGCAGTGGTGGCATCTTGGCTCACTGCTACCTCTGCTTCCTGAGTTCAAGCCATTCTCCTGCCTCAAGCCTCCTGAGTAGCTGGGATTACAGGCATGCCCGACCACACCCGGCTAATTTTTGTATGTTTTGTAGAGACGGGGTTTCACCATGTTGGCTGGGCTGGTCTTAAACTCCTGACTTCCAAGTGATCTGCCTACCTCAGCCTCCCAAAGTGCTGGGATTACAGGCCTGAGCCACCGTGCCCGGCCTGCCTGCCTGCTTAATTTAATTTTTTCTTTTCTTTTTTTCTTTTTGAGACAGAGTTTTGCTCTTATCATCCAGGCTGGAATGCAATGGTACGATCTCAGCTCACTGCAACCTCCATCTCTTGGGTTCAAGAGATTCTCCTGCCTCCGTCTCCAGAGTACCTGGGACTATAGGCATTCACCACTATGCCCAGCTAATTTTTGTATTTTTAGTAGAGACGGGGTTTCACCATGTTGGTCAGGCTGGTCTCAAACTCCTGACATCATGTGATCTACCCACATCGGCCTCCCAAAGTGCTGGGCTTACAGACCTGAGCCACCGTGCCCAGCCTGTCTGCTTAATTTAAAATTAAAACTAATGAAATTCAATTTTAGTTCTCCAGTCACTGGCTACATTTCCAGTGCTCCATAGCCATGGAGGACTGCGCAGATACAGAGCATTTACATCATCGGAGAGTTCTCTTGGGCAGTACTAGAGTATTGGGCCAGAACCCGAGGTTTCTAGTGCCACGTCTGGCCTCCCTCTGTGCCTCGTCAGCTTTCATTTCTGCTCTGGTCCTATCCACTGGAAAACTTGTGAGCACAGCTGAGGCGAGCGCAGCCCCTGGACCAGCTGACAGAAAGCATGTGTTTGTGCAAGCCGTGTGATTGCCTCGCCAGGTCAGTCCTGGTGGACTCAGATTGTTCAGCAGTGGCTGCCTTGGAGGTGGACCAGGCTGTAGAAAGAGAATCCTTTTTCATTGATCTCTGACTTGTTGCTCATAGTCTCCAGATTGTTCTAATGGCCTGCTCCAGCCCAGCCTCCCCACTCTGCGGGGAAGCACCAACTATCCCTCAGCGCTTATGGTTCATAATGTACACTGATCAGGGGATTTTACCAGCTAAGCAGGTATTTCTCTTCTTAGGGTGAAAACTATGCGTGTATCTTCCCACCAGAAATCTAGAAAGAATGGAAGAAGGGGACGGCTAAAATTTTCAGGAGTTTTCCAGGTTTTTTTAGGGCCCATGGTGGGGGTCCGGGGCCAGGAAAGGTGGAGTAGGGGAAGGGGAGGAGGGGCAGGCACTGTTTTTAGAGTGGGTGGAACACCTGACTGGGAAATTGCTCTGGTCGTTGTTCATTCACGTCTTTTGAGCCTCAGGTCCCCATCTGTGTTTGGGCTTCTTGCCCTGCTTCATGCTCCGTTGCTTGGGCTTGAAAGGGGCATGGAGTGAGCCCCTGGGACTGTCCTGGCCTCGCTGTTGGTTTGTTGGCTGCTTTCTCTGCCATCTTCTGCTGTCATGTCCCTCTTTCTTGACTCCTGCCTGTCTCTTGTTAAACTATGAGATCCTCCTGAGCAGGGTCTTTGTCTTGTACTTCCTTTATTTTGCCCAGTGCCTGGGCACATGGTTGGTGTTCAGCAAACACTTAATGAATCAGTCGACCCTGGTTTGAGCTGCATTGAGCAACAGAAGTTTGTCCATGACTCTGGCCCCATCTTTGTTGGGTTAATAGGTTGGTGGGTTGCCCTGTGCATGGATTGGGGAGCTGGTGCCTGGCTAGATCTGGCATTTATAGCAGGTGTGCCCAGCTACATTTTTGTGCCTCCAAAGAGGGGCATGGCCCAGGGGTCCCTAGGGGGAGTGAAGGTGAAGAGAACCCCCTGTTCTACCACCTTGCCCTCCTGTTCCCCTACCCTTCCTGGGAAGTAGCCAGGAGCCTAATTTTACACATGGGGAGAGGTCCAAGGGGCTGTGTCCTGGCAGTCCACTGCTTGGTCAGTTGTTTAGCTCTCAGCAGCCCGGGATGAAGGGCTCTGCTTCAGCAGGCTTGAGGGGAGACGGACCTCCCTGGGCAAGTCTGAGAAGTGGCTGCCCCTGTTACCACTCACTGAAAACCGTTCACAGGGGGACAGGATGCAGCTGTGTGAGGCATAGGGCCTGCTCCCTTGCCTGGCTTAGAAACCTGGCACATTACTTTCCCTTCTTTCATTATATCCTCCCGGCCACATACAAAGCACTCTTACCCCACAACCCTGGACATTTATAAACAAGAAGTTCTTGCATCGGGAGCATCTCTAACTTGCCTGCGCACCAGCCTTCCTGCTCTCTATCGAGCCTTTTGATCCATAACCTTGAGAATTGATGAGGAGGTGGCATCATTCCCATTTTACAGGTGAAGAAAGCGCAGTCATGACTCCAGGCTAGGGAGTAGCCAATGCTATACAGGCTCATCTGTCAAATGTTCTTTCACTCCCCCAGGAAGGCTGAGGCCTTGCCAGAGCCTGGTTGGGTGTTAGGGGTTAAACAGGCTTGGAAACGTCTGTGCTTAAAATCCCAGCCCTTGTGGAGGAGAGAAAGGATGTGTGTGTGTCTGAGGCATGGCCCTCATTCCTTCTGCCTCTCGCATTTCACAATGGGGCTGTGTCTTAGAGTGAAGAATTGCCGTTTCCTGTTGCCTGGCCTCTCATCCTGGGCCCCAGGTTAGGGGAGTTGGAGGTTTTTCCAACCCCCACCCCATCCCTCACCTCAGCCTAGCCTCTCTGTACTAGGAGGGCCTGGCAGTATTTTTCCATACCTTCAGCACAAAATGGCTCTCTGTTTTGAGACGGAGTCTCGCTCTGTCGCCCAGGCTGGAGTGCAGTGGCGCAATCTCGCCCGGGTTCACGCCATTCTCCTGCCTCAGCCTCTCCGAGTAGCTGGGACTACAGGTGCCCGCCACCACTCCTGGCTAATTTTTTGTATTTTTTAGTAGAGACGGGGTTTCACCATGATCTCGATCTCCTGACCTCGTGATCCGCCCGCCTCGGCCTCCCAAAGTGCTGGGATTACAAGCGTGAGCCACCAAGCCCGGCCGGCTCTCTGTTTCTTAATCCCAGTCACGTCCCATGCCCCAGGTGGCTGGGGAGGGATGGTGGGCGGGGGCAATGCATACAGGGCAGAAGAGGCAGGACAGCTGTGCCTGGCTGGCCTCTCTGCTTCCTGGCATACCTGGATAGTGAGGGCAGGGGTAGTGCATGGTCAGGGGATACCAGCCACATGTATAGGCTCCCTCTTCTTTCCTACACTATTTGGGGATCGTCTTTGAATTGCAACCCTGTGGCTTCCAAATGGAGGCCTTGGTGACCAGAGCCCCTGGGGTAACTGATGTGTGGCCTGAGATCTGAGTCAGGGAGCCTGAACTTTAGGGTAATACTCCTAAATACTCCTTTTGCTTTTTTTTTGTTTTTTTGTTTTTTTTTGAGACTGCATCTCTCCCTCTCACCCAGGCTGGGAGTACAGTGGTGTGATCTCGGCTCACTGCAACCTCCACTTCCCGGGTTCAGGCACTTCTCCCTGCTTCAGCCCCCTGAGTAGCTGGGACCACAGGCGTGCACCACTATGCCTGGCTAATTTTTGCATTTTTAGTAGAGATGGGGTTTCACCATGTTGGTCAGGCTGGTCTCAAACTCCTGACCTCAGGTGATCTGCCAGCTTCGGCCTCCCAAAGTGCTGGATTATAGGCATGAGCCACTGTGCCCAGCCTCCTTTTGCATCTTGCCCAGTGATTTTGAGGTTGTTGGGCATTGAGATCTTGCTCTTGTCTCGAATTGTGACTCAGTCTTCTGGTGGGGTTTGCGTTCAGGATCTGGGGGTCATCATGGCAGAAAGCCCCCTCCCCCCCGCACAGAATACCACAAGATGGTCTGTGCTGGTTTCCTGGTAGTTTCTTGTACAATTTATTCCAGAGAGGATGGAGGCCAGCTGTTGTCTGTCTCCAGACGCAGACTGAACCAAAGGAAATGGGCTTGGACTGCAGCCGGAGGGATTTAGGTTAGAGTCAGACAATAAGGAAGGATTTGGGGACAGGTGGTTGGCTCTCAGGAGGATCCCGCAGGGGGCTTTGAGAAGAAAGATGGGGGCAAGATCATGCTCAGAGGCCGCGGGTGGATGAGAAAACCAACTCCTTGAAAGAGCTCCTTGGGGGCCCAGTTTGGGTGGGAAGGGGAATGTTGTGTATTAAGCAGGCAGGGAGCTTACTTCCTAGGGATAGAGAAACCCAGCGGCCCCATCCTTGGTACAGGATTAATCCCATCCTGCTTCCTCATGGGCTTTTCTTTTTTAATTAATGAAGAGGTTTACAGTTTAACCACTTGATAATCTTAAACAAATTATAATAAATGGGTAGGCTTAATAATCTCTTATCAGAACCTTAGCCCTCAAGGATGACAGTTACTTATTACCCCAAGCTGCCAGCCACAGGCACGGGGGGAGGGGAGGAGGGAAGAGCAGGTGAGGAGGCCCCTGGGTTGGAGAATTTGCTAGGTTGTCAGGGGCATTCTGAGAGGCAAGAGGTGAGGTAGTGTCAGCCCCAACTGTGTTCAAGGATACAGGTGTAACCTACAGAGACAAATGTGGCACAGGGGTCAGGAGCCAGCTTCCTCCCAGGGAGATAGGAGTCTGGCGGTATTGGCGGTGGTGAGACTTGTCCTTAGGGCCCCTGGCAAGGGGGCCCAGGGCAAGCAGATGTGTCCAGGGGAACAGGACTGGCAGCCACTAGGACTAAGGAGCCTCATGGATCAGATCATCCTTCCTTATCACTGCTGGGAGGGCAAGAAATCAGCAGCGTGCGTGGGGAGAGCTGGGGCCATCAGGCCTTCGAACACCCTGGTATCCCTCAGCTCCTCTCCCCTCCCCCTCACTCACCTTCCTCCTTCCTCTGGAATCCTGATGGTTCCAGAGTCCGCAGGGGAACTGACTCACCAGGGCTAGAACCTCTGGGGGCTTTGGGCTTGCAGACACGTAGGGTAGGGAGGAGGCCCTGGGGCCTGGAAACAGTCATCAACATGCACTGTGCCTGCACCTCTCTGGGCTCCCTGCCTTCTCCAGTGGAGCCAGAGCCCACCATCCAGCCTTGGAAGGCACACGTCTTGGAGACTCAGTCGTTTATTGGGAAATACTTGAGCACATACTAGAGCTAGGTTCTGTTCTGTGATTAAGGGATGCATGAGTCTCTCCTTGTAGGGCTCATGATCTATTTAGGGTAGATAACTAGGAAGCCAGAGAAACAGATGCCTAGTAGAATGTCAGGTAGTGATGAGTGCACTGAGGTGAGGAGCGGGAGCAGGACGGAGGCTTAATGTTCCAGGTGGCATGGCCTCTTTCAGGAGGGGACATTGAGGTGAAACCTGATTGAAGTGAGAGTGAGCTGCAGGAAGGCACCTGCAAAGGCACAGGGGGGTGGAGAACTGCTGAGTTGGAGGGACTGGCCCATGCCCGGGAGGTGGTAAATGGAAGGAGGACGTTGCCCTCAACACCTAGCCCAGCTCCCCAGCTCTGGAGGCCACGTGCAGCAGACACAGACCCTCAGAATGGAGGCATCCTCCCCAAGCCCCTTGTTCTATTCACAGAGCAATAATAGTCACATTCACTTTCCTTCCCAGTGCTCGTTTCTGGAACACGCCCCATGTGCCCAGCACTGAGCTGTTCATCATTTTTTGTAATCAACGCCAACACAGCACCAACACAGTGAAGCCATGACTCTTGTTTTCCAGATACGGAGTGTTAAGCTCAGAGAGGTGATAAGACATGCCCCAGGTAACCCACTAGTGGATGCTGGAGTCAGGATTTTGAACCCAGATGTGGCCTTTCCCCTCTGCCCTCTCCCCTGTGCTGCTCACAGAGGGCCCCACGCTTGATATTTGTGTTGGAGGGACTGGCCTGCCCAGCTTGTGTGCCAGTGCAGACCTGGGTTTGGGAGGACAGGAAGCAGGCCAGCACGCGAGGGGCAGCTGGGCGGCCCGTGAACTGCACCTCCCTCAGGTCATTGGCCCGGGATGGGGAGGTGGTGAGTCAGCAGTTCCCACAGCCTCCTTTCTGGCCTGCTCCAAGGACTGTTTTTAGAAACCTTGAGTGGCTGGTGGCTTCCTGTGGCTGATCCTTGACCCCATCCCAAGGTCAAGGTAAATCTGAGGCATCTGCAGGGGAATGGGCCAGGGAGCGTAGGCACGGGCTTACCCGAACTCATACAGTCAGGTCAGATCTGTGGGTGTGACCACACAGCACAGCCCTTTATCTCTGCCATGTCACCGGTGTCCACCTGCACCTTCCCTGCTGTGCTTTGGTTGGTGTTTCTCAGCCCAGTTCTGGGTGGCAAGTGGAGGGCTGGTGGTTCTGTGGACAGGGCCTCACCTGCTCTGTGCTCGGTCACCAGCTTGCTGTGTGGCTTCACCATCTTTCTAGCCTCTCTGTAGATTCCTCATCTACAGAATGGGAATAGTGTATCCTTTTTGTCTGGTTTCCCTTCAGGGTCTTAGGTCTCAGATGAGATGGTGGCAGAGGAGTTATGGGTGTGAGAGGTGCTTGATGAATGTGGGGTTTTGGTGGGGAGATGCTGACTCAGGCCCTTATTAACCAAGTCAGGGAGGAGTGAGCCAGGCCTGAGAGCACTGCTGGCTTCCCTGGAAAGGACAATGTGCCAGGGGCCCAATCCAAGTGCAGGGGCTTGGGTTAGAGCTCTCTAACCCCACCTTAGAAGTAAGGCCTCTTCCTAGTGACCCACAGCCTTATGGAGGAATGCGGGAGGCTGCTCTGCCCAGCTGGACAGGCTCAAGGGATCCCAGCTAAAACTGTTTTCCTGTCCCTGCTGACACTGTTGTCCCACTAATTGGGAGACACCTCTTGGCATCAGTCAGGGCAGAGAGGTGTCAGACATCCCTGGGATCTGAACTCTGGGGGCAGAGAAGGAGACAAAGTCACAAGTCCAGGCCTCAGTGTCCCAGATAGGGCAGAGACACCAGCACAGGACCACAGACCTGGGCCACAGCCACCCTGGGCAGGGCAGTGGTTGTGAATTGGGGTAGAGAAGCTACAGGTAAATGAAGGATGTCCCTGTTGTCATTTAAGCCTCCCTGGACACATCCTACCTTCCCTGAGAAGATGTGGCAGAGGTAGATTTTGAGAGCATGGCCTCAGAGGGTCAGCTGGTATGTGTGTCTGGGAGGGAGGGGGCTCTTTCCTGCTCCCCAGGGCCACTTCTCAGGCACACAGCAGTGCTGTGGGACCAGGAAGGGGCCTTCGAGGTCCCCTGTGTTTGCCCGCACAGGGATTTCCAGTGTCAGTCACTGATCAGCTCAGCCCTCCAGGTGCCTGAGAGCACATGCTGACATTCCATCCTGAGCTCGGGCCCCACGAGCCCGTCACTGCTTGCCTTAGCCAAACCTGCAACCTCAGGTCAGCTCTGCCCTGGGCTTGTTCTCACAGGAGGGATGCCCAGCTGCCCCCTGCCCCAGGGGATTACCGTCCCAGCCTGAGAACAATGCGGGCAGGGTCACCTGCCTTGTTTTCTTTGTTCCTCCCAGTGAGGACAGGGCTCCCAGGCCTGTGAAAGGCGGAAGCCCAGAGGTTTCTGCTGAAAACCGGCTCCCATCTGGCAGGGGCTTGCCCTCCTGAGCATGAGACCTAGCAGTGCCTCTGGGCTCTGCAGAGACTGCTGAGAGATGGCCTAGGAGGGCGGGCTGGGGGAAGCCCAAAGGTGGACAAGAGGACAGTTCCGCCTGTGTGCCTGCACAGCCTGCCCCGTGCTGACGTCAGGGGTGGGGCTGCGCTCAAGTCCCTAACGAGGGAGAATGGATTGGATCTAGGGCAGTGCTTTTGAAACTTGGCTGAACATAAGATTAGAATCACCTGGGGGAGCTTTGAAGCATCCTGGTTCGCAGTTCAAGCCCCAGACTATTTCTGTTGGCATCTCTAGGGGCAGGACCCGGGCAGGAGTATTTTTCCAGGCTCTCTCAGATGATCTCAGTTTGCAGTCCAGGTTAAGAAGAAGTAGTATGGTGACCGATGAGCTAAATGCTGAGGATAGAAATGCATTTTCTTGAATGTGCTGTGGAGAGAGGAGGTAGGGGAGGTATCACCTGCCCAGGCAGGGGGACTCCAGTAGTCATAGTCCAACCTCCTCATTGTACAGAGAAGCAGGCAGGCAAAGCAATCAAAGATTCTTGGAGGATCTCAAGACAGTACTGGCAGAGCTGAGCCAAGCCTGGGTCTTTAGGCCCTGCGCCAACGTCCTAGCACACCAAAGCCTCCAGCCATTGATTTGGCCTGCCTGCCTTCTCAAATGTGATCCATACTCCAGATAGATATCAGAGCAAATCTGAGAAAAGACATAAGCAACCACAAGTTAACAAAGTCCGCTTTGCAACAGCCCAGCTCTGGTCTTCGAGGAGACGGGTGTGGCCCTGCTGCCTTTGGTCCAGTATCTGCTCCTTCCCTGGGAGAGACAAAGCTCAGGCGAGCTGGGCTGGCTGCTGGTGCAGGTATCAGGGTGGCACCACTGGGCCCTTGCCAATACCTTGCTCGTAAACTATAGCTGCCCTCCGAGCCACACCCTGGTCACCTGACCCGGGGGGAGAGGCAGTGAGGAAAATACCAAGAATTCCTTCTCTCTGCCCTGCATACTCCTTTTTAGACAGGAAGATGGAGAAGACCTGATCCTCCCTCCCCCTGTCAGCTTCCACTAGGGCAGCCCCTGCGTATTAGAATCACTTCTGGAGCTTTTTAAAAGCTGTGCCAGGTCAACAGAATATCTGCAGCTGGGGACCAGGCATAGCATTTATTTAACCTCCGAGGGGATCCACTGGGCAGCCTGTACTGAGAGCCACTGCCCATTGTCTTGCTTCGTGTTCACGCTGGGTGGGGGCTGGGAGGGAGTGGGACTAGAGTTCAGAGAAGCCACCATCTAACACCTCCTGGCCTCAGCCTCACCTGGGGAGGTACCGGCGGCTGCCAGGGGTGATGGGGGGGAAGCGGTGAAGACAGGATGGGACTAGTGGTGGCATTTCTTTCCCGCAGCAGCCCTGCCCAACTTGCTTGGTGGGACGGGAAACTGGCCAGGGTGGCTGTGAGCTTCTGAGGGGCAGAGGCCAGGAGAGATGAGGCTTCTGAGGGATGGGGTGAGGCATCTTGGGCTTGCCCATTTCCCTCTGTCCCTGACTCCCAGCCATCAGGTGGCCAGGGAACATCTCTGGAGCTACAGTCCCTTCCTCCATGTGGCCTGAGGGAGTTGATGGATCAGGCTGAAAATCGACAGTTTTCTCTGTTAAAATGGGGAAATGGGAAGAGGTGGCAGTTGTGAAGAAGGTTAGGGACAGTGTTCTCACCCTTTCCTGCCTTCCAGGCACAGGGCTTTGAAATCCCTAGTCCTTCTCTACTGCTTGTCCAGGACATGCTAGCCCCTCTGCTTCAGCTTTGGGGGTGAGCAGCGTTGCTCCTGGGTCTCAGATCTCTGCAGGGTCTTGTTCCTGACGGACACACGTGTGAATCACACCCTATTGATTGCCGATACATTTATCCAGTGCTTACTGTGTCCTAGGTGCTTTTCATGTGTGCAGAGTAGGTGTTATTTTGCAGACAGAGAAAGTAAGCCTGAAAGGCTAAGTTATTTACCCAGAGCCTTGCTGCCAGCCATTGAGAGACCCCTCTGATTCAAATCCAGGTTGGTTCCACCTTTTCCATGAGCACAGGTCTGCGTTTGGAAGATGGCCCTGTGGCTTCCTAGATAGAGCTCAACCTGAGCTGCAGAGGCCCTACTAATGATTGAGTGCCCTCAGAGGGGAGGGGCTTTGGGATTCAGTAAGGAAAGTGGTCAGCTGGAAGTAGATGTGCAATTTCTATTGACTCTTCTGTTCCTTTGCCTGCTGTCGGTACATCCACTGCCCTCGTGGAGTTTCCCGAGGGGACAGGCCTCCCTGCAGGAAGGACAGTCCCAGTCACCTGAGGGACCTCTCCCACTCCACTGCTGATTACTCTCTCATCTTGAACCCTCTCCTCTGGGCTCTTGTCTGCCTCCCTCACCTTGCCCCTTCCCCAGCTCCTGCCCCCTGCCCTCTCCTCTCAGCCTGGTGATCCCCACCTCTGCAACCCAAGACCAGTTGGATGCCGGTGGTTTCAGCAGCCCCTGTGAGCCCCGCCACCGCTGGGGTCTGTGCCTCTCCTTCCTGCCCTCTTGCTCTTCAGGCCTCCACCTTGTTTAACTGATGAATTTAGTTAAAAGCCAACTGCAGAACGATGCTGGAAGTGGTTGGGGATGGAGGGGCACTACAGGACAAGTTAATTGAGGCCAGGGAATATACTCTTATTTATTTAAATGTATTTATTCACTCATTCAATAAATATTTGTTGAATAGCTACTCTGTGCTAGGCAGTGCTATAAGCTTGGGGAATACATCAGTGGAAAACAAAACAAATAAAAGGCCCTGTCCCCATGAAGCTGACACTCTAGGGGAGTCTCTGCATGTCTGTGGATATTGCCTGGTAGGCCGTTTCACTTGTACCTAGAAGCTCACCTGCATGCCTTTCACCCCTGTCTCTACGTAGTGCAGAGGTTAGGAGCCACCTGGGCCCTCATCCCAGCTCCACAACTAACTAGCTCTGTGACCTTGGGCAAATGCTTCTGTTTCCTCATCTGTAAGATGGGGGTAGTAATAGTATCTACTTTAGAGGGTATTGGCATTTTGTGAGATAAGTGAAGTGCTTGGATTTAGGTGCTTGTCTTCATAAGTGCTTAAATATCAATGTATTATTTATGAAATAAGGATGAATAAGCCACGCCCACACCCCTTACAAGGTTGCTGGGAGGGGAGGTGAGAGGAATGATAAGTTTCTTTCTGTACTACCAAGCACCACACACATAAGAGGATCAGCTCTATTTTCCCTTCCAGGGCCCGATTTTACTGTCCCTCCACGGGGCCAAGTGAGCTTTGACACATGAATTAAGAATTGATTGCCGGGCGTGGTGGCTCATGCCTGTAATCCCAGCACTTTGGGAGGCTGAGGCAGGTGGATCACCTGAGGTCAGGAGTTTGAGACCAGCCTGACCAACATGGAGAAACCCTGTCTCTACTAAAAATACAAAATTAGCTGGGAGTGATGGCACCTGCCCGTAATCCCAGCTACTCAGGATGCTGAGGCAGGAGAATTGCCTAAACCTGGGAGGCTGAGGCTGCAGTAAGCTGAGATCACGCCACTGTACTCCAGCCTGGGCGACAGAGTGAGACTCCCATTGCAAAAAAAAAAAAAGAAAAGAAAAGAAAAAAGAATTGATGCAGCTGGGAATGGTAAAGGAGGGTTGGCCCATGAACCCATGGACCCATGAACCACTGACAATCCAGGAGTCTAGCAGAGGCTGGAATGGAGGAAGATTATTAAGGCTGCATCCTGCGGAGCAAGAAAGAGTCCTGTGATCCTAAAGTGATGGGGGCTGCGGAGCTGGAGGCAGGGCCGGGAGTAGCTCTATGGGTGCCAGATAGCTGTGACCCCAACAGGCTAACATCTTGACTTTGGTTTCCCTTACCCTACCCTGTAAGGGGGAAGCCCCCACCTTGCCGTGCCTGCCCGTGTCTGAAGGTGGGCGGCATGTCCTGAAGCCCCAGTCCAGATCCCTCTCTCCAGGAAGGGGACGCCCCACCACTGCCAAGGGAAGCCTCAGATCCTTGGGGGATGAGGGGATGTCTGGGAGTCAAGATTACTCAGTCAGCACAGTGAGCACCTGGGAAGGTGGGATCGGGGCAGCTGGACATCTGAAGTTCTGGGCAAGGGCACACGTGGCTGTTTCCTCACTGGAGCAACAGAATGAGAGCTGGTCAGAGTGGCTGGACTGGTTTTAGGGCACTGTTTTTTCAGCTGGTGGGAAGCGGGTGGGAGTATGCACAGGCCTCTTTCCTGTGGCCTTTATGGGGACAGGAGATACAAGAACAGCAATTAGGACCCAGATGGGCCTGGGTTCTAGTCTTGGCTTCACTGTTTTTAGCACTTTCTTAACCTCTCTAAGCCTCAAATCCTCAGTTGCAAAATGGAAAAAATTATAGTATCTTCCCAGCAAGAATCTGTCCTCCCTAAATGAGCTAAAGGCACATAAAATGCTTCGCCCAACTCTTGGCACATAGGAAACCCTCCGTAAATCACAGCTGCTTTATGGTGACGGTGATGGAGGCAGGGAACTCTACTCCGTTCCCAAACAAGAGCTGGGCCTGGGCTTTGTGCAGGCTCCCCTTTTCCCGTTACTCTCCAGGCTTGTATGGAGAATGAAAATATTGTCTCGTGTGAATTTGGGAGCCAAGTTAAAGAATCTAGCCAGTGAACAGGGGCCGCCTCCTCCCGCGAAAGCTGTTTCCCTAACCCCGAGGACGGGACGCCTTGTCTGACAGGGTGTTTACCTGGCTCTCCCATGTCCCTCCCCCTAACCCAGTGATGGCCTCAGTCCTGGGTCAGCTTTTCTGTTCTGGGAGACCGATTAAAGCCCCCTCCTCTTCCTGCGTAATCCCAACCATGATCAGTGAGGTATCCACAGATACACATGGTGGGAATAGGGAGCTGGCACCCCAAATTCACATCCAGACCTCAGCTCCCTGAGCCCGGCTTTCCTCCTCTGCCAAGTGATGCCTGGCAGAATGACAGCAAGAGCCAGTTAGGTAAGGTGTGTAAAAGCCCCAGCGAGGGGTGTCTGACATACAGCAGCACTAGTACCGCTTCTCTCCACCAGCACTTGGGTAGAGCTGAGCTGATTCCCAGGCCAGCTGCTTGGGAACCACAGCAGAGAAGGCAACAGCAAGGGACAGTGGGGCAGCCCAGGGGCAGGCAGACCCGGGCAGAGGGAGGTGGGAAGGCTTGAATTTGCAGACTTGAAACCAGACAGTCTACAACCTCGCCCTGTTCTGCCAGGTAACTAACCTCTCTCCGCCCAGTGGGTGTAATTGCCACCACAGGGTCTTCGCAAGGAATGAGTAGTGCTTGCAGCCCCGGGGAGTTAGGGGCTCCCTCCAGCGCCTCCTTTGCCTGCCCGTTGCTGGGCAACCACAGAGTGATACTGGAAGTCATGGGGAAAGCACATAATGCTGTGGCTGCGTGATGAGCCAGGGCCTGAGGCTGTGAGCTGGTACCCAAAGGGCACACCGTCAGTGGGGTGAAGGGTAGAAAGCCCAGCTCTTCCACCTCTTCCCACTCCCAAACTTAATGCCTTCCTCGGTTACCCCTTTTTGCCAATTCTTTTGTTTGATGTCTCCTTAGCACTTACTAAATGATTCCCAAATCACAGGTTACCTTTGGCAGCTCCCAGGGGGAGCATTTTTGGCCTTGTGGGTGTGGTTGTCCTGTGAATTGCAGGGCATTTAGCATCTCTAGCCCCCTGCCTACTCAATGCCAGAGCATCTCCCATCACCCATTAGAATAAACATATGAGGAGGGCAGGGATTCTGTCCGTTCACTGCAGTATCCTCACTGCCTAGAACAGTGCCTGGCACATGAAACATTCCTCCATAGAAAACATTTCCGGACACTTCCAAAAGGCACTGCCACCCCAGTGGAGAACCCCTGTTCCAGACATACCTTCCACAACACCCTTGATGGATGCTGGCTACCCTGGTCTAAATACTTTGTGTTATCAGAAATTGATTACTACAAGGAGTAGCCCTTTGTAGACTCATTATCCAAAACAGCCACCCCATCTCCCCTTGGACTTTGGCCTATTGGTTAGCATATCTTATGAAGTCTGACACCCAGAATGAAACAAGGTGCCCCATATGTGACCTGACCTTGCAAGGAACAGTGGGCTTGTTACCTCCCAGCCCTGGATAGACCTGGAGTTGACATAGCCTGAAGTTGCATTTACTTTTCTTGTGACAGCCATCCTACTGTTTGTTGATTCATGGTCAGCTAATATCCAGGGACTTTTCCCTTCAATCCTCTACCAGTCTTTTCCAATCCAAAGTATAAGACTTAAATATTTAAGTGGATACTTGGCATGTTGTTGATTTTGGCCCCTATATCCAGCCAGATGATTTTGAATCTTGATACTGCCATTGCTGTGTGTTAGCTATCTTCCCATCCCATCCCATCCTTATCCCCAATTTTGCATCCACTGCACATTGGATTGGTAAGCTATCTCTGTCCTCACTGTGCTGTGGTTTAAAATATTGAAGAAAGCCAGGCCTTAAGCATGATGGTGGAGACTCAGTCTGGGTTGATAATGATCAATACCTCCTGGGGTTGTTTGTCTGCCTTTGAATGGACCCAATTAATCCTGGCTCCACTGACATTTTTGTGTCTTGTCCACATGAATTTCTTTTAAGTCCATCTGTTAGCTGCCTTGCTGATATCTAGATGGATTACATTCCACAGAACTTCAAGGCTTTGCAACCCTTTGAAAAGGAGATGCACTTAGCTGAGCATGACTTGTTCTGGGTGAATCTGTGCTAATTTCTAGTGCCCACCACTTCCTCTTCTGCATGTTCCAAACAGTCTCCTCTCCCCATTTTGAAGTTTGCAAGAGTTCAGGTTTGTTTTCTGAATTTCTAGAATCCACTCTTTTCCTTTTTGTGAAAAATGGGAACAGCTTGTCTTCCGACATCTTTCCTGTTCCCCATGATTCCATGGGGATGACCAGAGGGGGTGCTGCAGCCTCACCTTTGGTCAATGATTCAATTATCATTTCAAGATGTTCTTGTATGTTCTTATATTCTTTTCTTGTAGGCCGGTCCCATTCAAGATCGACATCTGAGGTAACAAAGGTGGATGCCAAAGGAGAGCTGGGTGGTTCCGCTTTCTCTGCCATCTGTTTAACATTAACATGGCCCTGGTACTTCCTCATTCTCTTGCTCCAAACAGATTTGATGTTTTCAGAAACCCGTTGGATGGTCCTTAGTATTTGTTTTAGCTCTCCTGTTGGCCTGTTAGTATCTAAATGTCCTTTAGCCATTTCACATTGAAATGGTCTGGCCAGCTAGACAGAGAGCTCTCTGAGGGCAGGGGCTGCCTTGGCCAGAGTTTGATGCGATGGTCCCCACTTTCCACTTTGATGCTGCACAGTCTTCACAGCCTCGGAGACACTATAAAATGCCGGAGCCGGCAGGGCAGTGAGCAGTGTGGTTTGATGGTCTGACAGACAAGCATGCCGTCATGGAAAATTCTTTGCAGAGTGTGCAGATCCATTTACACAGGCCAGCTGCTGCTTCTGCAAATTACACTTTCCTTCAGAACAACCCACCCATGCCCTTTTTTTCCCACCAAACCTCAGTCATGCCCTGGGTAGGTTAGAAACAAGGTTTTTCTGTCTCCCTCTGTTTCCATCCCTCACTCTTCTGTCTCTCTCAGTCCTTGTCTTGGTTTTTGTAGGCAATTTGGCTGAATGCCTAGCTTCTGGTCTTGATGGCCTACCCATCTGCAGGCCCTCCGTGGGGACAGGACTTGAGCCCCAGATTTAGAGCCCCTTCTTATGCGGCTTCTGGAGTCCAAGCCCTGCCAGCTGATCAAGCCCCACAGATAGGTTGGAGCCAGTGGCGATGGCAGTGTTAGGGCCTAGTCAGATGGGAACAGGCTTGCAGCTGTCAGTATTGTAGGAGTAGATAAGTTCCCCACACCTCTGCCCCACCGCTTCTCGCAATCTCCAGGGTGACATCCCATCCCCAGGTGGCCTCTCACCTGCTATCCAGTTATTGGTAGCTCTTTGGGGATTGATAGCACAGTTATGAGTCACCCTGAAATGTACTCACCCTCTGATCTGTCCCTTCCCAGACAGTTGCTCAGCCCAAGGCAGAGAGAGAAAGGGCTACAGGGAAAGGAGGGAAGTGAGAGCCTGTAGGGGAGAGGTACATTAGAGTCTTAGGCTGGGGGAAAGGAGGACCTGCTGATTTGCATGCCCTCCGAGGACAAGTCAACAGGGCACTGAGCTGACCTGAGCAGGTATCCTACAGTGGGCTGAAGGGTATATGGGGGGGCCCCTCCCCAGCCAACCCTGAACAAGGACCTGGTCTCTGCAGGTAGAACACCCTCCATGGAGGGCTGGGTGGGGCACAGGGGACCTCCTTGTGTGTGTCTGCCTCACATGTGCTTTTTTTGAGAGGCAGAATTAATCTAGTGTAGTGGTTCTCAAAGTGTGGTCCCTGTCCATAGCATCACCTGGAAACGTATTTAGAAATGTTCCTTCTAGACCTCCTAAATCAGAAACTCAGGGTAGTAGGGGCCAGCAGTCTGTTGAACAAGATTTCCAGGTGATCCTGGTGCATGCTTGTAAGTTGGAGAAGCATTGACTCAGTGAAAGAATGAACTTTGGAGCCAGATTGCCTGGGTTCATATCTTTACCTTGGGCAAATCAGGTAACCTCTCTGATCCTGTATACAATGTTTCATCTGTAACATGGAGACACTGCCACCTTCTTATGGTGATGACTAAATGAGAATGCTTGCAAGGAGTTTAGTGCAGTTCTGTCAATCAGCATCTGTTAAGTGTGGCCTCAGCTCTGACCTTTACTGTTTCTCATTTTAGGTGGTATCTGATGCTGCAGGACAGGGTGTGGCCATCACAGGAAACCAGACCTTCAACAACTGGAACTGGCCCAATGCAATGATTTTTGCAGCGACCGTCATTACCACCATTGGTAAGTCTTCTGGGACCTGTGGGACACCCACATCCATGCCCTAGCTCCTCAGAACCTTTCTAGAAACCCAGCTCTGGTCACTCAGCCCTGTTGGGGGGTACAATCAGATCAGTTGCAGGCTATTCTTTTGATACTTTCTTAGGGATTTAGTAAGTCCTTGGTAGCTGATCATGCCTGGGAAGGTTTCCATGAGTCTCAGCCTGGGCTCTTTGAACAGAAACAATGACACAGCCTCATGGCCAGAGCCCTGCAAGAGATTAACCAGACTGCTCATTGCAGAAACCCAGATCATGACTACTTACCAAGCTGGGTGTCTGTTTCAGTTCTCAGGCTACATAGCCAACCAGTCCAGAAGTTTGGCTCAAAACACAGCTTCTTCTCTTTCACCATTCTGTGAGCTTGACTGGGCTCAGCTGGCCGGTTCTTGCTTGGGCTCCCAATGCAGTGGCAGTCAAACAATGGCTGGGCTGGAGTCTTCTGAGAGCCAAACTCATTTGATGGCCCAGATGGCTCCTCCCGTCACAGGTTTGACAGTTGATGCTGGCTGTTGGCTGGGAGCTCAGCTGGGGATGAAAACACAAGGCCTCCGCATGTGTTTGGGAACCAAGGCGAAAAGCAGCAGGCTTCTTAGACCTCACCTGTCCAGCATCTCTTCCGCTGCCTAGACTGCTTCTATTGTCAAGCCACTAAAGCCCAGATTCCAAGGGAAGAGGATTAGACGACACCTTGATGTGAGCAGTTGCATAAGAAGGGAGGGAGTCGAGGATGGCTATCTTTGGAGACCATCTACCACAGTGCTTCTGGGGAATCTACACAGAGAGCATGTCTTATAACTTGCACAGTGGTACCATATAGACTAGTGGAAGACCTGTTGACCAGGCTTAGTCCCTGCCTTCAGGGAGCTCCTTGTATGATGGAGGAGATACAGCTCATGTCATCATAATTGCTTGATCAATGATCATGATCAGAGTATGATCAAGGGAAATGTCATTACTTAAGTACTGATAATAGATCAGTATCAGTTTATCTTAGAGAATGGGCTGTGTGTGTGTTGGAAGCAAGGCCCACTGGTTCGACCACCCCTCCTGTTCTTGGCCTCACTCTCTCCTTCCTCAGGATATGGCAATGTGGCTCCCAAGACCCCCGCCGGTCGCCTCTTCTGCGTCTTCTATGGTCTCTTCGGGGTGCCGCTCTGCCTGACGTGGATCAGTGCCCTGGGCAAGTTCTTCGGGGGACGCGCCAAGAGACTAGGGCAGTTCCTTACCAAGAGAGGCGTGAGTCTGGTATGTCCCCTACCCTGGGTGCTGGGCAGAGATGGGGGAACCATGACAGGTGAGGGGAGGACAGGAAGGCTCTAGGAATTGGACCAAGGGTATAAGGACAGATGGCAAGAGGATAGTTTCAGAGCTCCTTGCCTTCCCGGGTCAGGCTGGGTACCCAGCTAGCCTCTCCTCTAGCTGCCTCCCTAGCCCTCTGGGTGCCTTTGCTGGGTTTCCAAGTCTCCACTATTGTCTGACTTGGCCTCCTGCTCCCCATCAGCGGAAGGCGCAGATCACGTGCACAGTCATCTTCATCGTGTGGGGCGTCCTAGTCCACCTGGTGATCCCACCCTTCGTATTCATGGTGACCGAGGGGTGGAACTACATCGAGGGCCTCTACTACTCCTTCATCACCATCTCCACCATTGGCTTCGGTGACTTTGTGGCCGGTGAGTCCCTGCCTCTGCCTCCCACCTCTTTTTCTGCTTCTTTGGTTTCAGTGCAACAGACCTATGTTGGGGGTGCCCTAGGTAGGGTTCCATGTTCTGGGCACTTCTCTTACCCAGTGGGATTCTCAACCCACTCTGCCAGTTGCAAGAGGAAACCAAGACCCAGAGTAATGGCAAAAGACTCTTTTCTCTCTGGTTCCCTTTCTCAGACGTGGCTTTTTTCCTCCTCCTTTCCTCTCTGTTCAGTCTCTGATCTCCTCTCCCTCTGTTCTCCCATGACCCCTGAGCTTGGCTTCATGGGGGGCTTGCAAGTAGGGCCTTCTGCCTGCATGGTTGGTACCTGTTACCCAGGGAGCCCCTGAGCCCACCAGCCCCCTCTCCATGCCCTCAGCAGCCTTTCATCTTTCACAAGAGCGGAGGGAGCTGTCCTGGAGGCATGGCTCAGAGGCCTGGGGCTTTGTTCCTGCTACAGCAGCTTAAAGACAAGGGAGGCCTTCTCCCCAGCTGCCCTGCCCCCAGCCCTGACACTCCCTCCTACTCCTCCCCTGCTTAATCCAGGGAAGTGATGAGGTTCTTTGGCCCCTTTATCTGAAGGCCTGTTACCAGCTGGCCCCAGCCACACACGTACTTGTGTTTGTGGCCTGCACAGCATCTTGGTTCTTAATCTTCTTGACACCCTGTTTGACCCTGTTGACCCAGCACCCCAGTGACCTCAACTTTTGCTCCAGAGGCCTCTGTTCTGTACCCCCTCCCTTTTGCCCAGAGGGCAGTGGGAGGCCACTAGCCTTGTGCTTGATGTATGTGGCATCTGGGAGCAGTTGGCTGAATTGGGGGAGGAACAGGAAAGAGAGGCACAAACACTCCTCTGACCCTGCCAAGTCCAGGCCTGCTGTCCTGGGCAGGACATTTGGACAAGGCACAACCCTGCCATTGTCCAGCCCTTGAGGCCCAGAGCAGGCTAAGGAGATGCCTCTGGTATTAGGGAAATACAGATGTACATTTAGCCATACTTTCTCAGCACCAGCAAGACACCAAACCCTGCCTCAGCTTTCTCATCTGTAAAATTAGTAAAAATAATAATTACTATTCATGAGTGTTGAGGGTAGGGCCTGGCTATATCAGTACGTGCCCTCATTACTGTCATCATGAAACTCTGCTCGTGACTGAGAGCCTTGAGCAGGATTAACAGGACCACTCAGGGCACCTGCTATCTGAGCCCAGTCGGGGGAGGAGAACTGACCGGGCTCCAGCACCTAGAGGAACCTCTAGTCTGATGAGAGAGGTAGCCCCCTTCCTCCAGGTCCCTTCTGTAAGTTGCTCTTGTATCTAGTCAAGGGGGCAAATGGAATACAGGTCAACATGCCTGTACATGTAGTTGTAAAAGACATTTCAAATAACCCTGGAGTGTAGGGGAAGCTTCAGAGCTGTAGGGGGTAAGCCAGGAAGGCTCCCTGCAGCAAGAGGGAGATGTGGAGCAGACAGAGCCCTCCTCCAGGTCAAGGGAGAGCTGATCTGAGGAAGTCAGGGAGGCAGACCAGACCTTCAAGGAAAATAAAAATGGTTCCAGTATTTCTTGCCACGGTGGGTGCTTCCTGGGTCATCTCAACCTAACTACCAGCCTTGTTCGTAATCAGTGTGAGTCTAGCCCCAGCTTGGAGGGTGCTGGCGGCTCCCTTGTGTAATATCCATCCATTCAGTTTTTAAGTAAACTGTACCATATACGCAGAACAGCTGGGGACGGTAGAAGACTCAACAGAAAGGCAAATACTCGTGAACTGTTTCTTGACCTGTGTGTCGGTTACATTGCCAGTCCCCCAAAGCCCCTTTAGCTTCCTTCAAAGAGTCACTGTCTTGAATTTTTTTTTTTTTTTGAGACGGAGTCTCTGTCTGCTGCCCAGGCTAGAGTGGCAGTGGTGTGATCTTGGCTCACTGCGACCTCCGCCTCCCGGGTTCAAGCAATTCTCCTGCTTCAGCCTCCTGAGTAGCTGGCCCGCCGTCATACCTGGCTAATTTTTGTATTGTTAGTGGAGACGGGGTTTTATCATGTTGGTCAGACTGGTTTCGAACTCCTGACCTCAAGTGATCCACCTGCCTTGACCTCCCAAAGTGCTGGGATTGCAGGCGTGAGCCACCGTGCCTGGCCTGTCTTGACGTTTTGTAGCTGAGGAAACCGAGACTCAAAGACAGGCTGGAGACTGGGATGGGGTCATGAGTGACAGCAGGCCCAAGCCCTTGAGGAAGATGGGATAGTCCAGGATCTAGAACAGGCCCCTTTCTATCCCACTGCACCCCCGTCCTGTGCTCTGGCCTGACCCCTGCTCAGATCACACAGCATTGGCCATTGCACATTTCCCGGGCCCTGCTAACTCTTCCTGACCTCTGGACTGCCTATCCGCTCAGGTGTGAACCCCAGCGCCAACTACCACGCCCTGTACCGCTACTTCGTGGAGCTCTGGATCTACTTGGGGCTGGCCTGGCTGTCCCTTTTTGTCAACTGGAAGGTGAGCATGTTTGTGGAAGTCCACAAAGCCATTAAGAAGCGGCGGCGGCGACGGAAGGAGTCCTTCGAGAGCTCCCCACACTCCCGGAAGGCCCTGCAGGTGAAGGGGAGCACAGCCTCCAAGGACGTCAACATCTTCAGCTTTCTTTCCAAGAAGGAAGAGACCTACAACGACCTCATCAAGCAGATTGGGAAGAAGGCCATGAAGACAAGCGGGGGCGGGGAGACGGGCCCGGGCCCAGGGCTGGGGCCTCAAGGCGGTGGGCTCCCAGCACTGCCCCCTTCCCTGGCGCCCCTGGTGATCTACTCCAAGAACCGGGTGCCCACCTTGGAAGAGGTGTCACAGACACTGAGGAGCAAAGGCCACGTATCAAGGCCCCCAGATGAGGAGGCCGTGGCACGGGCCCCTGAAGACAGCTCCCCTGCCCCCGAGGTGTTCATGAACCAGCTGGACCGCATCAGCGAGGAATGCGGGCCATGGGACGCCCAGGACTACCACCCACTCATCTTCCAGGACGCCAGCATCACCTTCGTGAACACAGAGGCTGGCCTGTCAGACGAGGAGACCTCCAAGTCCTCACTAGAGGACAACTTGGCAGGGGAGGAGAGCCCCCAGCAGGGGGCCGAAGCCAAGGCACCCCTGAACATGGGCGAGTTCCCCTCGTCCGACGAGTCCACCTTCACCAGCACTGAGTCTGAGCTCTCCGTGCCTTACGAACAGCTGATGAATGAGTACAACAAGGCTAACAGCCCCAAGGGTACATGAGGCGGGGCCGGCTCCCCACCCCACCTTTGACGGCCTCTTCCCCCCTCACCCTGGGGTGTCCCAAGATGGCCGGGACCCCTGGCCCCTGGTGGGGGGCAGCCTTGGAACTGGGAGTGGGGGGCCAGGGGCCTTCCTAACCTTCCATCATCCCCAGCTAGATGCATGCCCGGGACAGGGCCTCTGTTCTCCAGCTGAACCATACCCTGGCTGTGGGGGCGTCTGTCCTGAGCTTGGCTGGTGTATCTCACAATGCAAAGACATGCAGGCTGGCGGGGCAGGTGGGCGGGACTGACTCTGAAGAGGCCTTGCCTGCAGGGTCTTTGCCCCACCATTTGGTGGAGTGTCACACGGTTCTCTGAGGCCCAGAGTCTCAGCTGTTTAAGTTGACCGGTATTACTGAGCTCGGCATTTGGAGAGGGAGCTCTGAAGTGTCTGGGGAGGCACCTCTGTGCATGGGGTCAGGTGTTTCCGTACCTCAGCAGGAGCAGGGCCCGCCCCCATCCCAGCTGTGGGCCTGCCGGTCGGGTCAGGCACCTACTACAAACCGTAGTGGGGTGGAGGCTGCTGGAGTTGGGAGTGAGGAGATGAGGGCAGGGGCTCAAACAGTCCCGACTCACGGGGCCTGGAAACAAGTCCCATGTGGGCCTGGGGCCTGGGGTCCTCATCCTCCTTGTTGGTCTACTCAGGACCAGCCCAGAGCCGTGTTCCCTGTCTCAGGTCAAGCAGTGGCAGACACAAGGCTTTCTGTGGGCCCCCGAGTGGTAGGAGGGAGAGTGGCAGAGCATGGGTTACTGGAAGCCGGGAATGCCAGGGCTGGTGGTCAGGGAGCTGCAAGAGTGAGGCTCAGCTCTGGCTGGTTCTGCCCTTACACCTCCTGCCCGCCGGAGAACTGCACACCCCGCCCCCTGGCCCTAGGACCTGCACTCCCAATCCTGCTGTCTTCTGCTTCCCTGTGCTCTGAACGAGGACCTCACTGCCGCCTTCCCCTCCCACCAGCCCCCTTGGGCCAGGCAGGGTGAGGCCAAATTGCTCTTGGCCCACAAATGGGCGATGGTCAAATATGTGAATCAAGCTCCTCTCTCTAGCTAGTGTTTGATGTGCATGTGTGTGTGCACGCACACCTGTGCACTCGTGTGTGTTTAAGAAAGGAAAGGATTTGGGCTGGGGAGCAAAAGATAATGTGAAACTGTTGTTGGACTCTCTGGTGAGGGGTGGGCAGAACTTGCTGCTACTGGTGTTCTTGGGTTCTCCATGATGTTCACTCTGGGGCTGGCCCACTGTGTCCTGAATGTTTTTGTTATTTTTTGTTTTATTTTTTAAACAAACTGCTGTTTTTATATACCTGGAATCTGTTGTTGGCTTCAGAGCCAGTGGTTAAAGAGCAGGGTCCCAAGGATTGGGAGGTCCCGTGTCTGCCCTCCTGCCCTGCAACTCAACTGGGCCTTTTTTGGTGACCTCATCCAAGGCCATGATGTCAAGGGTCATGTCCCCAAGCAGAGGTGGAGAAGGGGACACTGAGGTGAGCAAAGGCAGGAAGGGGCATCCACTGCAGATGACTGGAGGCCGGGCAGGAGGCAAGTCATCAGAGCCGCTCAGCTCCCAGACTCTCTGCCCTCTGCCCCACTACTGTGGGGCGGTGGGGCCAGAGCCCACCTCCCCAACATGTGAAGACAGTGATGGGCATGTGCCCACACCCCCACTTCTCTAGCCGTTTGCAGAGGCTGCTGCCCAGCAGGGGCCTGAAAAGGAACAGCCTCGTATTTTTCTGTGAAATGTTTTAATGAACTCATGTTGTTGCTGGTTGTCCTGGCATCGCACACACTGTATGTACATACTGGCAATGATGTCAAATGTAATTTATTTTAACATTTTTACAATAAAACATGAGGTGGACAGGCCAGCTTGGTGTGTGCTGTGTGTGGGGCAGGTTAGAGAGGGGTTGGCTTCTGGCCTCTGAGCGGCAGGGGAGCCTGGACGCATCCACAGAGGATAGGGAGGACTCAGGACAGACTGATAAGAGGATTAGATGGTCTGGAGGGGAGAAAAGAATGAAAAGGGATGAAGAGAGCAGGGAGAGGCAGGCCTCTGTGGGGAGGTAAAGACGCGGGAGGAACATTGCAGTAGAGGTTTGAGAATCAGGAAGGAGTGGGAGGAGCAAGGGGAGAGGCGGGGTGATCATGGCAAACGCATGTCACTCACCGCTTGGTCAGGCACTAAATGCTTGCACTGAATAATACGTGAGTGGACTCATTTGACCTGGCAAGAGCCCTATGAGGGCGTCAGTACAGGGAAACAGGCACAGAGAAGTTGCCTTGTGCAAAATCTCAGTAAAAATGGTGAGCCTAGTTTCAAACCCAGGCAGCCCAGCTCCTGTGCCCTCCACCACCATGATGAGACGAAAAAGACTACCTGTGGTTTTGTGGCACACCCAACATTTCTGGAAAGGGCTCCTGTCTCCAGGTAGGTGGACCAGAGAACTTGAGCGAAGCTCAGGCCTTCTCAACTCAAGGGGTGGGCAGGAGATGTAGAGCCTGAGCGTGGGCACTGTGGACTGGAAAGAATGTGAGGGAAGAATGGAGCCAGGCTCAGCTGGGCATCTGTCCCCGTCTGTCTAAAGGGAGGCTTTGTCAGGCTTCAACTGTTTGGGGACTGGCCCCTTCTATGACCATTTCAGGGCTCAGCACCACAAAGGATGATTTCTGAGTTCATTGGAAAAAAAAAAAAAAAGTATGATTTCAGGAGTGAACCACATTTTTCATGAGGGCATGGATGTGTTTACAAAGGATTATATGCATTTACCAGCCAATTCTGTAACGACACCATCCCTCCCTCTCTGCCAACATAACTCCCTCTTGCCCTCTTTCTGCTCCCCCCCACCCCTCTCCTGCCCCCATCACACACAGGTCCAAGGTTCTCCAGTTTTGCTTTAATCACATTCAGCCTCAAGGCAATAACAGTTCCATAACACTGTAAGCCCCACCTTTATTCAGCACTTGGCCTGTTCACAAACCCCATTGACAAACACAGCCCAGGTTATGTGGCCCATCTACAGTTGAGACAAGAGCTTGGGGAGCATGACTTCCTAAGGGCACCCAGCTGGACTGAGGCACAGCTTTGCAGAACTGTGCTTACATGATAAAGCACAGACCCAAGATTAGGTGGAGGTGTGGTCTTGGGTCACTGTGGCCAGGGTTAGTCTGGAGCTTTCTGAGTAAGAGGTGGGAGGTGGGGCAGCAGCTAGAGCAAAGGGTGGGGCCCAGGAGGCCTCAAGTTCCGCAGGGGTCGTGAGCAGGGGAGGGGTACCATGTGGAGGCATGGGGAACAGTCCATCACAGTCTGGGGAACTGTAGGGTGGATGGGAGTGGGGGCGGTGGAGGAGGCTGGCGAGTGGCGGAGGAGTGGCAGATGCGTGGGAAGTCACTGGAGATGACACTAGCAGGGAAATCCTTCTGTTGAAGTCATTGATGTTTTGTTGTTGTTGTTGTTTGAGACCGAGTTTCACTCTTCCCCAGGCTGGAGTGCAGTGGCACGATCTCAGCCCACTGCAACCTCCGCCTCCCGGTTCAAGTGATTCTCCTGCTAACTTAGCTCCCAAGTAGCTGGGACTACAAGTGTGAGCCACCACACCCAGCTAAATTTTGTATTTTTTAATAGAGACAGGGTTTCACTATGTTAGCCAGGCTAGTCTTGAACACCTGACCTCAGGTGATCCGCCCTCCTCGGCCTCCCAAAGTGCTGGGATTGCAGGCGTGAGCCACCGTGCCCGGCCATCATTGCTGTATTTCTAATGCAGGGCAGAGAGAATTGGATTGGTGAGATCTGACGACTTGCTGGGGTCCTCTTGGAGGCAGCACTCCTCCTTCCACGGGCTCCATTCCCAGCAGGCTCCTCCGCTGTCCTAGTAAACCAGCATCTGCTCTCCACCAGCACCACCTGGACTCTCCATTATTTGTTCCACTAATGTTTACTGAGCACCTATGTACCATTATCCTCATTTTACAATGAGGACATTGAGGGAAATACAGGATTTTTTTCTAAGCTGAAACAACTATTAACTGGCAGCAAAGCAGCCTCCCTGACTTGCATTCTCATTCCTCATTCTACCCTCTAAGTTTCTGATCTGACAGGGGAGACTTCAGAGAACCCAGAGTCTGATGGAGGTGAGAGACAGCGTCTCCCTTCAAGGAGTCCAATCTGACGGGGAGGAGAGCACAGAAAGACCCTCAGGGCCCCAGCTGGGCTCATCTCCTGCATGATCCTGGAGGAGGCATTTAACTCCCTGCCAGAGGTGAGGAAGAGAAACCAGGATGTTTGGGTTTCACCTCCTGACTGGAAAGAGCCAGGCAAGATAATCATCAGCCACCATTACATCTGAAGCTCTCATAAGCCTGGGGTAGAGTGGTGGGGAAGCACAGGCAGGCTGGGCTGCACAGCTCTGGGTGGGGCCTCCAGAAATGAGGCCCCTGAGGTTTGGTCTCAGCTCTGCCTTTCATCTCTCCATTCTTCAAATAACAGGTTCCCAGTTTCCAAATTCATGCACAACTGGTCCAGGAACCGATGACAACTCGTGAATTGCCAGGATGTGTTTAACAGTGAAAACCCCTCCCTAAGATCTCTGTCCCATCTATCCATCGTGGCCCCATCACCAGGGTCCAGGCCACCTGGCCCCTCACTTGGATCCCCCACAACAGCACAGGGCCTGGCACCTGGTAGGGGGTCCACAGATATTTGTTGAATGAATGAATGAGCCCCATTAGCTGGTCTCCCTGCCTCTAATACTAATTCCCTTTCCACCTGGCCATTACTGTAGCCAGCCACCTAAACTCAAACCTCACCCATTTCTCTTCTGTTTTAAACTCCTCAGGGGCTCCCCATTGCTCTTCCACCCTCCCCACCCCCCCACCTCTCTCTTCAGCCTCCTCTCCTTTCCCACCTCCCTGGGCTTCAGCCACTTTGCCGTTGCTGTTTCCTCGCCCTGATACCCTTCCTCTCTCCTGGGCAAGTCCTGAGACCTGGTGGGGTTAGATATGGACATCACCTTCTCTGGGAAGACTTCCACAATTACCTGTAGCCCTCCTGGATTCTGGGCCAGGTGCTCCTCCTCTGTGTTCCAGAGCCCCTTCCTCAGCAAGTTGCCTCTATCCCACCGAGCTGCTCTGATGTTGTTCCAGCTCCCTGCCTCCTGGTCTTATGCCTCCTCCCCTGACTGGGAGCTGCTAAAGGGCACAGGGAGTAGCTTGTCCACCTTCAGATTCCTGGGAGCCCAGTGTGGAGAGGGGCCCAGCTTTTCCATGTTTACTAAATGGAGGGTACATGAACTAGAGGCCCGGCCCCTCCCACTGGTAATTCAGTCCCTCTCTTCCTGGGGCAGAGGCCAAATCAGGGGACAAGGCTTGTTCCAGAAGGGCGAGTCCCCACAAGGCCAGGTGGATGATCTTGAGGGCCCTTGTCGCCGGCTGAGTTGGCCTGGTGAGTCACCTTATCTCGTGCCAAGTCACCTGAATCTGCAGGGCAGTACTGGAATACAGCACACCTTTTTTCTCCCCACCCCAGGGAACACTGTCATTGGCACCCCCTTTTCCACTTGCCCCGTCTCCCCATCTTCACCTCCTACCAAGTGATTCCGGGAGCTGGGCCTCCCAACCCAGCAGCTCCCCAGTCCCCATGGTTCCCTCAGGATTCCCTCTGCTCCCAGCAACCCTGTATACCGGGCCCAGCCTCTCAGTTCATGAAGCCCTTTCACACCCATTCCTGGGTGGGATTACGCAACAGCAGGGAGCCAGGTGCAATATTTTACAGGCCTCAATTTAAGAGCCTTTTCCAAATGAGGTAATAAATGTTTTGGTTTGATTTTCCAGGAAAACAAGGCCTAAGGCTAGAACTGGGAGATGGTCGGAAGAAGTAGCAGAAAGGGATGTAGAGGTAAACATGGGGAAAGAGGAAAAGGCCATACATGTTCATTTTAGAGCTGTTTCAACTGTGGGCAACTGGGGCTTAATCCCACTAGACCTCCCCTGAAAAACCTATAGAATACACCTCAGATTTGTCCATTCGAAGGACAGGGACCTTCTGCATTTATCCACCAATCCCACCCTTGTTGGTTAAGGATGGCCCCAGGAAAATTCATCCCCACCCTCCTTTCATACATGTGGATGCAACAGGCGGTATTACCAAAAGATGACTGCGACAAAATCTCCCCACTCACATTCTCATCTGCAAAATGAACTGGCCACTCCCCAACAGGAAGTAGTCTATTCCCTTTGAATGTGGGCTGCCCCCAGGACTGTTTTAGTCAATGGAATATGGCAGTGATTCCTGTGATTTCTGAACCCACGTGTGTGTGTATGTGCTTTTTGTTTTGTTTTGTTTTGTTTTGTTTTGTTTTTTGAGACAGAGTCTCGCTCTGTTGCCCAGGCTGGAGTGCAATGGCACGATCTCAGCTCACTGCAAGCTCTGCCTCCCGGGTTCACACTATTCTCCTGCCTCAGCCTCCCGAGTAGCTGGGACTACAGGCACCTACCACCACGCCCAGCTAATTTTTGTATCTTTAGTAGAGACAGGGTTTCACCGTGTTAGCCAGGATGGTCTTGATCTCCTGACCTCATGACATCGTGATCCGCCCACCTCGGCCTCCCAAAGTGTTGGGATTACAGGTGTGAGCCACTGCACCTGGCCGAACCCACGTGTTAAGAAGGCCTGGCAGCTTCCACTTTGGTGCTCTGGCGGAAGCCAGCTGCAATGTAAGAAATCCAAGTACCTTGAGACTCACACTGTGAAGAAGCCCAAACTCGCCCATGGAGATGCCACATGGAGAGAGAATTGGCCCCACTGAGATTCCATATTGAACACTGCAGGCCCAGCTGATGCCGTACAGAGTGGAGCCCAGCCAGCCCGCAGATTGCAGAATCATGAGCAAAATAAATGATTGTTTTCATAATCCTGAAAGCTTGGGAGTGGTTTGTTACACAGCAGTTTGGAACACTGGCTGGACTTGCCCTGAGCTACGTGACCTTTGCCGGGCTCGGGAGAAAGCTTGGAGGTAGAAAGGTAGAGAGACACCTGGGCGCCTTGAGGTGGCACTACAGCAGCGGTGAAATGCCAAGTGGGCTGAGGGATTGGGCCACCTGGCACAAATAGTATCTACTACCTGGAGACTAAAACTCTTTGCCCTCGAACACAATAATTGGCAGAGCTAAGACCAAATGTCACTAGGTCTTCTAACTCTTCACCCGGGGCTCTTCTCCTTATGCAGCATCAAAGTTCACACCTCCCAGATAGCAAAGCCCCTTCTACTTTAGGGTCTCTAGTTCTCCTTGCTATGTTTAAAGAGCCTGGGGTCTGCTACTATCCAGCTGCACGACCTTAATGGCCATATCTGTCCTTGGCAGGATGCTTACAGGAGCTGCCCAGGATACTTTATGCACATGATCTCATGTAATCCCACAACAGTGTTATTACCCCATTTGGAAGCTGAGGCTCACAGTGGTTATACAACAGCTAGAGGTGGAGTCTAGGTTCTAACCTAAGGGTCCAGGGCCTGTGCTATTAACTACCATGTAAGCCGGCCAGGGCAAAGCTCTCCTGCTCAAGGACAAGAGTGTACAGAGAGGGTGTCCTGGCTGCAGCTCCAGCCACTCCCCAGAGTCTGCCCTCCTCATCTCCAAGACCAGTGAGGTGGACCAACCAGCCCTGCAGGGACTACCCAAGAATCACCAGGGGATTCCTGGGCTCCACCTTGGGAAGATCCTGATTCAGAAGCTCTGGGGTAAAGCCCAGAAATACCCGGGTTCTGGGAACACCTGGCTGGAGATCTCAAACAAAGGTCAGGTCTCTCCGAGCTTCCTGCATCCCTGCAATCCATCCTCACTTGTTTTCATTCTGCATTGAAATCTGTGTTGACATCAATAATGTAAAATTTCCTCCTCCTTCTTTGATTCCTTCACCTGCAGCTCTGGCTGGCTGAGCTGCTCCACTTTAGGTGTTGACATCACACATTATTTAACTCAGATGACCTATATTTGTTGAGTCTCTCGAAGGTTGCCTAGAACACCTGATGCTGGTGACTGAGGGCAAATGAACAGCTACCTGGCAGTCAGGCCTGGAGCAGCCAGACTCCTGCCTCTTTCTATCAGCTCAGATTCCCACCCTCAACAGTTCACTCCAGGGAAAATTTTCTGACCCGTGGCCTGGAGCCCATTTATACCAGCTCACGGGAGCTGGTGGTTAACTTTTTGGAAATTTTGCAAGCTGGTTGTTAAACCACAGCCACTACTTAAAAAAATTTAAAAATTAAATTATGTAAATATGCAATTAGATGGTATTAAGAACAAAGGTCATAAGTACATAAAATTCATCACTTCCTAGCTATTTTGCATCTTACTATTATTCACGCTTTTGAGGTGATTTTTCATCTTCTACAGGTATATGCAAATACTATATAATGATATGCTATTGTGTTTCTCTTTCCAACTTGACGTTTTGTGACACCATATTGGTAGCTAAAAATTGCCCATAGGACAAGTATTTACACCATGGAAATGGGCAAACACTACCAATTAGGGATCTCTGCTCTCCAGAGAACCAGATGTTAAACATTCATCAGCACATCCCTGCACTGACCTCCTCTGGAATGATTTGCAGGCTGGGGAGGGTAGGGGAGAGTGAGGTTTTATCCGTCTTGGAAAGGAAGAAGCAGTCTCTGGATTTCAGGGAGAATGTAATTCATGAAGTTGTCACTTGCACTCCCTTGAGCCCCTCAGACCATTGCTGATTAGGAATAAAGATTCCAGGCCCGTAGGAGCTAACTGCGTGGGTGATGAGTGGGCAAAGTCTATGTGTACTTGCCCCCTGAATGTACATAGAAGCTCTTGGGTCATGGTCCAAACTGGAGGCTTAAAGGGACTTCTGCCTTCAGCTGGAGTTCTGAGACTGCCGAAAGCCTAGTCCAGGAGCTGCCTTGCACTCTGCTGAACTGCACTGCGGCTTCGGACAAGTCTCTATGTCCTGGGTCTCTTTATAGTTAAAGGGGAGACTCTCTCAGCAAAGACTAGGTCCTGGCAACTGGATGAAAGCTATTGAGTACGTCAGATTCAGACTAAGGCTTTGCGAAGATCATATCACTGAGCAGAAACACGCAGCCTGACACATAGGATACTGTGACTGAGGCAAGGAGGGAACACAGGAGGGAATCTAAGGTCTTCTAGAAATTCCCTGCCCTCGAGCGAAGAGGAAGGGATGACTCCACACAGGATGTCCATGGCCCCAGTCAGAAGTGGCTACTACAGAGGTCCAGGGCCCCTCAGTCTCACCTCACAAGCCAGTCGTAGTACAGCCCCGTCCCATCAGGGCAGGCATCATCCTGCAGACCATCAGGCCTGCCCCAGGTATTTGAGCCACATGCGGTGCTCTCCCTCTAACAATTATGGCTCTTAATTGAGCACTTACTTTTTGACAGGCTCTGTGCCTGGCACTGTACAAGGGGACCCCAGGAAAAGGTTCCTCTTTCTTTTGTTCTCTTCCACTCTCATACTCGTGTGTGTGTGTGTGTGTGTGTGTGTGTGTCTGTGTCTGTGTCTGTGTTTGTGGTAGGAGGTGGAGGAAGGCATTGTGTAGGGTTGGAATCAGGGATCCTTAATGACCCACACAGAACTACAGTGCGTTAGTCCAGGTTCTCCAAGAAGCAGATGCCATGGCTGGATTAAACCAGAGAGGACTGCACTGAGGGAAACACCTATGAGAGGCTGGGAACGCTGCCTGACCACCACGCAAGTTCTATCCCAGTGCCTATGAAGGTAGGAGCTTAGGTGGAAGCAGTCTAGACTGCCATGCAGGCTAAGGAGAGTTAGGCAAGGCTGCTGGGGGAGTCCTAGAGCCAAAGGCGGCTCAGACAAGTCTCCTGGGAATTGACCTGCCTTGCTATTCCTGCTGCACTCCGTTCCTGGCAGGGAGCAGCCCACGGTCTGGGCACAAACTTGGCGATGGATTGGAGGCCACAGGGGAGACAACTTTCAGTGCCAGGAATTTCAAGGGGATGCTGGGCCCTCTCCTAGGTTTCTTTGAGATTTCCTGCTGTATCCTGATCACATGCTCTCTTCTTTCCTTGAGCTTGTGAAAGTTGTCACTGTGGAAAGTGTCCTCACTGTATCATCCCCAACTCTCAGCCCCAGAGACCCTGACCTACTGTCCAGGAGAGGCACCCCAAGACGTGCATGAGAAGTCTTTTCTTCAAGTCCCTCCTCCACTGGGTGGCCTGGTTCTACACTAACCATCTGGAAAGATTCACTTGGTAGTCCTCGCCCTCCCAGGTTTTCTTGTCTGCTCTTCTCTGCCTGGCAGGTAACTTCACATTTGCGGCTGCTAACTTGTTCCCTAGATGTTTTATGGGTGTCTGTCCCATCTTCCCAGTGAGAGGGGAGGGGAGGGGTTTTTCTTGGACTGCCTAAAATTCCAGGCTTGGCCCTTTCCTAGCTGAATGGCTCGGGCAAGTCACTTCACCTACCCGAGCCTCTATTTCTTCATTGGAAAAATGGGGATTCTAATGTACCTCAAGGGTGAGAGCGTATGGCACCTCATTTCAAATACCTTCCCAGGCCCTCTCATTGGTCTATCTTGGTTCAGGTTTCCTCTCCTAGTCAGCTTTGCCAAGGTGGGTCACATAGTTCAAAGACAGCCACCCAGGCTGGCCCGTCTTCAGCAGGAATTGGGGGTAGGGAAAGCATCTCAAATATATCTACCACACTCACCATCTTCTCTCCCTCCCACTCCACATTCATTCATAGATGCCTTCAACAAATCTTTACCAAGTTCTTCAGAAAGAGCACTGAGAGTTTAAAGGCAGAGGAACTAGGCCTGGACTTGTGACTTTGGGGAAGGCATTGCCCCTCTATGGGCCTCAGTATCCTCTGTAACATGATGGAGGCCACATTTCAACTAGATCAAAGGTTCTCAACCCTGAGAGAATATCAGAATCATCTAAAGAGTTTTAAAATAAAATGCTGAAAGCCAACCTCACCCCCACCCCTACTTCTGCAAAGGTTGTGGTTTCATTGGCTGGAGTGGGGTCTAAATGACACACTTAAAAAAAACCCAGTTGATTTGAATATGCAACCAGGGTTGAGGACCATTGGATTAAAGGTGAATCATTAGATTTTTGCTAATAATTCAATGGCTAAAGTGTTGCTTAGCCTGCAAGAGGTGCTCAATAGATGCTCCCTGAAGGAATGAATTCCCTTCAGCTGTAACATTCTGTTCTTAGTTGAGGGGGTACTGGGGAGCTCCAGTTGGACCAAAATGAAGAGTTTTCTCAAAACCAAAAAGACACTGGAGGAAGGAGGAACACTACCACCAGTTAAGGAGGAATCTCAGAGTGGTTCTTCCTTAGAAATAGACCAAGCTGGATTATCTAACTCTTTTGATACTTACCGCCAGTGTGGGAGCCTGGAAGCTGGAGGACTGCCCTGCAGCAGGGATGTGGCTTGAGGGTCTGAAATCCGACATGAGATCCCCCTACTCAATAGCCCTGTGACCTCAGCAAGTCAATGAGCATATTTGTAGGTTTCACCTACAAACCAGGAATACATATTTCTCCTTCACTAGATTTTGGGAAGATTGAGAGCACTACGGGAATGTAAGAGGTTATTCCTATTAAGCCGAATCCCTGGTAAATCCCAGATACAGTGGGAGCAGGAGAGAGAGGGAACTAAATTGTCCAGATCTGACTTGGAAAGTGACAGCTGTCCAGTCATAGTTCTCCCTGGAACTTCAAGGAGTCAGCCATTCCCAGGAGAGAAGGAATGACGATAATGTACACACTGCCCCACTTAATCACCTCCCAAAGTCCATACCTCTTAATAGTGTTGCATTAAGGATTAAGATTAGACATGAACTTTGGAGTGGATACAGTCAATCAAACCTTAGCACATGGCAAGAGAGGAAGAGACAGGAGCCAGGCCGGCCTTGGTTCTCCCGAGATTTGTATCTTAACATTGACCTTCACCTTTTATAACTAGTAGGTTCCTTGGCACTCAAAGAGCCTTGACCCGTCTAGGCACAGAGAACATGAAAAAGCCTGTAGGTGCAAAAGACCCTGCTGTGCTCCTCACTTTGCCCCCAATATCCAACAACATCCCACTGAGGTATTGAATTCCCAGTCATTGAAAGTGCTCAGGCAAAGCGTAGGTGTCTACCTATGGAAATGGTGACAAGTTGATCTCAAAGGCCCGGCCCAACCATGTGATTGCGAATTTCCACAATGAGTGGTGAGAGCGGTATTTTAAGATTGTTTTTTCTCCTTCTTGGCACCCGGTGCCCCATGCCTGACACACGGTCCCTGGCAAGGAAGCCTGTATTCCTGGGGATGGGAGTGGAGCAGTGCAGCAAACAAAGAGTACAAGAAAGTTCCTTCTGCCCCCTCCCCACCTCAGCGCACACACATCCCTGTGGTGGGAGAGCGGTGGGGGTATGGAAACAATGGGAACCTATGAGTCATGGGGATAATGCAAGGCAGGATAATGTTTCTCCAAAAAGGCTCCCTCCAGCCATGTCCGGAGGAGCTGACGTAGGCAGCTGACAGGCTGTGACATCTGAAATGACCCCTAATTCTGGTCAGTCACTTGCCTTGCTGTGAATGACCTAGGTTTTCTTTTTATCTTTTAATTCAACTTTTATTTTTAGCAAAATGATATATAAAAATACGTTCAGAAAGTCGAATAATACTACCTGGATTACAATGGAAAACAGCAGTTGCCTGCCTCACCCTTCCCCAACCCCAGTCCCCAGACGCGACCTCTTTTGGACTTTCAAGTTATTTCTTTTTATTTTTCTAAGTATCATCTGACTGTTTTTTCATATCCCATGATTATTTTTCTTATCCCATTTAGTTAGTATGGATTCTCTTCCTACAACAAAAGATGAGGATGAGCCCCTCTCCACTCCAACACACATCCTTTGCCTATCCTCCCAATATAGCAAGATCTCAATTTATGCTTAACTCTCAATTTGGTGTTTACATTATTACGAATGCATAAATATTACATAAGGTGCTTAAGTTGCACTTTCTTTCTTGCATGACATTTTATTGTCCATGTTTTTTCTTTCTTTGCTTGGTTTTGTATGTTCCTAGCATGAATAGCTCCCAAACTCCCTGCTATCGCTATAAAGCTCCTTTCAAAGAGGTTACCTATTAGTCCCATTTGTTTGTTCTTGCCAACATCTCTTCCAGGGTTGACCATCTTTCTGTTCCTGGCTGGATGGTTGCTCTCTAGGCGTGCTGCATACCTACTACCCTGAAGCATTTCTTCCCCATTAATTGGGAATTCCCTTTGCCTTCATCCTACATTGGAGCCCGCATTTTTTGAATCCAATGCCATCTGTCTTTTCTTGTTTACTTCCTTATTTGGTGAAATGCTTCCTTCAATCATTTCCTGAGAAATGGTAAAAGGAAGGCAAAATTTTTGAGACCTCGTATGTCTAAAAAGATCTTTATTCTACCCTCAAGCTTGACTGATAGTTTGGCTGGGTATCTAAATCTAGGCTTGAAATTTTTTTCTTCAAAATTTGGAGTTTTTTCCTTTGTCTTCCAGCTTCCTTTATGGCTGTGGAGAAGATCAGTGACATGCTAATCCCTGGGCCTTCAGATATGGCTGGGGTTTTCTTTGTTTGTTTTTGTTTTTTTGTCTCTCTCTCTCTCTCTCTCTCTCCATAAATTCTTTAGAATCTCTTTATTTCCAGTGCATTGGTTGGTATATTTTTCCATTCACCATGCGGGTCTTCAGAGCTCCCCTTCAATCTAGAAGCTCATGCCCTTTGCTCCTTTCTGGGCCTATTAAGTTCTATTTTTTTTTAGTAGGACCACTTGGATTGGTCTCCTGGTTTTCTAATCTTTACTTTGTGTCTTCTTATCCTACTTTCAAGAGGATTTTCTAATCTTTATTTCTCAACTCTCGAACTGATTTTTAAAAATTTTTCTACTTTATTTTCATTTTGTTTCTTTTTTTCCTGCTTAACTTTTTATTAAGAGAATTGCAAATATACAGAAAAGTTGAAAAAATGGTATACTTAAATGATACTTAATATAAGCAATACTTTAATAAAATAATATACTTTTCCCCTCTACCTAGGTTAGTGCTGTTCAACAGAAATACAATGTGAGCCATGTATATAATTTTCAACTCTCTAGTAGCCACATTAACAAAGTAAAAAGAAACAGGTGAAATTAACTTAAAAATATATATTATTTCAAAATATTATTTCTACATGAAGTGAACATAAAATTTTTAATGAGATATTTTACATTCCTTTTCTGTACTAAGCCTTTAAACCTAGTGTGTATTTTGTAATCACCATATATTTCAGTTCAGATGATGTCAAGCGTTAGTAGCCACAAGTGACTAGTGACTAGTAGCTACTGTATTAGTGTGAAACAAGAAGGAACAATTAATTATATATCTATATGCTGCAAGTATACTTTGGCAGAACTATTTCAAAAAAATTTGTAGAATACATTTTTTTAAATTAGTTTTTTAAAACTTCAATAGCTTTTAGAGTTCAAAGGATTTTTGGTTACATGGATGAACTATACAGTGGTGAATTCTGAGAGTTTAGTGCACCCTAGAACATATTATTCTTGATTGTTAAATACTTTGGTCTGCAGATCCTAAGATTAAGGACATTCTGCTACATCATTGTACCACTATTATCACACCTAAGAAAATTAACAATGATTTTCTAATATCTTTGAAATCCATATTTAAATTTCCTAAATTGTGCCCAAATTATCTTTTGTAACTGGTCTGTGTGAACTGGGATCTTATCTCGTTCCAGTCTTTCTAAAATCTACTGTAGTCTTCCTATCTTTTTGTTGCCCATAGCATTGCCTTTTTCTTTCTTTTTTTTTTTTTTTGAGACAGAGTTTCACTCTTGTTGCCCAGGCTGGAGTGCAATGGCGCAATCTTGGCTCACTGCAACCTCCACCTCCTGGGTTCAAGCAATTCTCCAGCCTCAGTCCCCGGAGTAACTGGGATTACAGGCGCACACCACCATGCCTGGCTAATTTTTTGTATTTTTAGTAGAGATGGGGTTTCACCATGTTGGCCAGGCTGGTCTCCAACTTCTGACCTCAGGTGATCCACCCACCTAGGCCTCCCAAAGTGTTGGGATTACAGACGTGAGCCACCATGCCCGGCCCAGCATTGACTTTTTAAAGATCTAGGCAAGTTTTTTTGTTTTGTTTTGTTTTTTGAGACAGAGTCTTACTCTGTCACCCAGGCTGGAGTGCAGTGGCACAATCTCAGCTCACTACAACCTCCACCTCTTGGGTTCAAGTGATTCTCCTGCCACAGCCTCCCAAATAGCTGGGATTACAGGCGTGCACCACCACACCCGGCTAATTTTTGTATTTTTAGTAGAGACGAGGTTTCACCATGTTGGTCAGGCTGGTCTTGAACTCCTGACCTCAGGTGATCTGCCCACCTCGGCCTCCCAAAGTGCTGGGATTACAGGCGTGAGCCACCGCGCCCGGCCCAGAATTTTAATTTTCAAGAGTGTTTCTTGTTTTGTGAACATTACTTTCTCTCATAGCATCTTATTCTTTATTCAAAGGTTGTGGTATTTTTCTGAGAACATTATACCAAAGAGACAAAAGATATATTTGTATATATGTATTCTGTTTTCTTTTTCTTTTTTCTTTGAGACGATGTCTCACTGTGTCACCCAGGCTGGAGTGCAGTGGTGCGATCTCCGCTCACTGCAGGCTCCGCCTCCCGGGTTCACGTGATTCTCCTGCCTCAGCCTCCCGAGTAGCTGGGACTGCCGGCGCCTGCCACCACGCTCAGCTAATTTTTTGTATTTTTAGTAGAGACAGGGTTTCACCATGTTAGCCAGGATGGTCTCCATCTCCTGACCTCGTGATCCGCCCGCCTTGGCCTCCCAAATATTCCATTTTATGTACCATCTCTTGAGTATTTAAAACAATTTTTTCATGTTTATTTTGGTTTCTCTTTTTCACAGTGAAGGCTCTCTTGCAATACCTACTGATACTTGGTTGTCCATTCATATTTAATGCTGAAGCTGTGATTACAGTTGACCCTTGAACAACATGGGGGCTAGGGTTGAATGCGCATGCTAGCCAGTGTGGTAAGAGGGTGCGATCCCCTTTCTACAAGTTTACCCTACAGTCACATTCACACCAGTGCAGGATAAGGAGTGTACAAGAACACTTATGTTAGTTGAAAATTCATGTTCAACTTTTGTCTTCCCCAAAACTTAGATACTAATAGGCTACTGTTGACAGGAAACCTTACCGATAACATAAACAATCAATTAACATATTTTTTGTGTTATATGTGATATATGCTGTATTCTAATAATAAAGTAAGCCAGAGAAAAGAGAATGCTGCTAAGAAAATCATGAGGAAGGGAAAATATGTTTACTATTTATTTATTTTGTTTTATTTTTTGAGACTGAGTCTCACTCTGAGTGCAGTGGCGCAATCTCAGCTCACTGTAACCTCCACCTCCCAGGTTCAAGCAATTCCTTGCCTCAGCCTCCCGCGTAGCTGGGATTACAGGCACAAGCCATCACACCTGGCTAATTTTTGTATTTTTAGTAGAGACGGGGTTTCACCATCTTGGCCAAGCTGGTCTGGAACTCCTAACTTCATGATCCACCCGCCTCAGCCTCCCTAAGTGCTAGGATTACAGACGTGAGCCACCATGCCCGGCCTGTTTACTATTTATTAAGTGGAAGCGGATCACCATAAATGTGTTCATCCTGGTCATCTTGGCAATGAGTAGGATGAGGAGGAGGAAGACATGGGGCTGCTCTTGCTGTCTCAGAGGTGGAGGAAGATCCGTGTATAAGTGGACCTGCACAGTTCAACCCGTGTTATTCAAGGGTTGACTGTATGTGAACAGGTCTGGTGCCCAGTAAACTTGGTAGCCAGCCGACTTTTTCATTGAGAAACCCCTAAATGTCAGCATCTGTAGGTCCTTTCTCTTGGGTCAATCTCCCAGTAATTTGCTGAGTCCCCCAGATTTGCTCAGAGATATAAACCAGTTCCAACGTTCGGATGCTGAGTGGGGAACGGCTTGGGGAAACTAATTAAGTGCAGACTTGCACTTAATTTCTAGCCTCACCTGTGTTAACCTTTCTATAAGCCAGCCCATCTTCTGCTATAGTGGAGAAGGCTTTGCAAGAAGTAGGAGGGGATCTGGGGCTCTCACTGCTTCTTCACTCACTTCCAGCCAGCCCCTCTCAGCCCTCCACCCTGGTACCCCCTTCTGAGGTATCCAGTGTTTCCAAGCGCTGAGGCATTGGAGGCTCCTTAACCTCGAAGCTCAAAGCAGACTGCTTCTCATTGCCATCCTGACCATCCTCCCATCTCCAGGCCAGGCAGCTAGTGTGCAGCTGCTTCCGGGGGGTGAGTAACTGTCCTTCCTCTTTTCAGTTTCCAGAATTTTGCTGACTACCCCACAACTTCACTTTTCTTGTCCTTGTGGGTTATGCCTTCTCAGTATCATCTGAGTGGGGTTTTAGGAGATAGCAGAGACCAAAAGCGGTCAGCCTCTATGCAATGGCCCAGTCACTGGTGGTGAAAATTCTCTGTAGGTGAAAAAGAAACATTGAAGAGATCCCACATCCAGATTCTAACCCCAAGATCAAGAGACCTGGGAGAAGCTTGAGGAGTCTGGCCTGCCTGCTGATCCCTGCTAAGGAATGACCCTTGAAAGCTCTGCTATGTGGCCTGGCTGCTAGGGGATGGGAATCCAGATTCTCAATTTTGACCACAACTCTAGAGTTCTGAGATGGCCCCTTTGCCCCAGGACAGCTCCTACATTGTGCCACCACATCTCCAGACCCCAGAACAATCCTTGGGGTCTGATGACTTGCTTGACATCCCCCAACCCCTACCTCCAGCCCCTGCCTTCTAGGGCCTGGCCTCTCTAAACTTGCCTCTCTCTTTTATTTTCTCCTTTTCTTTTCCTTTTTAATGTTATTTTTTCACTTTCAGTACCTATCCTTCCCCCCTTTTTCTCCACCCACCTGTTTCTCCCCTTTCCTTTCCCCCATTCTCTCTCTTTCTTGCTCTCTCTCCCTCTCCCTCCATCCATCCATGCCTGACTTCTTCCTTTGGTACATCAGGACCTTTTCCACCAACACCAGTGGTTTTCAGTCAGGATTGATTCACCCACACTCCCAGGAGATGTTTGGCAACCTGTGGGAGGGAGTAGGGGTGCGACTGGCATCTCGTGGGTCGAGCCCAGGGATGCTGCTAAACATCCTACAATGCCCAGGTCGGGCCCCTGCAAACAAAGGACTTTCCAGCCCCAAATGTCAATAGTGCTGAAGTTGGGAAACGCTGCTCTACCGTAGCCCCTACTTCACCCCATCCCTAACCCTTCTCAGATAAAACAAGCATGGAGAGCAGGGGCCCCAAAAGGCAGCCATTGCCAGCAAAGGCTGGGATGAGCTGCCCAGACAGCCCGCAGGGCACAAGCCCCCAGAATCTGCTGGTGTTGGTTGTTTTGGCCTTCTCAGAGTCAGACAATCTGGTGGGAAAGAGCTCCTGAGCCATCCCAACTGCTGCTGCCAGCTGGTTACCTGACTATGGGGACCAGCCCTGGTGCTGGCTCAGGAACAGGTCATGAAAACACAGCCAGCCCACCACCCACTCCAGACTGGCCTCTCCCATGATGGCAAGGGTGGCAGCGGTAGCCTCTGACAAGTGTGAGGCATGGAAACCTGCCTCATCTCGAGCCTGACCTACCAGCCTGCTGGGAACCCTCCCAGAACCCAGCGTGTGGTATGATGGGGCCTGCCTACCTTCCATGACTGCAACCCTACACTACCAAAGCCTCTGCAGGCTGAGTCAACTTCCTGAAGTTGGCAGGAATAGGGGTGGATTATGGAGCAAGATGGAGCCTGGCCCTGTTGAATTCAGTGAAGCAGGCTAGGGCAGCTCAAGGCAGAGAAGAAGCTTGGAGAGCTCTGGCTCCCAACTTCACCTTCAAACCCCGAGTCATCCCCTGTGGCAGAGACTACTTGTTGCCTCCTAATATTCATTCTCCTATTCTTACACAGTAATTGAATTTGTAGCTGGCTCCCTAGCTAAAGACTACATTTCTCAGACTCCCTTGCAGCTACATGTGGTCACATGACTGAGTTATGTCCCAACGAGATATGAGCAGACATGGCGTGTGCAACCTCTGGCTCGTGCCTTTAAAAGGAAGAGGAGTGCAAATGTGATGGCAGGAGCTGGAACAATCACTTTGGACCATATGAAACAGAAGCCATATGCTGAAGGTGGCCATGCAATAAGGCAGAAGGCACATGGCTTCCCCCACCATTGAGTTGCCATATTGTGGACCATCTACTCAGACGTTTACATGAGAGAGAAACCAAAGTGTTTCTTGTTTAAGTCTCTGTATTTTGGGGTCTCTTTTTATAGCAGCCTATTATGTGTCCTAATAAAAATAGCTCCTTGGTGAAGCCTTATGTGACACCCTCCTAGTCTAGACGAAGTAGGTGTCACTTCTTGCACCCCCGACTGGATATTTTTCAGATGAGAAAACAATGACCCAAGGTCACATTTACAGTTAATTTATAAAGGAGCTGAGGCTTGAAGCCAGGTTCAAAGCATTGGCCTGAATGAAGGCCAAGGTTCCTTCACTTTCTAATATTCTAGGGTTCTCTGTAACCTATTAATCAAAGGGTATGGCAGGCACAGAGACCTTACTGGAGGCACTCATCTCATCAAATGCAATGGTCTGCCCCACTCTCTGCTCTCTGGCCACACTGACCTTTCAGTTCTAAAAACCAGCCATGCACTGTTTCGCCTCAGGGCCTTTGCATGAGCTGTTCCACTGCCTAAAATATGCTTCTCTCCTCTTTTCACCAAGGTGACCTTTTCAAAATGCAACTCAAGCGACACTTCTTCAGGAAAATCTTACCTGTCAGTCCCACTAGCCTGAAAGCTCCAAAAGGGCAGAGACCAGGTCTGGCTTTTACTTACTGTTTGATCCCTAATGCCTGGAATGGTGCCACAATAAACATTGGTGAAATGAATGAATGAATCCACCTGAAAGGCCAGGGCTGTAACCCCACCTGGAGCTTGGGAAACAGCTGGGCTGACCTCCTAAGGTGCCTTCCAAACCCAAGAGTACAGTCTACCAGGAGTGATGTTGTAATCCATGCCTTACCCAGGGGAAAACTCTCATCCAGGGTCCAGGAAGCTCCTAGAGAGGTGCCTCAGAAACTTTCATATGTATATGAATAACCAGTCTCTGATTCAGTAGGTCTGGGTTGACCCAAGATTCTGCATTTCTAAGATGCTGCTGGTGCATGAACCACACTTGTGGGTAGCATAGCCCTAGAGGGCCCCAGATTCCCTCTAGGAGTCCATCTGTCCACTTCCCTGCTCTGCTCTGCTCTGCCTCTCATCTGTAAAATCTGTCTTTCCAGAAGGAGCTCCCAGTCTCAGCCAGGAAGGCTCTGGGTCTCCCTGTAAAATGGAACGCATGGCTGAGCACGCCACCTTCTTGTTTGCCCCAGAGCCTGGCTCTTTAGTCTGGGGAGGTGGGTCTTTCATCCTATTAGCCTCCCAGGACAGCATCCAAGATCAAGGCCCAATCTGTCCACCCCAGAGGCGCCACACCACAAACCTGGCAACTGTACCCTGGATGCCCTGCCCTTGCTGCCAGCCACCACCTCCTACCCTCTCAAGGCCAATTCTCCGTCTTGGCACTGGTGGCTGCTGTGACACTCTTGGACCGGCGCCACCCCTTTAACTTTGTGTTTTTCCAGGGTTAATTGACTTTAAAACACAAAGGTTGTGTGTGTAGGAAGGTTATACCAGAAAAGAGAACATAGGCTTGTCCACAGAGGTTCCCTTGTTGCACGGTCTGTGTATGTGTGTGCCATGTGTCTGTCTGCCCATAAGGTCCTCGGTGTTGACATCTGGGTGTGCCTGTGTGTCTTCCTGGGGCTCTGACTCTAGTGCTCTGAGCTCTGGATTGGGGTGTGTGTGGCATTGGGAGGGGAAAGCAGGAAGGAAGGGCTGGGGCACCAGCAGCTTCATCCCTGGGCTTCTCCTTTCGCCTTCACTGAATAAACATCTTGTTTGTCCACCAGACAGGCAGCATAGCCCTAGGGCATACACACCTTCCGCTGCCCCCCAGGGCTCAGGACTGGCCAGACCTGCACAGGAAGTCTGGCTGAACCATAATCCAGGCGTGGGAAATGCCAAGGCAAGAGGCACCATTCCAGGCCCGGACACCCGCCTCCCACCCCTACCCTGTTGATGGGACCAGGCAGCGCCTTTGGCGAATGTACCTTCATCACAGCACAGCCCAGAGCCAAGCCTCCTCACCGTGCTACCCCCACCTCCCTTGTGCCGTCTGGGAGCACAATGGGGCCACTTCAGAGCAAAAGCTCATCTGTGAAATCTGTCTTTCAAGAAGGAGCTCCCAGTCTCAGCCAGGAAGGCTCTGGGGCTCCCTGTAAAATGGAACACACAGCTCAGCACGCCACCTTCTTCTTTGCTAGAGTCACCTGTGACCAGGTGGAGGGCAGGGGCCCCAGCAGCCTCACATTCCAAATCCTACCACGCAGGGCCATCTAGCAAAGCCAGGGGAGCTTCACGAGAGAGCGAGCTCCACGTCACCGGCAGCGTGACTGTCCCTGAGGGATAGGTGATCTTGCCACTTTGAGCCTTAGGAGTTGGAGATATCAGTGTTTCAGCCCTCTGCCTCTGGACCAGACTGCAGGGAAAGGAATCAGTCTCGAGTTTCAAGAGTGCTAGAAAAGTTGATTTCGGAGCTTCTCTGCGTCCCTAGATCACCCGTGAATCCTTCCTTTCTTCCACCTCTCATTTGAACGGTGTTAATTCTTCTGCTTTCCGTGATGTTTATGAATGAATTGGGGTGTCCCTTTTCCTGCAACAGAAAGTGACTAGGGTCATGCAAGTGACAAAAAGGGTAGTTTCCAAATATTACTGGACCAGAACCCATTTAGGGTCCCTCCTCCCCAGGCCTTTGACCCTCCCCAGCACAGAGGCCCAAGCAAGAACCATGGGACAGAACCTTGGAGGGTGCTAACTCCTGTTGGCGCCCAGGGCTCTGGGAGTTAAGACAAGCGTGTGTGTGAAGGGGGTACGAGGGCGGGGGTATTCTTTCCTTCTTGGCCTGGCCTCCCGTGGGGAGCTTGGACAGCTGGGTGGTCAGCCCCACTATCCCGCATCACCCCACCCTCGATGTTCTCAGTCACTTTAAGTGCTCCTAGTCCTCAGGATCCGCTTCCTCTGCAGTCTGACCCAGCATCAGAGCTAGAAAGTTATGCAGACGAGGATAGGTCAGCAGGTGAGGGCTCTCACTCTCAAACCCTCAGAGGGTGCAACAGGATTCAAAGCCCGTGAGTTCCGGTGAGGCTCGGACCTCACTCTTGACAGCTCAACCTCAAGGTCTTTCCTGACTCACGACACAGTCAGAGAGGTGGGTTTGGACTTGTGCTTGGAGTTTGAGCTGTGCTCTTCGCAGTTACTGAGACTTAGTCTTGAGTGCTTAAAAGACTTCTTTCTGAATGTCTGCATGTGGGTGTGTGCGTGTAGATGTGTTTGTGTGAATGCACTTGCATGAGAGAGAAAAAGGAATAGAGAGGCAGAAAGACAGTGGCAGGGAGGCACACGAATAGCCCATCCAAGACGCTAGAGGTGGGGTCTCTCTCCACTCCAGACTGCGGCTGCTTCTCCCCGCAGACTGGGGCTCCCTGAGGATGGAGCTGTGTCTCTGTCAGACTGGGGCTGCCTGAGAAGCTGGTCCCCTGAGGACTGTTTTGTACTCTGCATATGTGTCTCCCACACGTATGGGATGAGTTCACTTTCCCTGAGTTTCGGCGGCTTCTGTAGAAACACTCAGGGAACAGCAGTCTGTTTCTGGGCTGGAGTTACGGAGGTCTGGCTTGGATCTGCTTAACAGACATGAGTCTGGGACTCGCCGAGGGCTGCCCAGACTCTGCCCACTGAGTCCTGCCCCTCCATCCCATTCCCTCACTCTTCCCCTCCCGCTGCTGTGGGGCAGAGAGGGTTGGAGTGTGAGGTCTGTGGACTAAGGCCGTCTCTGCCAAGCAGTCCTTCTTCTTGACTCCTCAGGCTCTAGCACGCCAGATTCATGGGCTGAGTGATGGGCCGAGGGGCTTCACCGCGGGGCCTCTGGCATCCTCTCTTCCTGCCCCGCCCCCATGTGACAAGCTCTCTCCCCACTCATCCCTTGCCCTGTGTGGGTCCCTTCTTGCCTGTCATGAGCTCTTGCCTTGAAGGAGGTGTCCAGGAGCCAGGAAAGATGGAAGAGAAGGACCAGGAATAAGAAGAAAAGAAAGATCACAAGGAGGGTGCTGCCTGGGCCCAGCAGCCATACAATTAGGTGATGTGTGGTGGGTTTGTAAATTATCTCTCTTATCATTTTTGCTTTGATGCAGAACAAACAGAACTTCCCATGGCATTTAGGTCTCTCGAAGGCTGGGATCTTTGTTTTGCTCTCTCTTGTCTCCCGAGTGTCTAGATGCCCAGTGCATAGCAGGTGCTTGGTTAATGACTGCGGGACGGGTGACAGAGTCTCAGCCAGTTGTGTTGGCATGGACTTTTGGACTCTTCTTCCAACAGTTCCAAGTCCCTGTCCAGCCCACCTTGCTCCCCACACGTTCCTAGGGGGTTCCCTTAGGGATCTCACAGGCTCTGTGGAACCCACTTTGAGAACACCTGGAGGAGCTGCCCTCTTCAAATTCTAAGCTCCCGAGGAAGGGGAGAGAAGGAGGAGGAAGCATGGAGTGAAGGGGACTCCAGTAATTTCGAGTCGGGGCTGAATGTGGGAGTTTGTGGTGGGAGATGGAGGCTCCTCCAGCAGCAAGCCCCGCCCCAGCTAAGGGAAACCCAGAAGAGACCATCGAGAGTCAAAGTTACGTACTCTGAAGGCTGATGAGCGCTCATTGGAGGAGAGGTGTCTGGGCAGGATGCTGGCAGCTGGGAGCTCTGAGGGTGTCGCGGGGAAGCAGAGCCACCTGCCCGTCTCTAGAGACCTCGAGTCCCTCCCGCCCTTAGATCGTCACATGCAGCGCCACTGCCCCCTTGTGGTCATGCCGCCAGCAAAGCCGAAGCGTCCTCTCCCTGCTGTGGGGATGCTCTAAGTGCCCCGAGGACGAAGACCTCCCCCAAAGCCAGATGCTCTCTGGCAAGGATCAGAACCAGATAACTCACGGAATCTGCCTCTGGCTTCCCTTTCTCCTTCAGGCCAAGGCTCCCAAAGCAAGAACCATCAGAAACCAAAGCCACGTGGTGCGGTGTGTCCAGCTCCGGCCTGGGCGTGTAGAGACCAGGGCGTGAATACTGCTGTCCTCAACATGCTATATGACTTGGGTAAGTCTGATAACCTTTCTGAGCCTCCATGTTCTTGTTTATCAAATGAGACTCACAGTTCCCATCCCACAGGCCTCAGGAGCTGTTGTGAGGGCTTGTGAAACACCTTATGCAAAAAGCCCTGGGCAGAGAGGGATGAGGCTGGAAGGCTTCTGCCTGGAGAAAGCAGCCCTGGGGGGTTTGTGGGAGACAAAGGTGAAGAGGAGAGTGGGAAGGAGGAATTTGCACTCGAGGAACCCCAGAGACAGGCGCTCAGGATTCATCACCCTTTGCCTTTAAGAAATTCATCTTGTCTGCAAAGCTCCCCAGACCCCAGCAATTCCCCACCAGGAGCTGGGACCATGTCCCTCCTGTCCTCCTTCTGTTGAGCCTCATGCTGGCCCCATGGTGGGACACTATAGCCAGACATTAGAGCCCTCAGGTCTGCTGGACGATTGATGCACAAAGACCATCAGGTTTATTCTCCCCCAGCTCTGAGGTAACAAGGATCACCTTTCCTTCAGTTTCCAACGTGCTCCTCATTTCTGTCTGAGACCTCACTGGAAGCACCTTTAACATTCATGTTTCTGCCAGACACTATGGCTCATATCTGTAATCTCAGCACTTTGGGAGGCCAAAATGGGCCAATCATTTGAGGCCAGGAGTTCGAGACCAGCCTGTCCAACATGGCGAAATCTCATCTCTACTAAAAAAAAAAGAAAAAGAAAAATTAGCCAGGCACCGTGGTGGGTGCCTGTAATCCAGCTACTTGGGAGGCTGAGGCACCAGAATCACTTGAACCCAGGAAGTAGAGATGGTAGTGAGCCGAGATCGCACCACTGCACTCCAGCCTGGGCGAGAGTGAGACTGTCTCCACAAAGGTTTAAAAAAAGAGAGAGAGAGAGATTCATGTTTCTAGCATCAATCTCTTTGAGGGTAATCTAGGCTTTTTCTGTCATGCAGCTTCCAATGCTTTCAGCCTCCACCCATTATCCAATTCCAAATCCACCTCTGCATTTTTAAGTATTTGTTATAGCAGCACCCCAGAACCACCTAGAAGCTGCTGGGAGAGGCACAGGACAGATTTCTCCCTCAGAGCCCTCGGAAGGAACCAACTCCACTGACCTTGATCTCAGACTTCTGGCCTCCAGAACTGTGAGATAGGTTTCTGTTGTTTTCAGCTACCCAGTTTGTGGTAGTGTGTTATGGCGGCAAACACATTAGTTTGCCCTAGCAAACGAATACACACCATTGCGTCCTCTTTCAGCTACCTGGCTCTGCTCCTGCCTCCAGAGCAGCCCCTCATCTCCAGCTCCGCCTCCACCCTCTATTCTTCAGTCTCTTCTGCAGGCCCTCACCATTCCTGTGGCGTCCATCTTGAATCTCTGCAACGATCCCAAATCCGATTCTAAGTCACTTCGAGGTCGATCACTGTCCTGACAATAATTGTCCCAGCTCGTATTTCCTGCTCTATCATGTGGCACGCACAAGGTTAGGTGTTTACTGCCGTTCCCTCATAGAATCCTCACTTGAGGATTGTCCCATTTTAAAGAAGATGAAACTGAGGTTCAGAGAGGCTAAGTAACTTGCCAAAGCCAACTAGCTCATATACATCGCGTTATGTGAAAATCTATGCTCATAATCAGTGCACTCGCGTGTCTCCTACACACTGTTCTGCCTCTCTCAGAGACCTGGTTTCCAACCGCCTTCCACATCACCACCTGGAAAGCCTTAGGTCTCCTCAAGTTCACTGTGTCTAGGACAAGCTTGATGATTCCTCCCCTCCACACACACACACCACACACCACACACCAATCCCTTTCTCCACTTCCTGTAATAGCCCTGGAGTCACACGGGCTGGAGACTTGGCTTCCCCTCAGCATTCTTCCAGGGCCTCTCAGAGCTTGGAGGAGGCTGGGGCCACTTCTTCTTTTGAGGACCCAGTATATAGATTTTTTAATTTTAAGTTTTTATTGATTGATTGATTTTTTTTTTCTTGAGATGGAGTCACACTCTATCACCCAGGCTGGAGTGCAGTGGTACGATCTTGGCTCACGGCAACCTCTGCCTCCTGGGTTCAAGCAATTCTCCTGCCTCAGCCTCTTGAGTAGCTGGGACTACAGGTGCCCGCCACTACACCTAGATAATTTTTGTATTTTTAGTAAAGACGGGTTTCACTATGTTGGTCAGGCTGGTCTCAAACTTCTCACCCAAGTGATCTGCCCACTTTGACCTCCCAAAGTGCTGAGATTACAGGCACGAGCCACCACACCTGGCCTGATTGATTGATTTTTAAAAATTTTAAATACAGTAGTATTCAGTTTTTTTTTTTGGTGTTTAGTTTTTATGAATTTTGACGTATGCCTAGATTCTTGTAACCACCACTACAAATAGGCTACAGAACCATGGCAGCACCCTGGGGAGTGCCAAGCCCTGGAAACCACTGATCTGTTTTCTGTCCTGTATTCATTTCCTGCGGCTGCAGTAACAAATTACCACAAACTTAGTGGCTTCAAAAACTGAGATTTATCATCTCAAAGTTCTGGAGTCCCAAAGTACAACTTCAACATCACACGGCCACAGTCAAGGTGTCAGCAGGGCCACATTTCCAACACTGAAATTTCTAGGGGAGAATCCATTCCTTGCCCCTTCCAGCTTCCAGTGGCTGCCAGCATTCCTTGACTTGTGGGCACATTAGCCTAATCTTCATGGCCAGCATCTCCGAGTCTCTCTCTCAGTTCCCTCTTCCTGTCACCAATTCCTCTGTGTCAAATCTCCTTCTGCCTCCGTCTTATAAGGACACTTGTGATTGCATTAAAGACGCACTTGGATAATCCAGAATTATAGCCCCATCTCAAGATCCTTAATTTAATCACACCTGCAAAATTCTTTTTTGCCAGATGCGTTAACATTCACAGAATCCAGTAATACCTTTCAGGGTATTAGTTAGCTTAGTGCATGTCCCTGTCACCTTTTTCAGAAGGCCATATGAATGGAATCATACAGTATGTAATCTTTTGAGACTCAGCAAAATGCCTTTGAGATCCATCCAAGTTGTTACATGCATCTGTAGTTTGTCCTTTTTTATTGCTACTTTTATTATTTATTACTTATTATTATTATTTTTTTGAGATGGAATCTTGCTCTATCACCCAGGCTGCAGCACAGTGGCGTGATCTCAGCTCACTGCAACCTCAGCCTCTTGGGTTCAAGCAATTCTCCTGCCTCGGCCTCTCGAATAGCTAGGGCTATAGGTGCATGCCATCACACCTGGCTAACTTTTGTATTTTTAGTAGAGATGGGGTTTCACCATGTTGGCCAGGTTGGTCTTGAACTCCTGACCTCAAGTGATCTGCCTGCCTCAGCCTCCCAAAGTGCTGGGATTACAGGCATGAGCCACCATGCCTAGCCGATTTTTTTTTTTATTGTATGGTTTGTTTATCCATTGTATGGATGTATCACAGTTTATTTGTTCATCAATTGAAGAATATTTGGGTTATTCCCAATTTGGGTGATTATGAATTGTGCTGCTATAAATATTTGTGGATGGATTTTTGTATGAACAAATTTCATTTCTCTAGAATAAATACCCAGGAGTGGGAATGTCAGGTTATGTGGTAAGTGTATACATAACTATAAGAAACTGACAAACCATTTCCAGAATTGTTGTACTATTTATGATTCCCACCAGCAACATAGGAAAGTTGCTCCTATATCCTTGACAGCACTTGGTATTGTCAGGTATTCAGAAAATGTTCAGCCATTCTACTAGGTCTATAAGGATGCATCATGGTGATTTTAATTTTGTATTTCCCTAGTGACTAAATGATGAGCATGTTTTCATGTGTGTGTTGTCATCTGAGTATCTTCTTTGGTGAAATGTTGATTCAAACTTTTTTTTTTTTTTGAGATGGAGTCTCGCTGTGTCGCCCAGGCTGGAGTATGGTGGCGCAATCTTGGCTCACTGCAAGCTCTGCCTCCCGGGTTCACACCATTCTCCTGCCTCAGCCTCCTGAGTAGCTGGGACTACAGGCACCCACCACCATGCCAGGCTAATTTTTTGTATTTTTAGTAGAGACAGGGTTTCACCATGTTAGCCAAGATGATCTCGATCTCCTGACCTCGTGATCCGCCTGCCTCAGCCTCCCAAAGTGTTGGGATTACAGGTGTGAGCCACCACGCCTGGCCCTTTTTGTCTATTTTTTAAAATCAGGTTGTGTGTTTCTTATTGAGTTTTGATAGTTCTTTGTATATTCTGGTTACAAGTTCTTTGTCAGACAAATGATTGGCAAATACTTTCTCTCCCATTCTGTGGCTTGAATTTTCACTGTCTTAATAGAGTCCTTAGCAGAGTAAAGTTGTTAATTTTGATGAAGTTAAGTTTATCTTGTTTTCTTTTGTGGATCATATTGGTGTTATATCTGAGAACACTTTGGCAAACTCAAGGTCACAGAGATTTTTCCTGATGTTTTCTTATGACAGTTTTATGATTTTACATTTTATATTTAAGACTATGATCCATCTTAGGTTAATTTTTATATAAGATGGGAGTTATAAGTTCATTTTTAAAGTATATGTCTATCTACTTGTCCCAGCACCTTTGTCTGTTTGTTGTTTGTTTGCTTGTTTGTTTTTTAAGACAGGGTCTTGCTATGTTGCTCAGGCTGGTTTCAAACTCCTGGGCTCAATCAATCCTCCCACCTTGGCCTCCCAAAGTACTAGGATTACAGGCATGAGCCACCACGCCCAGCCTACCATTTGTTGAAAACACACCACTGAATTGTCTTTGCACTTTTGGAAAAAAAAGATCATATTTATGTGAGACTGTTTCTGGACTCTGCTCCATTGAGCTATATGTCTGCCCTTTCCCAGTACCATATTGTCTGATTACCATAGTTAATAGCATGTCTTAAAATCAGGTCGTGTATTTTTATTGCCATTTTTATTTCCTTTTTAAAAAAATGTTGGCTATTCAAGTTGGGTTTTTTTGTGTGTTCTTTTCATATACCTCTTGGAATCAGCTTGTCTATATTTACAGAGAATCTTGTCTGTGTGTGTCTTTGTAATTGTATGTTCAAATTGGAGACAAAAGTTTGCATGTGATACTCTTTTGAATGTGAGTCTTGGCCGCAAAGCCTTTTCATCTCATTCCATGCAGGCCCCAGGTCACTCTCTTTGGCCACCCCATATGCAGCTACCAGGTCCTGTTAATTCATTCTTCCATTCGCTGTCTCATTTAAGTCCACTTCTTGTCATTGTCAAGGGCACTGCACAGTTGCACCCCCTATGATCTCACCCCTGAATCGGTGTAGTGGGCTCCCACTGCTCCTTGCTTACTCACACTGCCTTTTCTGCATCTTGCTGAGATCTTCTTTACCTGGAACCTTCGCTGGCTCCCCTTTGCCAAATCCAGATGCTTCAAGTTGGCACTCAAGGTCCCTTCAGTCTGTCTTCTCCCCACCCTTCCAGCCTTCTGTCTTCCTCCATCTTTGTGACATCTCCCCGGTCACAATGGGAGGAACCATCCGCTCCTGTGAGGGCCTGGAGTTTTCTGCCTAGGTGTTTCTGTGCTTGTGATTCCTTCTGCCCAGTGTGCCCACCCCCCACTATTCTCTGACTGCTCACGACCTGCTGATTGGTGCATTTGACCACTGCTGCTTATTGAGCATTTTACTAAAGATGCCCCAACAGAAGGAAACACACCCCTGTCCTGGGGACTGAATGTGGACACAAGTAGCTGAAATACTAGGTAATGTATGCTAAATGCCTGACCATAAAGGCTTGGCAATTCAGAGAAGGGAAGGCAAGTACTTTGAGAGAGAATACGAGACATTTCCTTCAAGGCCTCAGCCAAATTGCCTCGTGGAAGCAGACCTACCTCTCAATAGCCTAAAGAGTGGCTGTGTATATATGTGTGGGGGTGGCATGACAGAGAGATGGCACATCTAGGAACTCTACCATTAGTTTATAAAGAGAGCTTAGTCAACTCCTTGGTGACTAGCAATATTTCTTCATCTGTATCATAGTGAGCTAGTTTAATAAATAATTCTTTGTTTTGATTAATCAGAGAAAAGAGACTACATCATCTCAGAGTTCAAGAGATCCAGGAGGAAAAATGCCAGGTATATCTCACACAGATTTTACAAAAGTGAAAGGAAAGGTATATAGGTACTCATTACCTGACTCTGAAAGAGAAAATGGTTGAAAGAGTTTGAGGAATGAAAATCGAGCCTCATGATGGCAAATTATTACTTGAGGAAGAAAAAAGAATGGAATGTGTCTTCTTTATCTTTCTATCCCCAATGCCCACATCAGCAATGTGCACTTGATAGGTGAGTATTTGGCTCTCTGTATTTGTTCTTGAGTTATCAAAAAGGTGGAGTGGAAAATTATTGGTTTAGTTTTGGAACCCAGAAGTATGCACACAGAAGCTTGCCTAGAAGAGCCGTATGACTGCAGCACTCCCACCTTGTGGTAGTATTCATGAATTACAGGCTAAACTTTCAGGGAACCCTAACTTTTTTTTTTTTTTTTTTTTTTAATGGAGTTTTGATCTTGTTGCCCAGGCTGGAATGCAGTGGCATGATCTTGGCTCACCGCAACCTCCGCCTTCCGGTTTCAAGCGATTCTCCTGCCTCAGTCTCCCGAGTAGCTGGGATTACAGGCATGCACCACCACGCCCAGCTAATTTTGTATTTTTAGTAGAGATGGCGTTTCTCTATATTGGTCAGTCTGGTCTCAAACTCCCGACCTCAGGTGATCTGCCCGCCTCGGCCTCCCAAAGTGCTGGGATTACAGGCATGCACCACCACGCCCGGCTAATTTTGTATTTTTAGTAGAGATGGGGTTTCTCCATGTTGGTCAGGCTGGTCTCGAACTCCCGACCTCAGGTGATCCGCCCGCCTTGGCTTCCCAAAGTGCTGGGATGACAGGCGTGAGCCACCACGCCCAGCCTAAGATGTAACTTCTTGAGTATTAAAGTATCTGTCCCTTACAAAGATTTTGCTAGCACTTCCCTGCCAGTTCCTCCTCCTCCTCTCTGAGATCTCAGCTAGCCAGGGCCCCCACTAATGCTTCTAAGTTACGTCATTTTTAAGCATCTCTTCATAACACATTGAGGTCTTCACACCCATTTAAAATGCAAAATGATCATTTGGTGTTATCATTGAAGCCTCTAGGACCCTCTCCAAAATAGGTTTCATTCTGGGATCCAGAACAGATGTTTTTAACGTGGGATCCACAGATGGGCTTCAGGGGGCGCATGAACCCTTTGAAACTGTGAAAGTGTATGAACATATGCATATGTCTTTTTTTTTTTTTATTTGAAGAGGGTCTCTACATCATTTGCCCAGATTCTCGAAGGGATCTGTGACTACAAAAAGATGACAAAATCCCTGTTCCAGGATGACACATGCCAAAGCTGACTCTAAAAGGACAGGGACTTGCTGTTTAAATAAACAAGACAGAAAAATGTTGAAGATATTTCTGAACTTCTAAACATGATACGGGAATTTTTTTTTTTTTCTCGGAGTCTCTCACTGTTGCCCGGGCTGGAGTGCAGTGGCATGATCTCGGCTCACTGCAAACTCCGCCTCCAGGGTTCATGCCATTCTCCTGCCTTAGCCTCCCAAGTAGCTGGGACTACAGGCGCCCGCCACCATGCCCGGCTAATTTTTTGTATTTTTAGTAGAGGCGGGATTTCACCGTGTTAGCCAGGATGGTCTCGATCTCCTGACCTCGTGATCCACCCGCCTTGGCTTCCCAAAGTGCTGGGATTACAGCCGTAAGCCACCGCGCCCGGCACATGATACGAGATTTTATCTCTCTTCCTTTCCTCTGCTTCCCTGCTCTTGACACCCTCATCTCCCCAAGATTCCTCCCTACCCCTGTCATGGGGGAGGGAATTCAAACTTCATTTGCAGATGAGTGACCATCTGTCCTTCCAAAGGTTTATGGAGAAAAGGAAGAATTTTATAGCCTCCTGGGAAGATAGATTAATCCAGATTAGCTCGAGGCAAAGGAATCAGCCTATTCAAGATAACGCCATTATAAAAAAAAACAAAACACTCCTTATTTGTCTCCAGATCAGGTGCCTGAGCTCTGCATGGGAAGCTGATGAATGATTTAGTTATGTTTTCCGTTTGGGGAAAGTGCCTACTTTTATCTCTGTGATTGCTTCTTTATTTGGCAACCCACAAACTTATCTGTTTTCCCTAATATAATTGCCTGGCCCCTCTCCGCAGCTCTCAGTAATGTCAGCAGGGCTATCTTTCCGCTTTCCTCTGGAGTTTAATATTGTTTAAGCAAACTAATTGGACTCTATTTCATTTTGCTTTATTTTCCTGCACCAGACCTAGCAATTGGCTGTTTGGGTTTTGCTTGTTTTGCTCCTTCACAAAGTTTCATTGATGAAGTTCCCAAGGAAATTGGATATTGTTCTTTCTCCCCCCTCTTTTCTTTCCTTATGTAAACATTTATCTTCCACCTGCAGTGGGCCAGGCATAGCTCTAGATGAGATGGAATTTACAGAGGTAAATAAGGCTCAGGCCCTGTCTTCAGGGACAAACTTTGTTTTTCCCTAGCCAGAGCCTCCAGTGACAACTGTGCAGGTTGTTACCGTACAAGGGACAGCAGGCGGCTGAGATCCAGCTGCCACTCTGCTTGCCACTCATGCACCCTGATGCAGGCCCACATCCATGGGGAGGAAGTGGTGACTTTTCCTGCTTGCAAAAAGATACCTTATGGGCTAGAAGCAGTTCTACCCCTAGTATATAGTCGTTATCTACTAGAATGAAGGAATATTGATATCCTGGATATCCAATTAGGAGTCTAGCATTTTTAAGTGACGTCCTGAATTTGCAGGAGCTTCTCTAAACCTCAGTTTCCTCATCTGTGTTGGACTCAAAGATCTGTAGGGGCCCATTCACTTCAGATGCTCAAACACTGTTACTCATCAAAGTTAACTGACGTGATTCCACTCATGTCTCCATCCATCTCTCTGTTTCGAGAAGATGAGGCATCAGGGTGAGTGGCAGGGTGAAGGTATTGTGGGAAAGAGATGCCACCTGGTGAGACCATTTCCAGCAAAACTATACTCAGGACACATTTCTGCCTTCAACAAAGACCTTTTCCCTCCCACCTGAGAGTCAAGGTGTTTACATGTCCCACTTCAGAGAGCAGCCATCATATTATTATAGATGCAATCAATAGTCAGCGCCTGCAGCCAGCCGTGCATCTCAGGGAGGCACGGGCAGATCTCCCCACTGCCTCGACATGAAATATTATTATGGCCATAAAGACTAATGAACTTCTCCCTCCCAGCCCCTGACCCAGTGAGGGGTGGTGGATGTTTATGTAATCAAAGCACCAGCAGCTCAAATAGGAGGCAGCAAACAATTATAAATATTGACCTTGACCACATGGAGAGGAAATAAAGCCACAGTCAAGGTATTAAAACAGTACAGTGTGGGTGGAGTACTGATGCTGGAAGAGGGTGATAGCTCTGCTGGGGAGTCATTCTTCTGGGGACCCTGTGCTGGGTGCTTGAATAGTTAGCCTAGGGGTTTTTAGCTCCATGGGAACACCTTGCTTTTTTCAGCTTCATTTATTTTATCTTTTAAACCCAGCCCTCTGCCAAAGAGGACGTACAGTGGCTAGCAATTAAGACATGTCAAAGTGAACTTAAAATGAACCAGAGGCTGGGCACAGTGGCTCATACCTGTAATCCTAGCACCTTGGGAGGCCAAGGGGGGGGATCATTTGAGCCCAGAAGTTCAAGACCAGCCTGGGCAACATAGCGAGACCCCATCTCTACAAAAATAAAAATAAAAAATTAGCCAGGCATGGTGGCACGTGCCTGTAGTCCCAGCTACTCAGGAGGTTGAGGCAGGAGAATTGCTTGAACCTGGAAGGTTGAGGCTGCAGTGAGCCGTGATCTCACCACTGCACTCCAGCTTGAGCAACAAAGTGAGATCCTGCATAAAAAAAAATAAAACAAACAAACAAAAAATGAACTGGAAAGTTGTAAAGCCTCATTGTAGGCATCATCATTCATTAATTTTTTTTTCATTCATTAATCTACTTGCTGAAATAGCAATTTGTGACTTCACACCCAACGCTGTGCCTGGTACTCAGTTTAATTCATATGGTCCTTGTTGCTTAGGAGTTTACAAGGTGGCCAAGGATAAAGATGTAGATTAAGAAACTGCAGAGAAACTAGAGATGCTGGTTTAGGGACTCAGGATGGGCTAATAGTGAAAAGACCCAGGCTTTAGTCCCCACTGCTCTGCTTCTGACTTGTGTGACCTCAGAGCCTCAATTTCCTCCAGTGTAAAATGGGTAATGGGACCAGGTCAGTGGTTTTTCATCTTTAGTGGGCATTAGAGTTCTCTAGGGAACTTGTTAAAGCTGCAGATGGCTGGGAGTCCCAGAGAGTCTGCTTTAAAATATCTGTAGAGGAGGCTGGCGTCTGCACTTTAAAACTCTCCCCACCCCAACTCTGGTGGGGTTCTGATGCCAGAGTCTCTGGACATACTTTGAAAAATTCAGGGGCCAAATACTCTAAATAAAGGTTATTCTCTGGAAAAAAAAATCAGCAGTTCACGGTAGGCAGAGGGTAACAGAATGGGAAATGAAAGGGTCAAGGGAGTACAGAGAAGGATGGTTTCAGTGTGTGGGGTGGGCCAGGATCTGGGGCTCCTTAGAGGAGCTGGGGCCGCAGCTACTCCTGGCAAGATGTACAAGGCTTGGTTGTTGCCGTGGTTTGGTTTTCTTCAATTCTCTGAGGAGGGTAGCTGTGCTTTCTAGCTGTTGGTACCATTCCGGGAATAAGTACACAGGGGGCTGTTGACAAACGTTTTGGGATTGCTATTTGTATTCACCAATGAAGTCATTTTCTACTGTGAGAATGGGAACAATTTGTGTGTGTGTGTGTGTGTGTGTGTGTGTTTGAATTTAGGAAAGAAAAATTATTCAAACATATTATATTTTTCCTAACACATAAAAACATGTATCAAGACCAGGAATGGTGGCTCACACCTGTAATCCCAGCACTTTGGGAGGCCAAGGTGGGCGGATCACTTGAGGTCAGGAGTTTGAGACCAGCCTGGTCAAAGTGGTAAAACCCTGTCTCTACAAAAAATACAAAAATTAGCCAGGTGTGGTGGCATCCACCTGTAGTCCCAGCTACTTGGGGGGTGCTGAGGCAGGAGGATCACTTGAGCCCAGGAGGTCCAGGCTGCAGTGAGCCATGTTTGCACCACTTCACTCCAGTCTGGGCAAAAAATGAGACCCTGTCTCAGAAAATAAAAATAAAATAAAAAAATAAAGATGTATCAATGACCCAAACTACAGGAACTGAAACTAGAACAGGTACGTAGCAGGATAAAGCTTCAGAGGTGATCTTAATGTTAATAAATACAATTGTTTTCCCTTCTACAAAATTCAGAGTCAACTTGCTTGGTCAGCAAAAGAAAAAAAAAGGACATTTAAAAACAGTAAGCACAAGTCTAGTATTCCAGGTAAAGGCATATTTCATTTTGAAGAATATGAAAAGTTTTAAAAATTCTATTCAGGGACTCAGGGTAAAAGTCCGAGAGAAGTACCTGAAATGTCTTGTATACGACATTGAGAACAAATGCATGTAGGAGGCAGTGCAGACACCGAAATGTGAAGGCCGCTTCTTGGATGGCCATAGGGTTGGGAGGAGTCAGTGGGAACCAGAAGGAATGCATCATTTTAGGCCAAGAAACCATGAATCTAGAAAGTGGATGTCCATGAAATACTTGAAGGACCCTTATTCCTGATGAAAGTCTGGGGAATATTCTCTTGGTCAGGAAGAGCAGGCCCAGGAGGAGTCTGGGAGGAAAAACTATGGAGGCACCTAAGGTTAGGTTAGAAGGTGGTACATTCACCCAGGACAATGGCATCCTCTCTTTGGTGAGATCATGCTGGTACTCCTTGGACAATATCAATTATGTCATCCATTGTGGAACGTGAGAGGCTTCCAGAGCCAGGTAGAGGCTGACTGATGGTTGCAAATTCCCTTCTAGATACCACTCTTACAAAAGGATTCGCCCAGATAGCCCATGATGACTTGTGGGATGGAGCCAGGGCTGGCCTTCTGGGTATGCGGTGTGTGCAGTGGCACATGGCCCTGTGCTCAGGCCTCATGCTTGGTGTAATGCTCTGCTGTTGCCTTCTTGAAACTCTTCATACTTTTCTCTTTGAATTTGTGTTTTGGTTTTCTGAGCACAGAATTCTGGTGGGCCTTCTGTACGTGGGAGTTAAGTGAGACAAGGCACAAAGCAAGAGCAACGTTTAAGTGTGTTATGTGTATGAGTGAGTAAACTGAGACCACACTTTCCCTTTGAACCAGAACTTGCTTTAAATGCAGAAAGAAGGCAACGGTGTTCTAAGAAACATGAAGGACCAAGGAACTCTGTCACATCCTCATTCACATCCTGTTCACTCATGCCACCTCCTGTATTTGCCAGCCACAGACACTGACAATTATGACACAGAAGGAGAGGGAAAGACAGGACAGTATATGGTTCCTTTTACCCTCAGTCCTTCCTCACTCCTCAGTCATCTGAAGAGAGAGCATGCTGGTGGAATGTTTGTATATTGGAAGTGAAATAAAAAGAATTTAGTTAGTTCTGTGCAACATTTCCATTTTTCTGATAAAAACAAAATAATATATACATATATAAGCTAAAAAAATGAGAATTGTGTCATTTCAGTGATTCTGCATATGAGAGAAATGCTGTTATATTTGCATTTAAAATTGCCATTGGTGGGCTGGGTATGGTGGTTCAGGTCTGTAATCCCCTTGGGCGGCCAAGGCAGGATGATCACTTGAGGCCAGGAGTTCAAAATTAGCCTGGGAAACATAGCGAGACCACGTCTCTACAAAAAAAAAAAAAAAAAAAAGTCAGGCATGGTGGCGTGCACCTATAGTCCCAGCTACTCAGGGAACTGAAGCAGGAGGATTGCTTGAGCCCAGGAATTTGAGGCTGCAGTGAGCTATGATTGCGCCTCTGCACTCCAGCCTGGGGGACAGCAAGACTCTGTCTCTAAATACATAAATAAAACTGCCATTAGATAATGTAAAGATGAATGGTATAATTACAATTTTTAATTTTTCTTTACTGAGATTTACCTTAAGTGGCAAGTAAAAAATACCGTGCCAAGGTGACAGAAAGCACCAAACCTCAGAAGAAAGGAAAGAGCTATATATTTTAGTACCAGGCTGGACTGCAGTGGAACAATCTTGGCTCACTGCAGCCTTGACCTCCCAGGTTCAAGTGATCCTCCTGCCTCAGCCCCCCAAGTAGCTGGGACTACAAGTGTGTGCCACCATGCCCAGCTAATTTTTTTTTTTTTGGTATTTTAGGTAGAGGCTGGGTTTTGCCATGTTGCCCAGGCTTCGCTTTTTGATCAAGAGACACACATTTTTATTTTGTACTGGACCCAGCAACTCATGTAGCAGGCCCTGGGGAGAGGACACCTCCAGTTCTGGCAGGTGAGCCAAAAGATCAGCTTTGGCACAGGAGAGCTCTCTATAATAGGACTTGGTAATCGTGTCTTCCTGGAGTTATAGTCACTGGCGTTTGAAGCATCGGTGTCTTGGTTTTGCTTGTACTAATTTCTGTCCGGGTCTGGCAGTTTGCCTCCTTTCCAACTAAAGCTCTTTCTGCAGCACCAGCGGTATGCCTGCTGTCACGGACTTTCCGACCATTAAGAGCAATCTAGGTCTTATTAGATCTCATCCCCCACCCACCCTGTAATTCATCCTCCAGTTCTTAAATTACTTGCTGATGAGCTTTCACTTCTTCTGCTGCTGAGAGCTCTTGCTCTCCCTCTTCCTATCCATTCTCCTGCAGAGCCATGCCTGTCTGTCCAGGGCATTTAGACTTGTGCTTCAGCTACAAGGCTGTGCATCCATTTTTCAGGTGAGCTTTGATGAGATGCTGTGTCCCAGGTCCATGTCCAACTTCTCTGTGCTTCCAGCTTATACCTAGCTGACACGTCATCACTCAGTCAGAATTGGAAACGGACTCCACTGTTTCCAACTGATCTTAATTTTGTTGAAGCGGTAGCTACTGTCTGTCTTTTCTGACTTTTTATCTTCTCACCTTGATCATCAGGTGTTTCAGCAGCTCAGTGTAATTATTCAAAATGAGTTTCATCCTCTTTGTGCAATAGAGCTTCTTCTAGGACTTTCTGAGATTTCAAATACAATGCAATTCATTTCCTGAGCTCAGTATTTCATTCATTCCAACCCTGTCCTTCCCAAATAATAATTGTTCCATGCCAACTTAAGTCTGGAATTTTTTCTTCTTGAACTTAGTAGTGTCAAGACACTGTCTCTTCACTTTGCTTAGATAATCTTCATTAGGGAGCTCCCCTGTCTGGAAATTTTAAAATAAAATTACCTGTAAAAATGTGTAACCTGGCCAGACACGGTGGCTCACACCTGTTATCTCAACACTTTGGGAGTTTGAGGTGGGCGGATCATGAGGTCAGGAGTTTGAAACCAGCCTGACCAACATGGTGAAATCCCATCTCTACTAAAAATACAAAAATCAGCCGGGCGTGGTGGCAGTTGCCCATAATCCCAGCTACTCAAGAGGCTGAGGCAGGAGAATCACTTGAACCCGGGAGGCGGAGGGCAGTGAGCCCAGATCATGCCATTGCACTCCAGCCTGGGTGACAGAGCAAAACCCCATCTCAAAAGAAAAACAAAAAAAGGATGTGTGACCTTTCCATAGAGTTTCAGCTTTCCAGTCTTCTTGACATTCTGTTCCCCAAACTGTAAGCACATCTTTCTGTGCATTTGAATTGTTTCTTCAAGTCACCTGATTGTATCTTTAAGCCCAGATACTTCCTCAGGAAGATGTTTATTTTAGGTCTTGATTTCTCTAAAAGATATCTTTGCTGCTTTGATGTTCTGTTCTGAATTAAATAACTTTTTATTTTGGAAACCCACACATACAGAAAAAGTTGAAAGATTAGTATAATGAATACCCCATATACTCCTCACCAATATTCACTCATTATTTCCATTTCGCTATATTTTATTTTTCCTTAGGTATGACATACACTTTTTTGCTGAGAAATTTGGAAGCAAAGAGTACATTTTGTGGAACTCCACCCCTATATATTTCAACATAAATCTTCTATAAATATAAGGATGCTTTCCTACACAACCATAATACCATGCTCATACCTCAGAAAATTAACAATAATTCCAAAATCTAAAATACCAGCCCTATTAAAATGTTCTTATTTGTTCCCAAAATAAATCTGATAACTTTTAAATGATTTTAATTCTGCCAAGATCATTTTAAATTTCTGTGCAATCCATTGTTCAATCACTTGACATTTCCACTCATTATAGAAAAAGTCTTCCCCTGAAGAAAATGGCAAGTGTCCCACTTCCAAGAAGGGTAAACATTCCATATTCCATATTCCCAAGGCATCTTATAAAAACTCCAGTCCGACCTTACTTTCTCAGGCAGACTGGACAGCAGCATCGTGGTATATCAATTTAGAAATTCTTAATCTCCACTGCTGTCAGACGTGGTTGCTTTTCTGCATTTATTTCTTGGCTGTATTCTGAAACACTGGTGTTTCCTAGCTCCTGTACCATTAAGTTACCAGACTCTTTCAAAACATTTAAATCCTCTTCAGGCATTTCCATTCTGACAATGGACAGTCAATTTCTCTACTGGGCAATGTTCCTTGTGTTCATTATTATCTTCTGTTTTGAGCATCATTAGTGTTGAAGTTGGTCCTCCAATAGTTTCTCCAGGAAGGGTTTATAAGAAGAATCTTTCCTAATTTCTTGCATACACAAAAATGCTTGATTTTACATTTTTAAAAAATAAAAAGCCAGGTGTAAAAATTTTAGATCACACTTTCTTTCTTTGAGGAGCTTTTAGGATTAGTTCCACTGTCTTCTGGGGTTGCATGCTAATTTGGAGAAGCCTAAAGTTAACGAATCATTTCTCTTAGCCTTTTTGCCTGGCTGCCCCAAAGACTCTTTATCTCTGAAGTACAGTAATTTTGCTAGGATATGTCTCAGTGATGAGGACTTTTGTTCATTTCTTCTGGAATCTGTTGTTCCTTTTCAATAGTTAGATTAATGTTCTCCTTGGTTTCTGAAACATTTTGATAAATTGTATCCTTAAATATTTGTTCTGTTACATGATTTCTGTTTTTTTCTTCAGGGCCACCACTTATTGGTTTATTGTGTTTCATTGGCTTTTCTTGTCCTGCTCTTCATTATTTCTTGTGTATTTTTCATTGAGGTGTAATTACATACAAAAACTGCACATACTTATGTGTAGTTTGATAGATCAGTTTCAACATATGCATGTACCCATGAAACCATTGCCCCAATCAAATTGCGAGCATATTCATCACCCCAAAAAGTTTCCATGTACCCTTATAATCGCTCCCTTTTTTGCATTCCCATACATCACTGGTTTGTTTTCTTTCACTTTAGTTGGCATTTTTCTAAAATTTTCTACAAATGGCACCATACAATACATACTCTCTGTTTGGTCTGGTTTCTTTACCCAGTATAATTTTTTATGAGATTCATCCATGTTGTTGCATGTATCAGTGGAAGTGGTGAGAGCAGACCTCCTTGCCTTGTACCTGAGCTTAGGTGAGAACTTTTCCTCTGATCCTTCAGATAGTTCTTGTTCCCCCTGGCCTCCGGTAATTTCCTCACATGCGTGCACTTATCAGTACACAGCAGAAGACTCAAGCCAGCCCTCTATAGATTTCTGTCTCTCTGTGTGTGTGTGTGTGTGTGAGAGAGAGAGAGAGAGAGAAACAGAGACAGAGAGAGACAGAGACAGAGACAGAGAAGCTCTCGTCTCTCTGTTATTATTTTCTGAAAACTCTAACCCTCTTAGCCTTCAGATCTTCCAGCTGAACTGAGAGACCACCATGCTCTATCCGGGTTTTCTCCTCTCTGGGCCATGACTTGAAAACTCTCTCTGAGCAGTAACCTGGAGCAATTGTAGGGCTCATGTTGTTTATTTCCCATCTCTCGGAGATCACTGAATGTCACTGTATGATATCCAGTATTTTAAACATCATTGCTTCTAATTATTTTATTTGCTTTTTTAGTTAATTTTGTTTTGTCAGGCAGAGGGTAAACCCAGTCCCTGTTAGTCCATCTTGTTTAGAAGCAGAAATCACCTTTACAGACTTTTGATGAATAAACTTTAAATGAGGAGTGTTTTTCCTTGATTAGATACTTGCAGGCGTTCATGCGGGAAGTCAGGTTCCAAGCCAGCAGGAACTTTCCTTATAACCCAGGGATGTCAGTAGGAGTCTTTACTTCTCTTCATATCATTCATACAGACAGCCAATGGCCTGGTACCAAAGAAAGCTTCTTTGCTCCCCCTCCTACACAGATCATTTCCTGCAGACCTGGCTTGCCTGCGTCATTCTTCATGCCACCCCTTCTTTCTTCCCCAGGACAAAACTGGATGCAGGGAACCTCCAATTCCTGGTCTGAGCACCCAATTCTCACTCTTATAAGCAAAAGATTTGTGTTTTAAAACTTCAGGTGTAGCCAGTCGTGGTGGCTCACACCTGTAATCCCAGCACTTTGGGAGGCTGAGGCAGGCAGATCACCTGAGGTCAGGAGTTTGAGATGAGCTTGGCCAACATGGCAAACCTCGTCTCTACTAAAAATACAAAAATTAGCTGGGAGTGATGGCACATGCCTGTGACTCCAGCTAGTCAGAGGCTGAAGCAGGAGAATTGCTTGAACCTGGGAGGCAGAGGTTGCAGTGAGCCGAGATCATGCCACTGCACTCCAGCCTGGGCAACAGAGTGAGACTCCATCTCAAAAAACAAACAAACAACAACAAAAGAACTTCAGGTGTGCCCTAACACCTGGGATAGGTGTGCTTTGCCAGCCCCCTGAGATGTGCAACCTCTGCACTCTCCCTTCTCTTCCCTCCCTGGCTCTCTCTTCTCTTCCCTCCCTGGCTCTCCCTCTGTTTCTACATCTTTTGACATTCTTCCACCTATTTAGGGCTTCAGCTTTCTTACAGTTTTATAAAGATAGAATTCGAATTTCTGTTTCTTGTTCTCCTTGTTGCTTTTAGGTTTCCTGAGTTTCCAGGAAACAGCTTTGTTGCTTTTAGGTGATTTCCAAGAAAATATCAACTTGAGGCCATCATCGGCAAACTGGAAGTCAGGGGCAATACAATTGCTATTGTTGCTCTGAATATATATTTTTTCATCTCTACTAAGCCTGACACAGTCTCTGACCCCTCAGAGGTGCTCAATTAATGTTTGAAGAATGACTATTGAACAAATTCAGCAATCCCCTCATAACCTGGGTTTACATAGTTAGGTGGACCATTGCTTTCTCTTCACCTGGAATGTCTCCGAATACATGGTCCACCTATCCTGCATTGAGTGTGGAGCTCCCCCAAGCACTGAAAGAGCTGTTGAAAGTCTAGGAAGATGAGGCTGTCTGAAGTCTATCTTCTAGGAGTATGGGCTTTTGAGTTGGACAAACCCGAATTTGAAATTCACCTATACCATTTACTACTTCTTGTTGGACTTCATATTAGGACTCTCCAGAGAAACAGAACCAACAGGATATATATATATATATATATATATATATATGAGATAGAGAGAGAGAGAGAGAGAGTGTGCGCTCTTTTAAGGAATTGGCCCACATAATTTTGAGGGCTGGTAAGTTCAAAATCTGCTGGGCAAGGCCAGTGGTTCACACTCGTAATTCCAGCACTTTGAGAGGCTGAGGCAGGAGAATTGCCTGAGCCCAAGAGTTCGAGACCAGCCTGGGCAACACGGCAAGACCCCATCTCTAAACAAAAACAAAAACAAAAATCTGCTGGATAGGCCAACAGGTCCCAGCAGTTTATGCTGCAATCTTGAGTTCAAAGGTGGTCTTGAGATTGAATTCCTTTTTACTCGGGGGATGTATTCAAAGGTCTTCATCTGATTGGATGAGGCCCACTCACTATGGAGAGTAATCAGCTTTACTCAAAATCTATTGATTTAAATGTTAATCATATCTAAAAAATACCTTCATAGCAACATCTAGACTGGTGTCTGACCAAATGACTGGCCACTATCACCTAGTTCACACACAAAATTCACCATCACAAGCTTTGAGTCATTTATTCAGTCTCACTGAGCCTCAGTTTTCTCATCTGTAAGAGTGGGTTATTGTTATACCTTCCTCAGAGGGCTGTGGTGAAAATCAAATTGGATAAATATGTAAACCATCTAACATAGCATCTGGCAAATTGAAGGCAATAAGTTCAAGCTACTCTTGTTTTGTCTAGAAGAGACGCCTAAGACAGTCTTCTGGAATCCAGCCCATGCCTTTTCAGGTACCCCCATCCCCTGTCTGTCTTACAAGGGCTGGAAAGTTCCAAATTACTGTTTTAGACTCCCTTGGAGCTAGAGAGATTTAGGCTGAGATACATTCAGGCAATTTTAGAAGGAAGAAGTTAACAAGAAGGGGCAGATGTGGTTGCAGTAGCCAGACACCAAGTACCAGTTGTTGGTCGCCAGCTTTATGGGCTCAAAACAACCATGGTGACAACAGCAGGGGCAGCAACAGCAGTTCCTGACCTCTGGCCTGCAGCTGTGGAAATGTGATCTTGAACCGTTAGCCTCAGGGTGGCCCCTGACATCTATTCCCCCTGTAGGGGGAATTGCTTGGATTAAGTCTGACTGTCTGGGGCTTGACAGAGTGGTTTCTGCTTTGTGCCCTGACTCCTACTTCTACAAAAGACCTCGCTAAAAGTGGCTTCATGATGCTCTCCTCTCTGCATTTACCCACTAGGTTCAGGAAGGTTCCCTGGATTCTCCTTATCAGGCCCATCAGACAGAGACAAGGCCCTGCGATTAGAGCTGTCGTGATGACCTAAGAAGCAGAGAAAGAATCAGCAATAGCCAGCCTGGCACAGAACATTGCATTAGCTGCATTGGTGCTCTTGCATTGATTTAAAATCTTAGCATAGAACAGAGAGTCCCACTAACCAGAATCTTCCATGAATATGATGTCCTGCCTCTGGATGTTGTTCAGCTTGGGGCTGGGTGTCTGTCTCTCAGCAGCCAGAGGGCCCAGCCAGATTTTATTGCATTGCGATATTTACAGCTGTAAACACTTGGGTGCATTTAAAGGAACGTCTCATTTTTAAAACCCCACGTTTCTCAAATTAGGACACAAACCATAAACTTTTCATCATAGGCTAGCAAAAAGTAGCTTCTTGACCTCCTCTGATCCACTCCCCACTGTAGTCCAGTTTCAGGATGGGGATAAGAAAAAGTGATTTATAAAACCGCCCCCAGCACTAGTAGATGAGAACCACAGACACAAGGTTATTGGGATGGTGGGTGCTGACTTCATAATGAACCCAAAGTTGAGCCCAAAGTTGAAGGTTAAGAAAACAGAGACAGATGGACCAGGAAACATGAAGACAGACAGGATATGACTGCTGCAGGCAGGGAGGGAAACACATCCTTAGCATTTTAATAACCTTCATCAAGTGCCTGCTACGGATGTTTCACATGTGATCTTATTTAATCCTCACAACAACCCTATAAACTAGGATTATTAATACCATTTTACTAATGACAAAACTGAGGCTTGGAGAGATTAAGAGACTTCCTCCGGGATCCTGGCACAAGCATGGATCCTCCAGGATCCATGAGGTGAATCTAGAGAGTGGGAGTGCTGAGCCTGGCTTGGAACACGCTGTTGAATCTGGGCATGTTCAAAGGTGTTACACCAAAGAAGCAGATAAAAACCAGTTTGGAAAATAACAAGTTTTGGAAATTCTGGGTTAATCAAAGTGAAACAGGTTGGATGTTTTGTGTGCTTGTTTTCTGCTGCAGAACTTCTCAGAGCCTTTAATGATGCTACCATGCTTTGTGAGTCTTCAAAAAGAGGAGTAATTATGCAGTTCTTCTTGAATACCTTTGAGCGCTGAACACATTTCTCATAGGGTATCTTCAGGGCTTAGTATCCCTCCAAGCACATTTTGGGAAATCCCACTTAGCTGAACTCAGGCCAAACTGTGGTTCATCAGTGTGGCTTGACCTAAGTGGGGGTGAGTATGTGGCTGAGATATGTTTGCTTCTGTCTACTGTCCTGCACTATCATTGTAGAGGACAGCATGGTTGCCTGCCCAAATTCTGGGCCACTAGTGACTCCAGTCCAGCCTCTCCAGGAATTGTGAAGTGGGTGAGAAAACTGGCAGTGGTGGAAGAGAAGGAGCCAGGAGGCAGAGAGACTGATGGAGAGACAAGGCCTTTGAGAGGTGTCCAGGGACAAAGAAGTCTTCTGTTTTCACACAGCATTTATGAAATTGTAATTGCCTAAAACAGTATTCTACATTCAATCTCAGACAAAATATCAAACAACTGAAATGGAGAGAAACGTGTGTCCAGCAGTGGGTAGTTTTTCAGTGCAGTTAAGAATAAACGTGGACAGTGAGCAGCCCACATGCTGAGAAGGGAGGTCTCGATGAGAGGGGTTATCATTAGGTGAGTTATGCCAGAATGCTCATAATTTGTGTTTATTTTTATTTCCTATCCTTCTGATAGAGACAGCTGTTATTTCTACAGTGCTTCAGACAGGGCTGGCTACATAATTTGTGGGGCCCAGTGCAAAATGAAAACGCAGAGCTCCCCATTCAAAAAGCAGAACAGAAGTGCTGTTACATATACAAAAACAGAGAGCTTTCTCCTTTCTTCTGCAATCCCTCAACTTGTCGTGGTGCTTTTTATTTGCTATTTAAAGTACAAAGAGGGAGCCAGGCATGGTGGTGCACACCTGTAGTCCCAGATACTCGGGAGGCTGAGGGAGAAGAATTGCTTGAGCCCAGGCATTCAAGAGCAGTCTGGGCAACTTAGTGAGACCCCATTTTAAGTAAAGACTAAGTGATATGATTTGACTGTCTCCCCACCCAAATCTCATCTTGAATTGTAGCCCCCATAATTCCCATATGTTGTTGGCAAGGTGGGTGGGAGGTAATTGAATCATGGAGGAGGTTCCCCCATACTGTTCTCGTGGTAATGAATACGTCTCACGAGATCTGATGGTTTCATAAAAGGTTTCCCCTTTCACTTGGCTCTCTCATTCTCCTCTCTTGCCTGCTGCCGTGTAAGACATGCCTTTTGCCTTCCACCATGATTGTGAGGCCTCCCTAGCCACGTGGAATTGGGAGTCCATTCATCCTCTTTTTCTTTATAAACTACCCAGTCTTGGATATGTCTTTATCAGCAGTGGGAAAACAGACTAATACATTAAGTAACTATGTAAAGAAAAACAAAGAAGCTTAACTTATTAGCCTAAAGTTTATGATTCATTTTTATACGGTACAGTGCCAGTTTTAGATGCAGATTATTAAACCAAGAAGAGAGGCTTCTGAGTGAAGGACTCTGTGTGACCGCACAGGTCACATGCGCGTGAAGCCAGGCTTGGCTGCCGAACAAGAAGAAACATGACTTTTGTTTTCCAGCGTTCAAGCAGCTGGTTTTATGCACTCCAGACAGACAGTGTGATCAGGTGTCTGACATTTACAGTGTTTCTCCTGTGGGAAGTTAGGGTACATTTTTGAGCACCAGAATCCACCTCTGAAAGATTATAATGACCACTTCATTAGAGAGAGAAAGAGGAGTCTGCAAGAAAAATGTTTTCCTTGCACTTCTTGAAGCTGTAAATGTCACTGCTCATTGTACGGAAATGCTACCAGGGCCAGGGCTGATAAGCCAATCAGGTAGCCTCCGGCGAAGGCATTTCATAAACATGACTGAAACTGGCTGGTAGCTTCGGGGCCCAATGGACCACACCAGGTGAGAGGCTGAGAAATGGTTTCCTTGGGAGAGAAGAAAAACACCACCCTTCCACCTAGGAAGGGCAGGGGAGCTGGACATTACGGGAGAGAGCTGTTTTCTTTCTAGATGCTGTGCTGGGACAGAGTTAATATCTGCCTTTTCCTCTGACTCTATCTTTTCCTGCTACACGAGATATCATGCAAGCATGTTGATGCTTATGCCTTAATTAGAATTAACATTCCCACCCACTGGTGCCTCTTCTTTGCTTGTTTATGAAGTTAGCACTTAACGATCCTCATAACTTTATGAGACTTATGTTATTGTCCTCATTTTCCTGATGAATAAACTGAGACTTCAAATGGTGATGTGACTGATGGAGGTCACCTAGCCAAAGTGGGTTTCCCTGAGCCTGGGGGCCAGGTCTGGCTGGCTCCAAAGTGAATCCTGGCCCTCAATCTTTCCCTGCCCCATCCATCATCCTGAATCTTGGCTCAGCATCACAGCACCAGCTGTGGATCTGTCTGTGGGACTCAGAGGGGCTAAGGATTTTACTAAATACCAACTGTACACAAACACACACACACATATAAATGCTGCAAATAGATATCTTTAGAGTCTGGGCACATCCCTTTGAATATCCTTCATGGTGGCAAATCTTTTCCTCTGAAAATATATTTGATTTTTCAAAACGAATGAAAATTATTTGGAGCCTGATAGTTTAGTCGGCTGTGAATTTATTGTGCAGATAAAGTGGTAAAATAGGTAATTGGGATGTGGAAGGAATGAAAGGATAAAGGTCTGTCTGTCTGTCTGTGTATACGCACATATGCTTTTTTTTTTTTTGAGACGGAGTCTCATTCTGTCACCAGGCTGGAGTGCAGTGGCATGATCTCAGCTCACTGTAACCTCTACCTCCCGGGTTCATGCAATTCTCCTGCCTCAGCCTCCCGAGTAGCTGGGACTACAGGTGCGCCACCATGCCCAGTTAATTTTTGTATTTTTAGTAGAGACGGGGTTTCACCATTTTGGCCAGGATGGTCTCCATCTCTTGACCTCGTGATCTGCCCGCCTTGGCCTCCCATAGTGCTGAGATTACAGGTGTGAGCAACCACGCCCGGCCCATATGCATGTGTTTTATCACCTCCCCTGAGCCCAGCATCTTGCTTGGTACTGCTGTCCGCGTCCTTGTCTTGTCTGTGTCCACGCTCTGAGGTGGATATTATTATTCCCAATTTCTAGAGGTAGAAATTAAGGATAAAAGAGATGAAGTTACAATCCTCCAATAGTTCACAAAACTGAAACTGGAATCTAACTTGCCTTAAGGGAATGAGAGCCTTTTTTTGGGTAAAAATAAAAAATAAAAATAAACAAAAAGAAAGAAGACATTTGTTTCCTCTAAAACGATGAGATGATTTTCTTATTTGGTCCCAGAACTGACTCTGCTGATAATTCTAAACCATTCTGAATATGTTTTGAGAAACGGTAGCACCACTATCATAAGAGTAAAGTTTCCAAAGAGACCTCTCTAATGGGCACAAACCTCACTTGGCTGTCTGCATTATTTTTGTTTTAAATCAGAGGATTTCCTACTCATGCTTTGGTTATAGTTCTTTAGAACCCAGGCTTTAGGCACTAGAATGAACCCTGAAGATCTGCTTGTTCAGCACCGTCATTCCCGGGAGGCACCCTCAGCTCCGGAGATGAGCTGAGATGAGATGAGTACCTGCTTGGGCGCCCACAGTGGCTAGAGGCAGAGCCTTCACTCAACCCAGGAGCTTGACAACACAGTGCTGCCTCCCCACAGCACACCGCTTCCTCCCTCACTGATACAGCATCTTTCTAACAACAAGAATAAACTTTTTTGGGAGGAAATTTCCATGTGTCAGACACCTAAAGTATATTGTCTTATTAAGTCTTCAAGGAAACCTATGGGTGAGAAAGGACCATTCCCATTTCACAGATAATAAAACCGAGGCCTGGTGAAATCAAACAATAGGTCCAAGTTACAGAGCTAGGAAAGCGAGGGCCCGGGATTTGAACCCAGCTCTGCCCACCTCTCGGTCCTGCATGTTTAACAGTACTCAATGCTGCCTCCTTTTGTCCCAGTGCCTTCTCCCTCTTCCTCCCATGTCCCCTAGGAGCCAAGTATACAGATTCCCAGAATCAGGCACATTCCATTCAAACGCACCCTCCCTCCAGCTAGTCACTTCCCTTCTTTTTGTGTTTATCAACACAAATAGCCTGTCCTTCTGGCACATTTGTTTTGCTGGAACCCTACCTTATTCCCTAGGAGCCCTGAGAAACAAAGAGCTGTTACCCGAGCCCTCCAGGACTCCGCCCCCATCCTGGACAGCTTCCTCAACTTCCCCTCCTCACACTCACCCCTCTCCCTCAGAGCCTGTGTACAAAGTGCGTCAATCACTTGTTTACTTGCTTTTCCTGCCTGGGCCTAAGGTTCTGTTGGCTATTTTTCCCTCTGGAGGTTCTCCTGAGGTGAGCTTTGATCTTCAGAAGGGAAGGGCAACAGGAAGATGATGAGAGATGCTAAGAGTGGGTCAGTATCTGACTCATTCCATGATAGGAAACCAAAAAGGTCATCTCTTAAAGAAACCAGCAAGGATATTGGTGAGAACTGTGCATCCCTGCCAGTGCCTCAGTGGAGACAGGGACAGAATTCAAATTCCACAAGCCAGAGGCAAATCCTCCCAGACCTTTCCATCCTTAGCTAACAGTATAATTCATCGAGTATTGAACCAATGTGTACCCTTTCCAGAAAAAGCTAGAGCTGCAGACACCCATTGGAGGGAGATGCTTTTAGATGCATATCTTCCCTTGGACAAGGCTGCTTGTGGAGACAACACAACTGCACAGTCCGATTTGACAGCAGACATGGGAACATCTCTGGAATACTGCCTGCAATGCCACCCCAGTAGAGCTACTTATTCGGACTTCTAAAGACTAGTTTGGACCTCAAAATCCACATTAACATAAAAAAGGATCACTGGGCAGGGACACATAGCTACTAAAATAATGTAGCAGCCAGGGTCCTGGCAAGATATGAAAGACATAATGAAAAGGGTTTAACTGGAAAGAATTTAATAAGGGACTATTTTTGGGGGGCTGTCTGGGGTTAAGAGAACCAGCAAGGGATGGTGAGGCAGAGGGGAGGAAATATCCTTCACTTCTTTTTCCTCCTCCCCTCTAATTTCCTGCCAGTGCCTCCCATTGGCAAAACCCAGATAGTCAAAGAACAGAGGACCGTGGGTGATGTGCGTAGAAGTCAGCCCCTGGGGCAGAGAGCAAGGTGGAAAGGGCGGAGAATGGATCAGAGTGGGCAAAGAAAGGATACACAGCCACCTGCCCTCTCACTAACAGCTTAGGGGATGGTTTTTAACTGCTGGTCTCAGCAGAGCTGTTTTTCATGGACTCCAGGCTATTACAATAGGATTCTAACCACTGTAAAACGTATCTATTAAACTGGCCTGAAAATCAGCATTGTGCTGCTGGTTGGGTATTTTATTGTGATTCCTGCCACCCCTGATTAGGCCACTAGAAGAGGAAGAGCCCTTGCACCCCCTTTCCTATTTCCCTCGGTTCAAAGACTACACAGTACATGGGAACATACAATCTTATTACTTCAAAAGATAGCTTTGCTTTGGTGTCTTCTTGGTATGGAAGTTTTTATTGTGAAGTGTATCGTATGTATAAAAGAGTATTTGAGATATATGTAGAGTTTAAAATATAGTACATTTAATACCTATGTATTTACCACAAAAGTTAAGAAAGTGAACACTAACCTTAGAACACTAACCTTAGAAGTCTTCCAAATGCCCCTTTCTAAAAAAAACCTCCAGCTTCCTCCCCAGAGATAAACGCTGTCTTGATTTCTGCGCTCATCTTTATCTTGATTATTTTTTCTTGTTGTTGACACAAGGTCTCACTCCGTTGCCCAGCCCAGAGGGCAGTGGCATGACTGCAGCTCACTGTAGCCTCAACCTCCCAGGCTCAATCGATCCTCTCACCTCAGCCTCCCAAGTAGCTGGGACTACAGTTGCACACCACTATACACAGATGATTTTTTAAAAATTTTTATAGAGATCAGGTCTCTATAAAGTATATTGCCCAGGCTGGTCTCAAACTCCTGGGCTGCTCAAGTAATCCTCCCACCTCAGCTTCCCAAAGTATTGGGATTACAGGCATTAACCACCACACTTGGCCCCACCTTGATTTTCGTTATAGTTTTACCACCTAGGTATATATCCCATAACAATGTATATTAAGTAGAAGCACAAATCTAGCTGAGAATTAAAGGGTAGTGTTGCCTATTTGATAAAGGTGCCCAGAAGAGAGATAAGCCGAACAGAGTGTCTGGGTAATCTGGTTTCGTCTTCCCCAAGAGTTTACAAGAGCCTCTTCTGGAGAAATGGTAGACAAGGTCATGAGTGGGTCTTCCCTTCCCCATTTTCTCTGTTCTCTCTTTTTAGAATTTCTATTATTGCAGTATTGAACCTTTGTGACTGGTCTTCTATTCAGTTTCATCTGTTTCCTTTTAGTTTCTTTCTATATATTTTTGGTCTTTATGGGGAGGGAGATGGAAATGAGGTGATATTTCTTCAATATTTCTTCCTTCTCAGGGTTTTTCATTTTCCTTATCTTTTTTTTAATTTTTAAGAGCTTTGTAATCTCCTTAAATATTCCTTTTTTATAGCATCCTGTTCTTGTTTCATAGAATTTCTTTTACTTCTCAATGAATATTGATTATAAAATTTATTTGGGAAATAAAATTTTCCTGCATAGTTTTTGTTTCTGCCAAATGGTTTTTTCTTCCATGTTAGAGCTTTTCCTTATATGTAAAACTTGACTGTATGCTCATGATAATGAATAGAGAGCTAAAAAAAAAAAAAAAAAAAACTAATAGGAAATTCTCAGCAAGTGGGTGAGGCCTGTCAACTTAGCTTCAAAGTAGGGTTATCTGGCTGGGCTGTTTGTTGGGAGAACACCCAATATCTTTAGGCATTTATTCTCCAGATGGTCAGTTACCCAAGGAATGGTCTTACAGTATCTTGCCATGAGGGTAAGGGTCTAGATGCTAATTTGCTGGAAGCCAAGTGTGGAAATGGCATGGGCATTATAATTCAGAGTCAGTTCTATTCCAGAGCACTATTTCTAATAAAGGGCCCAAGAATGGGAGGTAGGAAGGGCACTGTCAGTCTGTGCCTAAAAGGCTTGTTTCCACCTCATTATACATCAGAATTGCCTTTGCTGTAGTAGAAATTTGGACATCCAAATGATGAGGTAAGTAATAACAAGAATTTGCTGAGTGTCCCCCTTACTTAGCAACACAGAAATAGATGCATGTACTTGAGCTGGTCAATATCCACTGCAGACTGCATGGTAGGCACTGGGGAATTATTGAAGGTCTGTCTCTTTTGTAGTCATTTTGCAGTTGAGTAAACAATGGCCAGATAGACTAAATTAACTGACCCAAGGTCAGACAACTATTAAGTGGCAGAATTAGAATTATCATCCCAGTCTATTTGATTCCAAAGCTCTTTATTATTATTTTAAATAGTATTTTTTCTAAGAAATGTATACTTAGTATGGGTATCACAGGAAATATATAGTTTCAAATAAACTTTAAAAAAACAACTATAAGGCCACCAAAACATTGTGTAATATTCTTTCATAGGAATCCACCAAAATTTATAATTTATAAAAATAATTGATCATTTATTTGATTCTCCCTTAGTTACGGTCATTTAGATTGGTAAACCTGTGCTCTTTCTACTATAAGACAGCAACCAAAAGCAGCAAGCATAAGTAGGAATAGCAGGGTCCTAGGCAGGTGCCCAGGTGGAAAGCTACCGAGTAAAGGGGATTCAGATGGACACAGTTCAGTACCCTGGAGAGCTCCATGACAGTATGGCTCCATTATGGACTCAGCAGTAACACTGGCTGGGAACTCTTTACGGTTCTGAACTGCTTTCCCAGAATGGGATGTTAAAAGAGATCATACACATCTAAGTTTTGGGGGCTGGAGGTGGTCTCTTTGTCCCTGAGGGGATTCATCCTTACCAGTCCCCGGTTCAAAGAGCTTTGTGGCTGTGGGTAGTTATTCTCACCACTCTGCTTTTTCTCATGCTAGCCCCTCAGCTGGGAATCCCTGGCTAATTTCTGCTGATCTTTCAGTGTTCCATTTCATCACTAGTTTCTCCAAAAAGATTTCTGAGCTCCCTCTATCTTCACTCTCAATGATTTTCTCCCTTTTTGCCTCTGCATCTCTCTTACTCATTATATGTGCCACATTAGATTATGATTATGTTTGTCTGTGCTCCTCCTTAAAATATGAATTCCTTGAAGCAGGGACTGAGTCTTAGCTATATTTTGTCCCAGTAAGTACTCAATAAATAATATTTAAAAATCAGCAAATGAGTGCATTTTTGTAGGCAATGAGAAGCTATTGAAGGTGGCTCTCAACCAGGGGCAGTTTTGCTCCCTGAGGAAAACTTCTTGATCTCTGAAAAATAGTCTTTGCTGTTACAAGTCAGCGGGTAAATGCTCCTGGAATATAATCGGTAGAGACCATGGGCCCTTGTAAATATCCGACAATATACTTTACAGTCCCCAAACAAGGAACTGTCTGGCCCAAAATGTTATTCATGCTGAGGATGGGAAACACTGTTTTAGAACAATAAAATGGATTTAATAAAACTCTTCTTCAGTCAGCTTAAGTGTTTAGAAAGCAGTAAGTCTAATTGGTTCATTTTACAGATGAGTAAAACTGATTTAGGTGGTTGTGGAGCCAGAGCAAGTACTTATACATGGCACTCTTTCCACATAGTTACACTTGTCAAGCCTCTGAGCCCAAGCTAAGCCATCGTATCCCCTGTGACCTGCACCTATGCGTTCAGATGGCCTGAAGCAAGTGAAGAATCACAAAAGAAGTGAAAATGGCTGGTTCCTTGCCTTAAATGGTGACATTCCACCATTGTGATTTGTTCCTGCCCCACCTTAACTGAGCAATTAACCTTGTGAAATTCCTTCTCCTGGCTCAAAACCTCCCCCACTGAGCACCTTGTGAACCCCACCCCTGCCCGTAAGAGAAAAACCCCCTTGACTGTAATTTTCCACTACCCACCCAAATCCTATCAGCCCCACCACTATCTCCCTTCACTGACTCCTTTTTCAGGCTCATCCCGCCTGCACCCAGGTGAAATAAACAGGCTTATTGCTCACACAAAGCCTGTTTTGTGGTCTCTTCACACAAACGCGCATGACAACACTTGGCTGACATTATTTTTTAGCCATTCAGTACTCTGAGTGGTGCGGGAATATAATGATTTTCTTAATGCACATAATTCTGCATTCATCAATCAGTTTTGAAAGACAAGGATGATACTGTCCAGACTAGAGAAAACATTTTGGAGTCACAGAACAGGCAACAGCCAGTCTCTCCCTGACCTCATTCCCACATTAGCCTCTCTTTTCTAGAAAGATGCTACAAACCAAGGGCTGAGTGAGAAGAACGGTTCATTTCCGAACAATTCAATCTGCTCCGGGAAACAAGGGATTAGCCTGTGGAAGAGTGAGTTATTTTAAACCACTCCGCATTAAAACCAATTAATGCTCTGGAGGGTCCAGCCTGCCAGAGGAGAATTCACGCTAATTGCTACAGACCAGTCATAGTCAGTATAACGCTCTTCCTATCAGCAAATAATAGCATCGGGTAGGGTGGGGTGTGGAGGATGAACTCAATCTCCACAGGAAGACACAGACCAAATGTGATGGCTATTTTCTCTTCAAGTGCCTCAGATTTAGAATCCTTCTGATCCCAAAGTGTGCTCACCATACCTCTCATGAGTCAAACTGCCATTTTCCCAGCAGTAATCACGTGCCCGGGCTTCTCCCATTCATCTCTGTTGAGTTACAAAAGCCAAAGGAATGGAACAACAACAACAACAACAGAAAAGCTAAATGATTCAGCCACAATACAGAGTGAATCAGCAAAGGAACAAAAAAATGTAGGGAAAGGGAATCTGTGTGGTGTCTTGAATAAAAGTGCCTTCCAATAAATTTGGTGAATTGTCTTCAAGGGAATCAGATGAATGTGTTAATCATTTATTGTATATCATAACTGTCTGGCGCATACGTGATTAGCTGAAAATAATATTTGTGGGTCCATGGAGGCTCTGAAATGATGCAAAGGAGAAGCTAGTTTTTGCAGAAGGAGCTCAACTTTCTTTGCTAAAGTTTTCCCTGGAGCATCAAAGGCTGTTTCTGTATTGGCTGCTATTGGCATGAGAATGTGAAAGGTGTGTGGGAACTTTGTCTGGAAAGGACCTTTCACAGAGAATCAGGAAAATAGGAAGCAGGCCTCAACAAGGAAATGCTCTCTGTCTTTCTGTCTTTTTGTGTTTGTTTTTTGAGACGGAGTCTTGCCCTGTCACCCAGGCTGGAGTGCAGTGACACGATCTCGGTTCAGTGCAACCTCCACCTCCCAGGTTCAAGAGATTCTCCTGCCTCAGCTTTCCAAGTAGCTGGGACTACAGGTGCCCACACCACGTGTGGCTAATTTTTGTATTTTTAGTAGAGATTGGGTTTCTCCATGTTGGCCACGCTGGTCTCGAACTCCTGACCTCAGGTGAGCCGCCCCCTCGGCCTCCCAAAATGCTAGGATTACAGGCGTGCGCCACTGTGCCCAGCCTCCACCTCGATTTCTTGTCCTTTTCCTTCTTCCATGTGTGTGCATGTGTGCAGATATAGGTTTGAAACCCAGTTCTACTCCTCGGAGCTTCAGATTCTTCATCTATAATTGGGAGTCATAATGCTAATATCCCCAACTTGTCAAGGGGGTTTTCATGGAATGATGTATAAAAAGCACATGACTCATGAAGGCACTAGATAAATCTACTATTACCAGGGCTCAGTTCCTGTCTGGGTGATTTCCTAATGACAGAAATCTTGGCCCAGGGACTTAGTGGTTTGGGAATCATGGGAGATGGATGGTCAAAGCTAAGAAGAAGTCTCTATCAGGGGTGCATGTCTAATGTCTAAGTTTTGATGTCTAATGATTTTTCCGAACCTCTTTACAAGATGTATAGAGGTTGGAGTTTGTGTTTAGCCAAAGTTTAGAATTGCTCAGCTCTGTATTTAATATTCTAGAGAATGGATTTGTCACTGAGGAGGCTTGGAGGAGGCCCAAAACTTTTCGGACTTTGCAATCAACTTAGAATTCAGAGAGAATGTCTAACAAGAATCATCCTGCCATGGGTCCAAAGAGAGAAAAATGCTTCCACCATGAAAGAAAAAAGGAGTTCAGTGGTGGATCTTCAGTTACAGTAAACACAGGGTGGTGATGCCTCTCCTAGGTGCAAAGGTGCCCACACCCAGCTCCTCATCAGAGTCACTGGAAGAATTTTACAAAAATATACAGGTTCCTGAGCCCAACCCTGGTTATTAAAGGGGACACAGATAGGCTCAGGATCTCAGTTCTTTGTTATTAAAGTGCTAAGATGATTCTGATGATCAGTCAAGTTTAGAAACAGCTCAGAAGGTAGATGGCTCAGGCCCATGGACTCCAGCTATAGAAGTGATTTGTTGACAATCAGCTTCTTTACTCCACTTCCCTTTGCAAAGATCTGACCCACATCTCTCCAATACGATGTAAGAAAGATTTAGGAAAGTCTTCAGAGGCACTTGGAGCTGATTCTCACTTCAGAGGCAATTTTGGAGTGCATGCCTGAGAGATGACACTGTCTGACCATCAAGGCCTGCTATTGTTTGGACATTTGATCCCTCCAAATCTCATGTTGAAATTTCATCCCCAGTGTTACAGTGTTGGGAAGTGAGGCCTAGTGGGAGGTGTTGGGTCATGGGGCTGGCTCCCTCACAAATATATTAATTCCCTCCCTGAAGTGGGGGCAGTGAGTGAGCTCTCACTATATTAGTTCCCATAAGATTGGTTGTTAAAAAGAGCCTGGCACCTCCCTTCCTGTCTCTTGCTTCCTCTTTCACTGTGTGATCTCTGCACATGTTGAATCCCCTTCACCTTCCACCATAAGTGGAAGTAGCCGAGGCTTTCACCAGGTGCATAGTCTTCCAGCCAGCAGAATCATGTGCCAAATAAACCTCTTTTCTTTATAAACAGCCTCAAGTGTTCCTTTAAAACAACACAAATGGATTAAGACAAGGGCACTGTCATTATCAAATGTATTTATGACATTTGAGTCCCACACAACCTTTATGATTACATCTCCTACCAACCCCTGCTGGGCACTCAAGTGTCTCCCAATATCCCTTGAACTTTTCTAATTTTCTTCGCATCTTCCTCCCTAATCTGCAATGAGCTACACTTCACTAACACAGGCAACATAGCTTGTGGATGGCTGGCTTTGGAATTAGGGCAGGTTGGAATTCTGGTGTAGCTTGGAGCCAAATTGCACCATGTTGTCAACCCCCTAGAGAGGCAGAGCAACAAGAGTGAATGGGCCTGAGTCATGGCCCCATAACACTCTCATGTGATGCCTGCTGGGAAGACACACATTTCTATTTTGTTCATTATTATTTTTGGTATCTATTCAGAAACATGAAACAATATCCTATCAACTAGTAAACCGACCATTGTAATACAGCTGATAAGGGTTGCAATAGAGGATGCACTTCGTGTTGGGAGATTACATCTGAAAGAACCAAAGCCAGGCCCAGGAGCAAGGCCTGAGGAGCTTCCTGAAGAAGGAAATGTAGAAGCCAAGTATGTGAGATGAGTGGCACTTGGCACATGAGGAAGCAAGGAAAAGATGCCTCGGATAAAGGAAAACGTGTTGGGAAAGACACAACAGAGGTGGGAAACAAGTTGGGATGTTTGAGAAACTGTAGTTTAGCATTGCTAAAGGGTGGGGTATTAGTGGTCAGTGGGAAGTAATGAGGCTGGGGCTTGAGAGTGGGGTTTGTGTGGGAGAAGGAAAGGTGTAGTGGCATGATGAAGGTTCCAATCGGAGACTCCCCCCAACCACATGGAACCCCTCACTACAGAACACTCCACCATGGAAATGTCTACCATAGAACCCCCAACCGTAGAATCCTCCACCATGGGGCCCTCCACCATGGAATCCCTCACCACAGAGCCTTCCATGTCTTTAGCAGCTCTGGGTGAGGAAGGAGCCTGAAGCCAAAGATAAGTGCTATCTAGTTCCCCCTACTATTTGCTTCCTAATGGAGAACTCAGATTCACAGAGGGGATTAGTCCATTGTCCTGACCAGCTGGATTTCTTCTGAGGTAGACAGAAATCCCTGTGTCTCCTACAGACTGTGGGAGGCTGGCTGACAGGCTTCTCAATACCACTTCAAAGTTATATCAATGACTGCATATATTTAACCCAAGCCCTATTAAGATAATTGGAAAAAGAGGTTTATTTTGGTTCAAATAATCCCCAAAGAGTGATGGGAGACAGGGGAGAAAGCAGGAGAGGAAACCATCCCATCAGTTTTTTGTTGTTGTTTTTTTAACATGGAAACAATTTCAACTAGCTCAGATGAATAGTGTCTTCCCTAATTTAAAAACCTATTAAGGCACCAATTCTCCACATGCATTTCAATTCCTTTGGGATAGGAGGATCTTCTTTTCCTCCCCCTGTGTCTTCCCAGGACTTTGGTCACCTACTGAGCTTGGACCATGCCGGTTTCACACATTTTTAGCTGCCTGTGTACTGCTAGGTACTCCCCATCAGGTCACCTCATTCTATTATAGTCTTCTTGTGAGGTATCACCCCCATTTATAAATAAACAGACAAATAAAAATTAGAAGCTACTTAAGTACTTACTTTTACTGTTTGATGGGTTATCACTTATGGATATTGGTTTTTGGTTGTTGTTGTTGTTGTTGTCATTGTTTCGTTTTTGTTTTGAGACGGACTCTTGCTCTTGTTGCCCAGGCTGGAGTGCAGTGGTATGATCTTGGCTCACTGCAACCTCCGCCTCCCAGGTTCAAGCAATTCTCCTGCCTCAGCCTCCTGAGTTGCTGGGATTACAGACGCCCCCCACCATGCCCAGCTAACTTTTGTATTTTTAGTAGAGACGGGGTTTTGCCATGTTGGCCAGGCTGGTCTCGAACTCCTGACCTCAGGTGATGTGCCCGCCTTGGCCTCCCGAAGTGCTGGGATTACAGGCATAAGCCACCATGCCTGGCCTGGTTTTTTTTGTTTGTTTTTTTGAGACAGAGTCTTACTCTGTCGCCCAGGCTGGAGTGCAGTGGCATGATCTCAGCTCACTGCCACCTCTGTCTCCCAGGTTCAAGCGATTCTCCTGCCTCAGCCTCCCGAGTAGCTGAGATTACAGGCATGCACCACCCCACCTGGCTAATTTCTGTATTTTTAGTAGAGACGGAGTTTCGCCATGTTGGCCAGGCTGGTCTTGAACTCCTGACCTCAGGTGATCTGCCCACCTTGGCCTCCCAAAGTGCTGAGATTACAGGCATCAGCCACCGCACCCAGCCTGGATATTGGTTTTTACTCATGGAACCACTATTTAGGTCAAGAACTAGAACTTTGTAAACCCCCCTCCCCAAATTATTAACTCCTCCCTCCCCACCTCTCTGAAGCCAGGTTCCAAATTTGTACTTTCTCTCTTACTCCATACCACTTCCCTGAGATTCTCCCTTTACAAAAAGGAACTAGAACAATAAGAGAATGAGTGACTTTCCTATGATTGTGTAGATAACGTCAGAGCTGGGACTTGAACCCCTGTGTGCAAAGTCCTCTTATCTTGGTTGACTTCTTCCTCTCAGCTTACCTAAGTCCTTTCAATCTTTCAAGACCAAATACCATGCTTCTCCATGGAGTCATTTAGACCTCCCCTGCCTCACTGATCTCTTCCTCTACCTGGTAAGTTCCTCCTCTGTCTGTCCCACTGATAAGACACTTAGCAGTAGTTTCTGGTATTTATCATTTTGCATTCTTGTTTCATCTTCCCCATAAATTTTTCTGGAACTCAAGGACCACAACTTATACCTGTTTGTCTTCCCAGAACCTTGAAACTGATCTGCACATAGAATAGACAGGATAGTGGGTTCCTGGGCTCTGCTCTGGAGTCAGACTCCCTGGGTTCAAATCCTGGTTCTGCTAGTTGCTTGCTGTGTGACATCAAACTATGGAATCTGCTCACATGCCTTCCTGAAGAGTTGTTGAGAAAATTAAAGAACATAATAATTTTCAAGTGGTCAGCACAGTGCCTGGCACATATTAATCACTCCACAAAGGCCAGATATTATTAGGAGCCCAATTTGTTGTTAATAGTGAATGAGTCAACTGGTTCTCAAGGTTAAAATATATATATATGTACACATACACACACATATATACACACATACATATATATATAGGATGAACTCAGAGATAGAAAATCTTTCTATAGGAAACAGATCTAGGAAAAGTAACGCGCAAGTTGGAAGGAAGCCAAATATTCGGTAGGACCACCTCACTTCCCCTCCATCATGTCCGCCTTGCCATAGACTGCAATAATGGCTCCCCAGTGTGCAGAGCATTGAAATGACTAACAGCCGAGCAGGCAAGGACAGAGCGGAGTCAGGCGCCAAGACTGTCAGGCAGTGTTCCTGCTGCTGAGTCACACAGAAGGGGCCAGCTTTGCCTCTGAGCCTCAACAGAGCTAATGCTGTTAGGATGAAAGATGGGTCCATTTGGGCCCTAAACCCTGGTGTTTTGTCAAAAACTTAGAAGGTCAATGGTTGAAGAGAAATGTAAGGCTGAAGCAGAAGTTTCCAAGGAGGTGGCTAAGCAGGTGGAGTCAGGAAATATACTTCTCTGGATGTATGTACATGTATTTTAGTGAAATGGCCCATTTCTTCCAAGGACTTTATATGACAAAAGCTTGCCTTCCTTCTGACTTTATTCCCATACAAAATCATGAAGAAGCAGGCTCTTATGAAACACACAATGCCTATGGTTTTCTTGAGGTACATTGTCAACCTGCAAAGAGATTCTTCTCCAACTACTTTCAGATAGTTTGGGGGAGAGTTTTGGGATGGGATTTACATATAGATCATTTTTGTTGCAAGCCTGTGAGCTTTAGGTCGTCTGTTCTGCAGACCACAGGAGGCATTTCTCTGAGTATCAGAGCTAAGCACAATGGAACTTGGACATGAGGCAAGTCAGGTGGGTAGGAAATTGTCACAACCTAAGATCTTGGAATTTATAGGGAGTTGAGATGTACAGGAGGAAAATGGAGAAGCTTTGGGTAATAGGATTGTGTGGATTGATGGGGACAAATAGTAGAGACTGTTGAGCTCTTTCAGAACACAAGATCCCAGTCACTGGGGGGTTACAAAAAGGCAAAGTTCAAGCCAGCAATAAGTGTCAGGAAAAGCAGTTGTAACCACAAAGTCAAGAGTAAGTGGGGGCAGAAGGGTCATGAACCATTACCTTTCATGCAAAAGATAATTATAAAGCATCAAACTATCACCAGAAATATTTAATGTCTATAGCAATGCCCATGAATTATATCATCTCATCAGCTTTCCCTCTCTGGGCCTCAGTTTCCCCATATTTAAATCTGAAGAACTCCCAGCTTGAGTTAGTGCCCCCCTCTGCTCCCCCAGACCTCTGTGTTGTAACTATCTATCAGTGAGTCTGTCTCTCTAACTATACCTTGAATTCCTAACAGTAGGACTGTATTTTATTCATCTCTGCATCCTCAAAGCCTGGTCCAGGTCCTGGCATATAACAGGTGTTCCATCAATATTTGCTGACTAAATGGTCTCTAAAGTCCTTGGAGGGCAGAATCATAGAATGACTGGATCGGTTATTCTAGGACTCTGACCTCTGCAGAGTTCAACATAAAGTGAGAGCTAAACAACCTTGCCAGCAGCAGTCCAGAGCAGGCTGCTTCAGTTGAAGCACTATAGCCCTCTGCTTCCCGTCCTCTCTCTTAACTTCTTTATTACCATTTCCAAATATCCTCTTTGGTAACAGTCTAAAGTCCTGTTTTGCTTGCTTCAAACATCAAGGTAGGGGTTTTGTAAATGTGAAATACCAACTATCCCTCATACCAACCATCCCTCTAGTTTACTTCCCTTTTCTCAGGCAAGTCCATAGGCTTAGGTCTTGCATAGCTCTTACATTCTCTTGGTAGAAAATCCTGAGCTAAAGATTCAAATGTAACAAGTTTACTGGGAAAGTGATTCTAGGAAGCACTGATAAGGCAGCAGGGAAGTGAGACAGGAAAGGGAAGAAAGGTGATATAGGGTGTGTTAATGAGCTGTGGGCAACTGAGGCTCATTCCTACCGAAGACTTTTGGGAGACTCTGGGGAACACACATCAGAATCATCCCCCATAAGCAGTGAGGGAGCTAGGGTATTTATCCACCAACTCCCATCTAAAATTGGCTGAAGGCTCTTTGAAGGTTGGAGAGGAATAGTCTTCCACCACTACTAATTTGCCTCATGCATTAGTTGAACACACTCCTGCAGCCAGAGAAAGCCCCCAGGTGCTTGTAGAAGCCATCAGGGCTGGGTGCAATGGCTTACATAGTGGCTGTAATCCCAGCACTTTGGGAGCCAAAGTGGGAGGATAGCTTGAGGCTAACAGTTCCAGACCAGCCCGGACAACATAGCAAAAACCAGTCTCTACAAGAAAAAAAAAAAATAGCCAGGCATGGTGATGTACACCTGTAGTCCCAGCTACTTGAGAGGTTGAGACAGAGGATTACTTGAGCCCAGGAGTTCAAGACTGCAGTGAATTATAATTACCAGTGCACTCTTGTCTGGGCAATAGAGCAAGACTCTGTCCCTAAAAAGAAAAAAAAAAGTGGGGGGAAAAAAGCCATCATCATGTATAGCAACAGTGAGATTGGGGGGATATGGGTAGCCATATCCTAGTTTAGTCTACTTGGATTGAAATATGAAGCTCTCCAATTACCCTCTACAATACCCTGACAAGTGGACAGTCAGTCCCTGCTTGAATACTGCTAGTGTCAGGGAACTTATTGCCTCTGCAGGGCAGCACATTCTATTGCTGAAATAATTGAGATGCCAATTTTTTTTTTTTTTTAAGATTCCACAATTGTCATCTTGTAATTTCCAACTAAGTTCTACCCTCTTGGAGTCCCACAGAATGATTCTCCTCCACCACAACAGCACTTTTGTGTGTGTGTGTGTGTGTGTGTGTGTGTGTGTGTGCGCGCGTGCGCGCACAACAAGGCTGTTTATTTCACCTGGATGCAGGCGGGCTGAGTCCGAAAAAGGAGTCAGCAAAGGGTGGTGGGATTATCATTTAGTTCTTGCAGGTTTGGGATAGGTGTACAAAGTACCTTCTTAAGGGTGGGGGGAGGCGAGGGGAGAATATTACAAAGTACCTTCTTAAGGGCGGGGGAGAATACATCTATCAGAGTGGGGCAGGAACAAATCACAAAGGTGGAATGTTATCAGTTAAGGCTATTTTCACTTCTTTTGTGGATCTTCAGTTGCTTCGGGCCATCTGGACGTGCAGGTCATAGTGGATATGGTGGCTTAGCTTGGGCTCAGAGGCCTGACATTCCTGTCTTCTTACATCAATAAGAAAAACAAAACAAAATGGTGGTGAAGTGTTGAGGCAGTGAAAATTTTGAGGGGTGGTATGGAGAGAGAATGGGCGATGTTTCTCAGGGCTGCTTCAAGTGGGATTAGGGGCGGCGTGAGAACCTAGAGTGGGAGAGATTAAACTGAAGCCAGATTTTGGGGTAAGGGGTGATATTGTGGGGTTGTTAGAAGGAGCATTTGTTTATAGAATTATTGGTGATGGCCTGTATGCGGTTTTGTATGAATTGAGAAACTAAGCGGCAAGACACAAGGTCCGAATAAGGAGAAAAACAGGTATTAAAGGACTAAGAATTGAGAGGACCCAGGACATCCAATTAGAGAGTGCCCAAGGGGGTTCAGCATAATTGTTTTCTTGGTTGGTGAGTTTTGGGGCTCTATCCTTGAGTTTTTTATGTTGTCATATACCAGGCCAGATTGATTTAGGTAAAAACAACACTTTTCATTTAAAAATATACAGAGTCCCCTTTTTTAGCAGTGAGTAAGTCGAGGCCTTGGCGATTCTGGAGGAAAGAGAAATGCAAAGCCAGCAATTGTTTGTTAAAGAAGGACTAGAAATGGCTAGGAGAGAGTGACTGAGATTGCTGGTGTGGTGGAGATAGCTGGGGAGAGGTAGAGGGTAGCATAAGAATGGGAACAAGAATAAGAGTATAAAACTAAGGAATAGGACTTTATCAGGGTGAAAGTATTGGAGGGTGCCCTGCCAGCAAAGATCATCTATCCACTCTAAGAGGGAGTTAAGAGTGGCAGTTTGGGGATGGCACCAGGAGATATCAGCTGTGGTGGCTTAGAGAAACAGTGTAAACTGGCAGTGTAAACAAGAGCAGGGCATTTATAAGTAGTTCAGAATGGTGAATAGGAGTATGACTAGACAGAAGATAGTAGGGATGACAAGTTTTTGGGGCGCAGTCCAAGTAGTGGGGGTGACTGCATAAAGCCCTGTTGCAAAAAGTAGGGTAAGGATGAATAGACTTAATAGAATGGATGTATTAGGCTCATGAGGGTTATTACTGTTCTTCAGAAATGCGAGTGAGTTTAAGGGAAGTAGGGGAGATACTTGCGACTTCCAGGAGGAAGAGGAGAAATCAGGTTGGCTGTCCGATGAGCGCAGTTTTATTCTGGAATGGTGAACACAATGGGGAGGGTCCTGCAGGCGGACAGCAATTGGGGTACTATGGATGACTAAGGAGGGTCTGGTCCATCAAGGTTGTAGAGTTTGAGGTGTCAGATTCTTAACAAGAACTTATCGTCCAGCTAGGGCATCTTCATATGGCTGGGAATCTGGAGTAGGCAAGAGAAGATTAACAGCTTGGCGAATTTCCTGTCTAGCCTGTTGGAAGACTGGAAGATAGTCACCCAGAGGGCCACAACAGCACTTCTAATAGAGTTTCTAAAACAAACTGGTATGTTTTCACCGTGAATCTCCTTCTCTGGCCCAAATCACTCACTGCCTTTACCATTCTTACTACAATGTGGTCTTTACACCAATAGTTCTCAACTGGGGGGCAAACTTGCCTGTTAGGAGGCATTTGGCACTATCTAGAGACGTTTTTGGTTGTTACATCTAAGGGAGAGTGCTACCGGCAACTAGTGGGTGGTGGCCAGGGTTGCTGCTAAGAATCCTACAAGACACAGGACAACCCCCACAACAATTTTCTGGCCCAAAACATCAAAAGTGCCAAGGCTGAGAAATCCTGCTCTAGACACATCATATCCAGGCTACCCCCCTCTGCTTTATATGGTTTGTCATATAAAGCACAGTGCTCAGAACTTGGTATGTGGTACCTGCAAGGATAGGACCAGAGCATGAATACATGGGGGTATCAAGAATATATCCTCGGGCTGGGTGCAGTGGCTCATGCCTGTAATCCCAGCACTTTGGGAGGCTGAGGAGGGCAGATCACCTGAGGTGAGGAGTTCAAGACCAGCCTGGCCAACATGGCGAAACCCCATCTCTACAAAAAATACAAAAAATTAGCCAGGTGTGGTGGCTCGTGCCTGTAGTCCCAGCTACTTGGGAGGCTGAGACACGAGAATCACTTGAACCCGGGAAGCGGAGGTTGCAGTGAGCTGAGATCGTGCCACTGTACTCCAGCCTGGGTGACAGAGTGAGACTCTGCCTCAAAAAAACAAAAACAAACAAAAAAACTATATCCTCTCTCACTTCGAAAATGGGATTCATAGTAGCAGCTAAAACATTCACCATATATCCCTCCTCCTACCCAGTCTGTGGTCAGGGAAAGACTCCAAGTCCTATTGAAACAAATTGCTCTCAAGCCAATGATTAAGAAACAAAAACAAAGATATAAAAACTTAAATGCAAATCTAGAAGGAAGCAGAGTTCCCTCTGAGCATCACCACAATGCTTTAATCATAATAAATTGTTTTGGTTTATTTTTTACCCTAAAGGCATAACTGCAGATCTTCTCTACCAAATTTTTGTCACCTGAATAAATGATAACTTGTCTCTCATATTTTCACCCAAGACACTCCTAAAAATATCAAACAGGACAGAGCAATGTTGATCCATTTCTTGACCCTTTTTGGGTAAGGGTGAATTGACCAGCTATGAATCCACTTAATTGTAGATTACATTTATTTACCTGATACAAAACACCAGGTCCAGATGGTTTTACTACTAAGTCCGACCAAAACATTAAAGAAACAGTTAATTCCTATTTACTCAAACTGTTCTAGAAAATTTGGGGGCGGGGTGGAAGATGGAGGCACACTTCAGCTTATTTCATAAGGCTAGCAAAATCTATCTAAAATTGAGGACAGCACACAAAATTATAGGAAAATCTCACTAATGAACAAAAGATGTAAAATTTCTAGAAAATTCTCAAACTGAATCTAGCTTTGAGTTTTATGTTTTATAAAGCGACTTGAGTTTTATTTATTCCATGGATGGAGGATGATTTAACAACAGAAAATCGATCACTATACCTCACCACATTAACAGATTAAAGGAGTGGGGAATCAAGAATGAGCATACAGGGACACAGGGAACTTAAAATGTTCTTCCTGGGTATTGGGTATGTATGTATTGGTTAGCATTTGCTGTGTAACATGCAACTGCAAAATTTCAGTTATGTAAAATAAGCATTTGTTTTCATACATTTTAGGGTAAGCTGGGGGTTAGCTATTTTAGGCTGGGCTCAGTTGGGCAGCTCAGCTTTAAACTGCAAGTCTCTGGGTCAGCCAGGTGACCACAGCCTAGATGTCTTTCATTATTCTTGGATTTGCTGGCTAGCTGTTGCAAGTTCATCTCATGGAAATGTGGAATATTAAGAGAATTTACTTAACAGGACAAACACACTTCAAGTTCCTGCTCGCGTAGTTTCTGCTGTCATCCCATTTGGCCAAAGCAATCTGCGTGGCTGAGTTTACAGTCAAGGAATGGGGATGTCTACTCTGCCTTTTATGGCGTGGATACAGACAGGAATATAGAATCGGGCCAATGACTCAATTATATAACAGGGCCTGTATTAGTGCATTCTTGCATTGCTATGAAGAAACACCTGAGACTGGGTAATTTATAAAGAGGTTTAATTGGTTCACAGTTCTGCAGGCTGTATAGGAAGCATAGCTGGGGAGGCCTCATGAAACTTACAATTATGGCAGAAGGTGAAGGGGAAGCAGGCAGGTCTTACATGCCTGGAGCAGGAGGAAGAGAGAAGGGGCGGGAAAGTGCCACACTTTTTTTTTTTTTTCCAAGACAGGGTCTCGCTCTGTTGCCCAGGCTGCAGTGCAATGGCATGATCTCACCTCACTGCAACCTCTGCCTCCTGGGTTCACGCAATTCTCATACCTCAGCCTCCCGAGTAGCTAGGATTACAGGCATGTGCCACCATGCCCAGCTAATTTTTGTGTTTTTAGTAGAGACAAGGTTTCACCATGTTGGCCAGGCTGGTCTCGAACCCCTTGCCTCAAGTGATCCACCTGCCTTGGCCTCCCAAAGTTCTGGGATTACAGGCGTGAGACACTGTCCCCAGCCATGCCCACACTTTTAAACAACCAGATCTAGTGAGAACTCTATCACAAGACAGCACCAGGGGGATGGTACTAAACCATTAGAAAAAAACCCATGATCCAATCTCACCAGGCCCCACCTCCACACTGGGGATTACAATTTGACATGAAATTTGGGCAGGGACACAGATCCAAACCATATCATGTGGGTATTTTATTTATAACTTATATGTATGACACATACACATTATATATGTTATGTATATGGCATACACATTATATATATGTAAAATGTGGCATTTACAAAATATTTCATAATAAAAATTAATGAAATTCACACATTAAGCACATTTTGGGGACCCTTCTTATTTACTAGTCTCATCATCCTATCCAAAGAGGAAATAAAGTTGGCTTGGCAGGAGTTGTCCTTCATTATGGTCTCTTTCATCTTTTCTTTTTTCTATTCTTTTAACCTCTTCCAAAAATGATTTAAAGAGGCTTACAAAGCACCAAGAAAAAGTAAATTCATAATAAATAAAACAAAGCAAAAAGAAAATAAGGTTTCCAAAGCAAGACAGAGCAGGAACCACATTAGCTCTGGCTTGGATGTTGTTTGCCTCTTCTGATCCTCTTTCCACCCTTCTCTACCTGTTCTATGCTCCCTGAAGGGCTCCTGTGTCTCCTGGCTTCTCCTATAGCTACAGGGCTCACTGGGTTCTGATAACTGCTCTGTCCCCCTAATGCTTTGGGCCTAGAGACAGGTAGCACTTCCTGTGAACCACCCCTTGCTGGCTTCCTTCATCCTGCCACACCTTTGTAACTTACTCCTTCACTAAGCCCTTCTTACTTCACCCTTTGGAAGGTGCCACATTTCCCGTCAGGGACCCTGACTGCAATCGCCCACAAATTGTATGCCTTAATTCTATATGCCTGCAAGATGTGGGCCTAAGGTCTTAGAGACAAAATCAGTGAAAGAATCCCATCTATCAAGAGAAGCAGACATACTCCTGACACCAAAACGGGCAAGAAATTTTCTCTGTGGTTTCTCAAAAAGAGGACATTGTGGTGTAATAATCCCATTCTTTTCTCTTACAAACCATCTCTAATACACTCAGGGCTCAGCCCTCAGATCTCTTCTTATCCACACTCACTGTTTGATCTTATCTAGTCTCACAGCTTTAAATATACACATGCTGATGACTCCCAGTGTGTGCCTCCGGTCCTGACTTTCTCCTCAATTCATTTTCACTATCTAACTGCCTATTTTTTGGATATCCAATAGGCATCTCAAGTTCTTTGTATGTCCAAAACAAAACTTCCAATGTTTATTCTGTAATTCTCTCCTCCCAGTGTGCCCTCATTTCAGTAGAGGGCCCCAGCATCATTTGCCTGGTTGCTCAGGGCATGTGTGTGTGTGTATGGGCGGGCAGGAGGAGTGGGGTAGTAATGAAAGAAACCTGTCATCCTTTTTTTTCTTTTTTTTTTTAAAATAGCGATGAGGTCTTGCTATGTTCCCCAGGCTGGTCTTGAACTCCTAGGTTCAAGTGATCCCCCTGCCTTGGCCGCCCAAAGTGCTGGGATTATAGGTGTGAGCCACCATGACTGGCCCTGTCATCCCTGATACCTTTTTTTCTCACATTCCACATCCAACCCATCTCACACCATGCTGGCTCAGGTCTTCAAAATACATTCAGAATCTGACCAATTCTCGTGACCTCCATCACTACCACTCTAGCTCACACTACCACAGTTTCTCATTCTACCATATTTATTTCTAACTGGTTTCCCTTCTTCTATTCTTGCAACGTTCCAGGGTCCCACCTCCATCAGTCAGTGTAATCCTTTAAAAATATGTCATATCATATCATCTCCTGCTCAAAATCCACTAACTGCTTCCCACCACACTTAGTCTTCACCATGGCCTACAGGGCCTTACATGCACGATCTTGCCCCTGGCATCTTTATTTTCTATCACTCTTTCCTCCCTCCCTCTCTCCCTCCTTCCCTCCCTCCCTGCCTCCCTCACCCTCCTTCCAATCCAGTCATAACAGCTTCCCTGATGTTCTGTGAACAAGTCAAGCACGTTATTTGAGGCCTCGGGACCTTTGCACTTGTTCCTCTGACTGAAACACTCCTGTTCAGATATCTACGTACCTTTCTCACTCATTTAAATCTATGTCCAAATGATAAACCCTCAGGGAGGTCTTCTCTAATACCTCCACCATTGCCTACTTTGCTTCACTTTTCTTCACAGCACTTATCAGTACCTGATATGACATGAAATATGTAGATACACATTTATTTATTGTCTGTATTTCCATTTGGAGTGTAAGCTCTAAGAAAACAGGTTTTTGTTTTTTTTTTCCTTTCATCCCAGCATCCCCAGTGCCTGTGACTTTGGACAGAGCAGGCCCTAGGTAAACGTTTATTAAATAAATGGATGACTGTTCTAATTTGTCTAATTTCTCAAGTCACCCTCAGCCAGATCCAACAAATATTTGAGTCTTAATTATGTAAGTGACACTTAGCTAGATGCTTACAGCTTTAAGAACATATAAAACAGCCCCTAACCTGAACTGTGTCCTTTTGGGAGGGTACTGATTGGGAGAGGGCACAAGGAAACTCCCAGAGTACAGAAATGTTCTTTATCTCCATCTGGGTGGTAGTTACACAGGTGCATACATAAGAGCAAATCTACTGAGCCATATTCTTAAGATATGTGTATTTTATGTTGCACCCCAATAAAAGTTTTTGTTGTTGTTTTTTTTAAGGTTCTGACGTATCTAGACACAAAACGAGATAATTTCCCAACGTGGCAAGAGCAATGATGCAGATGCACAGCCTGCTTTGTGAGCAGTGAGAAAGTCACCCTCCAGGTACTAAGATTGGCATACCCTTGATAAGAGAAAAAGGGTAGGATGTAGCCCGTTATTCTCCTGAAGCTGGAACGTCCTAGAGATCACGGGCCTCTCCTATCCCCTGGAAACATCTTCTCACTGTGGCGCTCTTCATTGGAGCCCAACAACAGCGATCCCGAATACAGGACGCTGGATCAGTGGGGGCTCCAGTCCTTAAGTGAGATGGAGCAAGGCAGAGCGACCTTTGGGAGAGGGGCAATGGGGCAGCCCTGTGCTTTAGACTTGGCTTGAGGAGGTGATATTGTGTCCACGTGCCTGTGAAGCGAGGACGGCTGAGGATACACGCGACCCGCTAGACTCCGCAAACGGAGGGGAGGCGGGTCACACCAGTGCGCATGCGCAGCAGGGGCCTCTGCCACGCAGGCGCACAGCGGCCCGGCGCGGGCCGAGCGGAGGCAACGGTTGTGCGGCCTGCGGGCGCGCGCTCCCTTACCGGCCAACGGACGCGAGGCGCGCGCTCCCTTACCGGCCAACGGACGCGAGGCGCGCGCTCCCTTACCGGCCAACGGACGCGAGGCGCGCGCCATGGAACAGCGGTTAGCTGAGTTTCGGGCGGCGCGGAAACGGGCGGGTCTGGCGGCCCAACCCCCCGCTGCCAGTCAGGGCGCACAAACCCCAGGAGAGAAGGCGGAAGCAGCAGCGACTCTAAAGGCAGCCCCAGGCTGGCTAAAGCGGTTCCTGGTATGGAAACCTAGGCCCGCGAGTGCCCGGGCCCAGCCTGGCCTAGTTCAGGTGAGAGGACGGAAACTTCGGCCCTAGCACCTGGCCTCGGAGCCACAGTCGAGGGCGCGGCCCTAGCTGCCGGGGGTGTGGCCCTAGCTGCCGGGGGTGTGGCCCTAGCTGCCAGGGGGTGTGGCCCTAGCTGCCGGAGGCGGGGCTGCTGGCCCCTCCCTCCTGATCCAGGGCTGGACCGCTCATCTCCGGCCACACGTGTCAGCACTGTTACCGGTTTTGACATTTTCTTTCCAGCCCGCGACCCACGCAGCTCCTGATTCCAGACAGGAAGCGAGAGTCGAGGGTCCTGGAAGAAAGCACCTCTGCCCTTAAATTATTCACTCCGAATTGAGTTACCGTGACGCCCTGTGGCTTTGGGAAAGCTCTCCACAACCAAGTTGAGCCACAGCCCTCTGCTAATGGAGGTTAAAAGGTCTAATTGGATACTGATCAAAAGTAGCAGTAATTAAAACTTCATTTGATTCGCACCTGGGGCACATGCAGCTAGTAGCCCAGATAGCCTGTGACTTAGAAATGCATTTGAATACAGAATTTACCAAAGTGTGGTAGCTGTAACTGCCGGTAGTGGCAGAAGCTTATTCAAGTTCCATGGTGAATGTTTAAGACACAAACAAAGAAAAAGTGATTTAGTATGATAACCTTTTCACATTTAATTGTTTTGGCAATCTCTTATTTTGCAGATGAATTTAATTTGCATCCTTTTGTGTTTTCAGTTAGTTTTAACTCATCAGTAAAATGGTAAGGTGGCTTGCAGTGAGGTTGAAATGTCTATGTGGAAATACGGGACAAAACATATCAAGGGATAAGTGCTTTGTAACAATTTGTGCCCAGTGCTTTGTTCCTCATAAGTGTAATGAGAACTAAAAAATTCCTTTTAAAATGAAAATGTGCTGGAAGAAAAGTGTATCTTGCTCACCTTAAAATTATTTCCTGTAAGTTCATCTATTATTGCACAACATTTGATTTGAGGGAATTTTTAAAAATTACTGAATCTATTACTCAATTTTGATTTGATATTCTCAGTAATGTACAGGATTCCAACTGACTTGCAGAAAGGTGAAAAGAGCGCAGCAGGGTTCAGACAATCCATTTCCCTGTGTGCAGTTTGTGTTAATTGTCTTTGGATAATTTTGTTGTTGACTAGAACTTTCTAAGTACAACACTTACTTAAGATTTTAGAAACCATTTCCCTTATTCTTTTTCTCTCTGCAGTTAAAAAGCGATGTCTAACCCACGAAATGAGCTTTTGACTGTATGTCTCATTTCCAAAGGAATGAGATCATTGAGTTGGACCCAGAGAAACTGAACTCAGAGAAAAACTTCCATTATTGAGAACCCAAAAGCTGATGGCCAGACAAAAGGATAAGAGGAAATGCTGGACCTCCAGTTGCTTGTTAATTGCTCTGTTTTTCATAAGGGACTCTGCCTTAAGCTCATTTTCATTGACTTATCATTTCTGGGTTTGCTCTGGTGTGAAAATTCTCATTTAATTTTTTTTCTTCAGATTCTGCCTCCAGTTTAGAAAAGAAAAAGTCTAATTTACAATTCATGTCAGACAATTTTGATGGCACACTGTGGCCTGTCAGATATTTCTTTAGCATTCTATTTTTTAAAAATTATTTTTTTGTTTTTTAATTGAAACAGCTTTATTGAAATAAGATTTACATACTACAGAATTTCTCTTTTAACATACAGTTCAAAGATTTTTAATAAATTTATTGAGTCATGCAACCATCACTACAACTTTAGAACGCCTCTATCACTCCAAGAAGACCCCTCACGCACATTAGCAGTTACTACCCATTTCCAACCCCAGCCCTGCACAAACGTCGGTCTACTTTCTATCTCTATACATGTGTCTTTTCCGGATGTTTCATGTAACTGGAATTATACAGTATGGTAAACACATTTTTTGTCTATTAATTTTTATATTCAACTAGGTTCAACATGTAGCCGTAGCCAAGTATTTTAAATTTTCCTTCTGGAAGTTTGAAAATATTTGTCTTTTTTGATACTTACTTCTCCTTCTGCTTTCTCTTTTTCATACTGAAACAGTCTTTTAAATGATTGCATTCATTGATTAACTCCTTATTTTTCCCTTCTAGCAGAACACCTTCCTTTTCTCTCTCAAGGCAGCATCCTTGGATATTAATGACCTTTTGTTCGTTATCCCGTTTCTTATGAGCACCATCTAGTTGTTGAAGCAACAGATTTTCATGCTGTAGTTGAGATATTCTCTCCTCTACGTAATCCCACTTTCCAAAGGATTTACTTGGCTTAGGTCCTTTTGTATACTTTATAAAACCAAAACCTTTTCTCTGAGAGAATTTCTTGTGTCATGGAGTTTACTTTTTAGGGTATTGAATTTAATTCGAGCTTCGGAAAGTTGCTCAGTTAAAAACTCATTATTATCTTTTAGTTCAGAAATATCAGAACTCGTTTTCTTTCTTGTAAAGAAACGTCTTGTGCTGTCTGTAAAGCAAGTTCTAGGTCTCTTTTTGTTTTCACACTTTGATCACACTCACTTATAGCAGCAGCCAGTCTAGCATGGAATGGCTCAACTTCAGCTTCCAGTCTTTCCTTGTTTTGATTTTCCTTCTGCAGTTTAGACTTGAGCATTGCGTTCTCAGTTTTGAGGTCCTTAAGCTGTTGACCATACTGGGATACTGTTTTTGTTAATGTTTTTCCATTCGGTTTTATAGTCTCTTGAAGGTCATCATTCAGTTCTTTAACAATTTCAATGTCCTTTTTCCCTCTCGAGGTTCCTATTTTTTATTGTGTATACTTACATACACAATAAAGGCAATATCTCTCTTCAACAAGCAATTTTGGGAAAAAAAGCATCAGATCTTTTTTTTCTTAAAGTATTTCTTCAAGCCTTCAATTCCATTTCTAGTGATCGACAGTCAGTTCAAGCTGTTCTTTTACTTCAACTTCTTTCCTATGTTGCTGCACTTTCCTTTCTAACTCTTCCCTAATTTTTTCATACAACATATTAGCATTTCTTCTCATCTTCTTCTATTAAGGTGCATTCAAACTGTAGAGTTCTTGTTTCCATTCTACTTTTTGATATTGAACTGTGACTTCATTTCTTGTGTTTTGGATAGCTCCTTCTTCAGTACACTAAACTCAGTTTTCATATTTCTTATTGTCTAGTGTAAGTTGTTCACAGATAATTTTTTTTAAGTGACTTTTCACATGAAAGAAATGCATTCTGGATTTCCATTAGGATATGAGAATCATTACAATCCATTCCATATTGCTTAATGAGCATCATAAACTTCTTACAATGGGGGTAAGGTTCCTCATGATCCTCTGAAGCTGTTTCAGATGGCCGAGTTAAGTCATCAGGTTCATCTCTAAATGAGTTTGCTTTTTGACCTTTTTCTTTTCATTTGACATTTTCTTTGCAGGCCTAGCATACTCTTCATTCTCCTTCCTAGGAAATCTCTGATGGTAAACTCTTTCTTTGTTGAATTAATTTATGATCATCAGCAGCAGATGTACTATCATATAGGTTTTTTTGATACTTTTTAACTTTTGTGCTTCTTTCTAGCTTCTTCAACCTGTGGCTATTTATTTTCACTTTCAAGCTTTCTTGTTCTTCCTCTGATGTCACTTTTAGTTCTTGTTCTGCTTTGGATGTTTGTTCGTTCTTCCTTTCTGTGGCTTTCTTCACAACAGAATCTTTCACTTCCATGGTAGGCTTTAGGGAAGGAAGTTTTTCAGGAGGCCCTTCTCCCTTTCCATTTACCATATATTTTTTCCTTTTTTATATGAAGGTCCAAGTAAAGACTTTAAAACACTCTCAGGGATACACTGCTTGGTAGTAAAAGTCAAGTCTTCATCATCTGGTTTAGGCCATGAATCAACACACAGTTTTTTAAAAAATACTGAATGCAGATGCTTCAGAACTCCCAGAATCTTTTGCACTTTCTCTTCGTTTTTTCAAACTTGCATTCTTCTTGGATGCTTCTTCTGGGTTGTCATTTTGAAGACCATTTTCAAGTTATCTTTTTTTTTAATGTTGCAAAATTTGTTGTGAGTGCTTGTCAGACCACCAGAAATAGCATAATCTGCAGTCTGTTCATACATACTCTTGAGTAAAGACAATATTTTGCTGAAGAAGAATGCTAACTATACCTGACAAGCCATAATGTACAACAGGCATGAGAGCTGTTCTTTTCAACCTATCAACAGCATGTACATTTGCTTGTTTCTTCACTAAAATTCCACCTTTTGCTGCGTTTTGCAAACTATAGCAAGTAAAAGTAGTGTGTTTCCATCCTTGTTCAGCACTTCAGTATTCACATGGTGTGAAGGCAGTTTTTCTGCCAGTAGTGTATTCTCATTGTAGGTAGCATAGTGTAGTGTGTTGTTGCTGTAGACATCCATAAGATCTGGATTGGTGCCACGTTCTAGCAGAATGATGACACAAATCTCTTCTTAGCAATGTACAGCCTTCATCAAAGGTATCCTGTTTCATTTGTCACCAATGTCAGTCTGACATTTTCGGTTTACCTGGAGAGTGACCACTTCCACATGGCCATTGGCACAGGCCAAATATAAAGCAGTCCTGTTCATCCACAGATGAAGGAATGCAGAAACTCCAGGATATTTGCACAATGGAATACTCTTCAGCCATCAAACTTTAGGACATCACCCCACTTCCAGCAACGTGGAGAGAGACCTGTTCATCCACAGATGAAGGGATACAGAAACTGTAGTATTCATTCACAATGGAATACCCTTCAGCTGTGCACATATACTGAAATCATATGACCTGGAGCCACACAGTTGAACCTGTTCATACCTTGATGAAGTGATGACAAAACTGGAATATATATCCAGAATGGAATCCTCTTCCACCACAGAAATGGATGAAATCCTGTATTTGCAGTCATGTGGAGAAACCTGTTCATCCACAGATGAAGGGATAAAGAAACTGTAGTATATATACACAAATGGAATACTCTTCATCCAGAAAAATGTAACGAAATTACATCATTTGCAGCCACACTGTTGAACCTAGAGGACATCACGGTAAATGACCTGTCCTGTCCACCCACAGCTGAAGGGATAAAGAAACCACCATACAGATACGCTATGGAATATGCTTCAGCCATAAAACTTTGGGAAATCCTGTCATCCACAGCCACGTGGAGAAACTCAGAGGACATTAGGTCCAAGGAAATGAGCCTGGTAGAGGAAGTCCCACACCTTTTAATCTCAGGCATGGAGATTCCAAAAACTTTATCTCCTGTCCATCCACAGATGAAGGGATCAAGAAATTGTAATGTATATGCACAAAGAATACTCTTTGGCCATCAAAATAACTAAACCATGTCATTTGGAGCCGCTGAGTCTGCAGCTGCCTCGTCCTACACCATGGTTGGAAGCCACTGCGGCCTCCATCTGGGCCAAGCTCTGACCACAATGATGCCTCTGTCCCCACCCGGGCCTCGCGCTGACTGACAATGCCACTGCATCTTTTCAGTAGTTGTTGATGAGGAAGTATCTACATCCTCCTTCCCACCACCAGATTTTGCTTGGAGAAAAGCAGTTTCCCGAAATAATTCTGTGACGAGCTTCTTCCACATTAGGACAAAAATGCTGGTAACTTTTATTAAAAATTCCTACAGAAGCCTCCTGCTTCCCTCTCCAGCCATATCCCAGGCAAGACCCCAGCACACCACCCTGCCCCAGAACCCATTCCCCATACCCATCCACCACTCCTGACCTCCAGGCCTTGGTTCAGGCTGGCCTTCTGCTCAAAGGCTCTCCTTTGGAGTCGCCTGGCTAAGCACAGCTTTGCCTCACCCCCCCAAAATCTAGTCGTCATCTTGAATTTCTCCCTTTCCTTCACTATCATTCATTCATTCAACAAAAATCTTGTCATGTGCCCACTGTGTTCCAGCTTTTGCTCTAAATCCTGGGAGACAGTGTGATTAAGACACACAAGTCCTACTTTTGTACAACTTGCATTTGAGCTTGGGGCAGCAGGGAAAGGAGGACAATAAACAAAACCAGATAAATGCTATGAAAGAAAAAAGATAAAACCAGTGGATTGTGATAGTGAATTAGGGGTGAGGGGAGCAGAGTACTGGTTTAAATCAGCTGAGCAGGGAGAACTCACGAAGGAGGAGACATTTAACAAGAAGGAACCACCCTGGCAAAAACGGGGACTAAGCCAAGGGCACATATGTTGACATTTTTGCTGTTTGTAGTAGGAGAGGTCGACCAAGTGATATGAGGGGAAGGGAGCATTCCTCTCAGAGGGAACCACAAGTGCAGAGGCCCTAAGGTAGGAAGCAGCTTGATATTTGAGGAATGGCAGTGCCTTCCTTGGACCATTCCTGTGTGTGATGTAACAGTCACAAACACTTTTTCACCCAGGTTTTACAGCAGAAGGGAGCTGGTACTCAAGACAAATTCCAAATGAGGCAGAAGAATGTCCGTATCTCTCCTCTTCCTTGTTTGTTCCCTTCGTCAGTTTGTTTACCCCCCCACCCCCACACCCATCTACCTCTAGCTCCCTAACCTTTCTCCTGCCACCCCCCATAAAGGCCCCTAAATAAATAAAATGGATTTTGGAGGAGACCATCCTAGGATCCCAGACTGACCTCATCTCTGCCTATCACTCTTTGTATGAATTTAGGGAAATTGCTTAACCTCTCAGTGTTTTCTTATCAGTAAATTGGTAATAATAATGCCTGCTTCCTGGATTACAAGAATTCATACATTTGAAGACTCTCAGTAAATGGTGACATAGGAGCATTCTTTTTATACTCCCTAAATGATAAATTTAGTTTATTGTGAATCTCAACATGTATATTCAAAATGTATTTTGTGTTCATCAGTCCACTATTTCCATCTGACTGCTGTCACCACCCTGGTCGATGTCTGGCTCTCTCTTGCTAGGCCTCCTCCCCAGTCTTTTTAGCACCAGGGATTTTGTGGAAGACAATTTTTCTACCTGGGGGCGGGGAGAGATGGCTTCAGGATGAAGCTGTTCCACCTCAGATCATCGGGCATGGGTTAAATTCTCATAAGGAGTGGGCGCCCTAGGTCCTGTGCATGTGCAGTTCACAATAGGGTTCATGGTCCTGTGAGAATCTAATGCCACTGTTGATCGGACAGGAAATGGGGCTCAGGCAGTAATGCATGCTCACCGGCTGCTCACCACCTGCTGTATGGCCTGGTTCCTAACAGGCCATGAAACCGTACGGGTCTGGGGATTGGGAACCGCTGCTCCAGATGACAGCCAGAGTAGTCTTAAATGAAAGGTGGATAGTTTATTGTGAATGTCAACATGTATATTCGAAATGTGTTTTGTGTGCATCAGTCCACTATTTCCATCTGACTGCTGTTACCACCCTGGTCAATGTCTGGCTCTTGCTAGGCCTCCTCCCCAACCTTTTTTAGCACCAGGGATTTCGTGCTTTTGGTTAGTTCCCTGCTTAGACCTTCAGCTGTTTCCCGTTCCCAGAATCTTCACTGCAGCCTGCCTGGCCCTACTTTATCTGGTTCCCACCCTCATGCCCTCCTTCCTTAGCCCTGTCATCTCATGCTACTCTCCCCCTTGCCCAGAACACTGCCCAGATGCATTCTTCTTGGGCCAGAAGTACTGTGCATGTGTGTCAAACCTGAAACAGACATTTCTTTCTTTAATGAGTATCAGGGGTCAGGGATGTGGCTGATAATATAAGGGCCTCTCCAATCAGACTTTCTAATCTAACTGAAAAGATAATTACAACGTTGATGGTAAAAAAGAAGGTTCTGACAAAATAGAACTTCTGAAACATCATAAATCAGATGACCAGTATTTGTGATCCCCTTTTAAATATTCATGTGAAGAATAATAGGGGATGTAACTGAAGAGATGAACTAAAAGTTCTGCTATGTATTGAGAACCTAAGTATGGGATGCCGTGTTTGGATCTGGAGACACGTGGCCTCCTGGTACTTAAACAATCTGGCATCATACGTGACATGACCTATAGTAGAAGAGAGACACTGTAGTGCTGAATAGTTTGGTGCTCAATGAATGGGAGAGCTAGTTGGTGCTGGGGGAGGCGGAGGGGCACCCTTCCTGATGCCCAGGGAGGTCAGGGCTGACGGTTCATGAACTGTGATTGCCTGGAAGGAAGGCAAAGAGTTGAGGAAGAAAGAGGAAGTGGACGGAATTCTAGGCTTGAGATGAGGGCTGAGAATATCTTTGGGTAATAAGACCAGTTAAGCTGGAGAAGAAGGGTCATTTATGGAACAAAAGATTGTGGATCATGTTGTCATGGAATTTCCTAGACCACTGTGACCCGTTAGTGGATGGTGAAATTAACATAGAAGATCTTGTCCCCTATTAAAAATGTTTTTAAAGTAGAGTAGGAAATACAAGAGAATGTCTCAGGGAGGGTAAGTGTTGACTTGTGAAACTTTGTTGCATATATGTATTCTGGGTTACAGTCTAAAATGTATTCCTTATTGTAGGTCATGTTCAAAAGAGTTCCGAAAACAGTGGACTGGACACAGAGCTGTCTAAATACCTGTGTCTGCCATTAGCATCTGGCACAGGGGCCTGTGTACTGGCATTTCAATCTATTGAACAAATTGAGGGTCTTGGGTTTCAGCCCAAGGAGTTTGTATTTTATCCTGTAGGCAGTGAAAGTTTTTGAAGGTTTGTGAACAGGAGGGTAATGGGTCTTTAAGAAAATTCATTTAGCAGTTGTACATAGGATGGCTTGGGGAGGGAAGAGATAGGAGGCAGGGAGTCTAGTTAGGAGACATTGGCTGGACCTTGGGTGAGTGACAATGACCTGTGTAGGTTAATCACAGGGGATGGGAAGGTAAGGGGGCCCAGGAATGGCTCTAACAGTGGTTTTTGTTTGTTTTTGAGGCAGTGTCTTGCTCTGTTGCCCAAGCTAGAGGGTGGTGGTACAATCTCAGCTCACTGCAGCCTCCGCCTCCCAGGTTTGAGCGATTCTCATGCCTCGGCCTCCTGAGTAGCTGGCATTGCAGTCGTGTGCCACCATGCTGGCTAATTTTTGTATTTTTAGTAGAGATGAGGTTTCACCATGTTGGCCAGGCTGGTCTCAAACTCCTGAGCTCAAGTGATCTGCCTGCCTCAGCCTCCCAAAGTGCTGGAATTACAGGTGTGCACCTGGCTGATTTTTTTTTTTAAACGTGAAAAGGATTTTTGTTTCCTGTCTCTATTTTAGAATCTTGTCACTCATAATATTTTAGGTCATCTAATCCAGTCAACAAAGGTATATTGACTCTGACTGTATTTGAAGCATTTGTCATGACTGTTGCATTATCAGTTATTCAGGAGTTTCTGTATGGGGCACAAATTAGCTCTTCTTAGCAGCAGACTAATCTGAAGAAATGACTCCCACGAATAAGAATTTGTCTGAATGCTGCAGGGCTTTTATTAGGTCACATCTCACTAAGTGCTGATCAGTTTTGATTCAGTTGGAGTAGAGCACATAGGTTCTTTGGAGATGATTGTTTTAGAGAGTGGCGTGAAAGAATAGAAATCAATGAGCCAGCAGCCTTCTCAGAGCAATGAAAACTGCCTTTTCAGATTAGTTTTGATCATCTCAGCTCCATTACCCTTTATTCTTTCTTTTGTTTGTTTGTGTGTCCTAGGAAGCGGCTCAGCCCCAGGGCAGCACATCACAGCCACCATGGAACACAGCCATTCCTCTGCGATCGTGCTGGGACCAGTCTTTCCTGACCAATATCACCTTCTTGAAGGTTCTTCTCTGGTTGGTCCTGCTGGGACTGTTTGTGGAACTGGAATTTGGCCTGGCATATTTTGTCCTGTCCTTGTTCTATTGGATGTACGTGGGGACACGAGGCCCTGAAGAGAAGAAAGAGGGAGAGAAGAGCGCCTACTCTGTGTTCAATCCAGGCTGCGAAGCCATCCAGGGCACCCTGACTGCAGAGCAGTTGGAGCGCGAGTTACAGTTGAGACCCCTGGCAGGGAGATAGGACCCAGCTGTGCTGTCATGCAGCTAACCTCTGATGTGGTCTTCCTCACCATTGGCTATGGATTTGATTTCAGGTGTATAGGACTAAGGGCAGCTTGCGGGTTAGCTCTGTGACTGCATGGTTTTTCTACATTCTTTCCCTGATCTTTTGCTGCCATTTGATCTTTGATAGTTTTGGTGAAACTCTAAAATACATTCACTGTGGGTCCGATGCAATTTATAAAAATTATGTACTCAAGAAGGGAGACTTGTTTGTTTCATTTCTCATCTGTTTAGGAGATGATTTTAGAGCACTAGAAAGGCACTGGGGAGATTCTCAGCTTAAAACATCCAGCAGTTTGAAGTATGATTAGGTACATCAGGGCTGCATTGTCAATGTTCTCTTTAAGTCTTTTAACATTTGTAGCAATTTTTTTTTTTCCCGGAGAGTTTAGGTTGCAAGTTTTGGGTTTCTTGTTTGTTTTTGTTTTGCTTCCTGCTTTCTTTCATTTTCAGTCATTACTGGTATTGAAAAATAAAATATCTTTAAAACATCTCATCTTCAGAAATAGGTCCCTCTTCATTGCCCATCACCGTCTTCCACTCTTCTATTATTTTGCCACCACTCAGTAAAGGAAGGTAGGAAGAGACAAAGGCCTAAGTGCAAGTGTGGGGAGGGATTTCACAAGTGGTTATTAACGGCCAGTTCAGCAAGAAGTATTGAGTGTGTACACAGGGGAGGGCCGGAAGTGTAACTCCAGACCCATTGGCTGCTTGAGTTGTTTCTTATATTCTAAGGCAGTAGTCCCTAACCTTTTTGGCACCAGGGACCAGTTTTGTGGAAGACAGTTTTTCCATGGACGGGGTGGTGGTGGAGGTGGTTTCGGGATGAAACTTCCACCTCAGATCATCAGGCATTAGTCTCATAAGGAGCACCCAACCTAGATCCTGGCATGCGCAGTTCACAATACGGTTCTAAGGGCTTTAGAGTAAGCAGCCTTTTCACCTGGGGGCCTCTGGTGAGAAATTCTGTAAATTGTGATAATCAGGCTGGATTTTAATGCTCCTTTTCCAGTACAATGTTAGAGTTTGGGTTCATTAAAATTAGGCAAACTCCCATTGGGTTAGGGCTTCTCTCATTAATTCCTTTTTGTGGCTAACCTTACTGTGTGTCAGCCCTTGTTGAAAATTCTTCTGGCATGTGTTGCTCTTCCTCACAGCCCTTCGCCCGTTGGGAGTCTGGCTGTCCCTCAGAGCCATCCGGTCAAGCAGACGGTCTGTTCTGTCTCACAGAAAAGCCTTTTCTTCCATGAGTTCTGTCTGAACCGAACATGTACAAAGTATGGGAAACAGATGAATCCCTATTAAACATGAAGTTTTTTTTGTATTTAAGATACAATTTTGTTGACTGATTTATTTTCTTAAGGCGTTCTTAATTTTCTCGAAACTTTCCTTGGGCTTTTCTGTTTCATAAAGGCCCCATACAAGGGAGTAATTCCCTCATCTTAAGTTTTACTGCAGTGCTCAGGGCAGTAAGCATTGCTGTGGGAAAGAACTAATTTGTATTTTAAAAACATATAATTCAGACTTTCCCCTAAAACAAAATGCCTGTAACTCTGAGTTAGGTTTGATCTAATTAGTAATCCCAATGGGGTAAAGACTTAAGCACGCAGGAGACTTGACCTGTGGGTGGACCTCAGTAGTGATTTTTGAAATGCAGCTGTTTTTGAGGTGGAGTCTAGATTGCCCCAAACCCATCTTGCATGAGATTTTCTGTGAACAATTTGTCACTTCTCCTCACCTCTTCCCAAAGGTGCATGTAATGATGGCATTAACTTCTAGGAAAAATAGGGTATGAATCAATTAAAGGCCTGGCAGGGAGAAGAAGAAAGAACAATAAGTATTTGGTGATCTCATCAGACCATTAGGCTTTAGGTGCAGCCTTGATTTCCTGAATTTAGTCCTATTGATCTCAGAATTTCTGCTCACAGCCTGACCATTAACCCAGCATGCAGCTTCCATTAAAGGATTCTTCTGTCATCAGGGAACTTGAAATCCCAGAGGTAGATGCAGTCACTGTGATAGCTTTATACATGAGTGAAGTCGTTTCTGTCCAAGTCTAACAAGTTACTTGGTTTTTGCTTTTATTCACATTATCCCATCTTGCCTATTGATAGGGACTGTTAAAAACTACATCTAAAGTTGGAAGGGACCCCAAAATACCATCAAGTGTGTTCCCCACCCCCAACCTTGGGCAGGGCCATCATTTATTCCCAACTAAAGATGATTTGTTTCTAGGGAACCCCTAAAGAAGATTCCAGGTACTTCCTAGGAAGTTCTTTATGTTTACTGAAAGAACTTTTGCCACCCCCATCCCCGCCATCTGGGATGATTTTGTCTCCTAATCTCAGTGGCTGTGGAGTCCCTGGAGGCCTAAGTGAGCATCCTTCACACTGGTCAACCTTTACTCAGTTCTCTTTTCTCTCTGCTCCTTAGGCCAAGTCATTGAGCTATACCTCTGGGACTCAATCACTTTCATGCTAGCCCTGACCTAAGTTTTTCAGGTTTGGGTGGGGGTGAGTGGCCCTGTGGATGGGTGTAATGATCTTTCTCAAAAGCTTTGGAGCTTTGCAGTGATGACTTAGGCATGTGTATTTTGTGCTATTAGAGTCATGCTTTGAGTATAGGCCGTCTCACATTTGCCTTTTGACTGATCTGTGTGCGTCAGTCAAGAAGCTCTGTGCTGCAAAATCTTAGAAAGTTACACAAAAGAACCAGTGACCCTCAGTTGGGCAGAAGACATCAAAATTCAAGCTATTTGTTTTTAGTTCCTGCCACTCATACCAGCAAATATTTGTAGATGCCCTGGATTTGGCGCTGCTGGGGACACACATGAGCCCCTGCATAGGATGAGCGTCCCTAAGAGCCCGGGGATGCAGGGGTGGGGTTGGGATGTCATGGAGCATGTTGCCGCCAGGCGGTGGCATAGAGCTGCCACTATACATCATGGGTCCCTTCACATCACACTTGAAAATTTACGTAATGTAGCATACAATCTGGAATGTTTATCTCAACTGCTTGTGCTGCCTTTTCAGATGTTTCTTTCAGTTTAAAATTCACAGAGGAGGCTGGGCGCGGTGGCTCATGCTTGTAATCCCAGCACTTTGGGAGGCCGAGGCAGGCGGATGACGAGGTCAGGAGATCGAGACCACGGTGACACCCCGTCTCTACTAAAAATACAAAAAAATTAGCCGGGCGTGGTGGCGGGCGCCTGTAGTCCCAGCTACTCGGAGAGGCTGAGGCAGGAGAATGGCGTGAACCTGGGAGGCGGAGCTTGCAGTGAGCCGAGATTGCGCCACTGCACTCCAGCCTGGGTGACAGAGCAAGACTCCGTATCAAAAAAAAAAAAAAAAAAAAATTCACAGAGGAAAGGGCTCATCAGAGGTCCTGGGAAAGGCGTAGAAAGCTACCAGAAGTGATTTATATATGTATTTTAAAATAAAGCAGCAGCCCCTCTCTAGATTTAGCAGGCAGTGTTACAGTTGCTTGCACATAGCTAAGCTTTGCGGGAAGGAGAGGTGGAATGATTAAGAATTTACATAGTTGGCAGAGAAAACCAACTCCCTAAGCCAAAGAAAGTAACTTTTGAACAGACTGCTTTGGTTTCTATCACACATACTTTTATTTCACAACTTTGGAGCACTAAGCTACATAAAGACTTGGATCCCATTCTCAAAAAGCTGAGAGAGAAGACAAGATGAGTGCACACAAACTGTATTATAAAGTACAGGACATAATGTGAATGTTTATAAAGGTGTAAGGTGTGTGTGTGTGTGTGTGTTTGTGTGTGTGCGAGAGATCACTTGCAGTCCTAAATTCTATATACTATATAGGATTTTCACTTCTATGTGAAAAATATTCCTTCCTCAACAAGTCATGGGTGAACGTTTGGAAAAGTATGGTCTATAGACCACCCACCTGCATAGGAATCTCCTGTAGTAATGTTAAAATGCAGATTCCAGGGCCCCCACTGACTCAGAATGTCTGGGGGCAGAGTCCTGAGAATCTGCATTTTAACAACCTCCCGGGTGTGATCTCTGACACAATAAAGATTAAGAGCCGCTGACATAAACCATAAATGTTAAAATAGGAAGAAAATTTAGTGATTATTAGATCCAAGCAAAGAAAATGGGTGTGCATTTTTAAAGGGAGCAATGAGGCTTGCTATTTTTCAAACTGTTCATTTGGAACACCAAAGCAAGAGAAGAAGAAGCATAGCTTTAAAACAATGAGGAACTAACTCCAAAGACTACGTGGAAATTAAAAGTCCTTTATTTTTGAGGTTTTCTCTAAATGATTACAACGAGAAGTACATGCTCATTTTAGAACATTTTGGAAATACAGGAAGGAATCAAATATTGTTGTACTTCTTTGCATATATTTTAGAAGCCAAGAGGCACATGGGGTGTATTGTGAGGACATCACCCTCCACCCTGCCATGTTTGTTCTTTCTCAAGCCTGCAAATGACACCATCCTAAACACGCTATCCTTTCCCTTGCTTTCTTTTTCTTTTTTAGGAGTTTGAGTTTTATTTATGTGCATTTGAAGTTTTTGTGTAAGGGAGTGATATGATCTAATTTACTTTTTTTTTTTTTTTTTTTGAGAGACAGAGTCTCGCTCTGTCACCCAGGCTGAGTGCAGTAGCACAATCTGCCTCCCAGGTTCAAGCAATTCTCCTGCCTCAGCTTCCCACGTAGCTGGGACTACAGGCATGTGCCACAACACCCAGCTAATTTTTGTATTTTTAGTAGAGATGGGGTTTCACTATATGCTGGCCTGCCTGGTCTCAAACTCCTGGCCTCAGGTGATCTGCCCACCTCGGCTTCTCAAAGTGTTGGGATTACATGCATGAGCCACTGCAGCAGGCCCCCAATTTTCATTCTAAAAGATCATCCACGCTATGGTGGGGAGTAGATTATCTATGTCATTCATCCATCCATCTATCCATTTACAGAGCATCTAAACTTTGCCAGTCCTGGTGCTGGGCTTAGCTCATACAGACATAAGGCAGACAAGGTTCCTTTTCTCAAGGAGCTCACAGTCAAATGGGGGAGGTAGCCAGTAACCAGACAGTTACAGGGCAGTGTGGTAAGCCACACTGAGAGTATGTCGTCTGAACGAGGACCACGGCATCAAAAGAGGATCTTAAATCACAGGTCAGGAAAGGCTTCCTGGAGGCAGTGACACTGTGCTGAGTTTAAAGGAGGACTAGGTACTCCCCCAAAAAAGAAGGTGGGGGTAAAAAGTAGCATTTTGGTCAGAGAAAACCACCTGGGAGAAAGGTGATAATCATGAAGGAGAATAACAAGCTTGGATACAGTCTGAAGACTTGGATGTTAAGGAACAAATAAACGGAATTGAGGAGAAGCAATTCCAGAAAGGAATATTGGGTGTCTCTTGCTTTTTGAGCAAACAATATTTCTTAATAATTACATCAGCACAAATAGAGCTGCTTCCTCCTTTTTCACAGCTACAGAGTGTACCATTGTATGGATACATTATCCATACAATGGATAGATTATAACTCAACAAGTCTCCATGAATGTATATTTAGGTAGTTTCTAATCTTTTGTTGTTGCAAACAATGTACAACAAATATCCTTGCACATATGTCATTTCAATATATGGGAATACTTCTCTGGGATAATTTCTTAGAATTAGATTTGCTGGCAAAAGGATATTTGACTGAAAATGTTGATAGATGTTGCCCTGCGTAGACGTGATTCTCATTTACATTCCTACCAGCAATGTATGAAAATGCCAGTTTCCTCATATCCTCACCAACACAGTTTGTTTTCCAACTTTCTGTACTTTGCCAATATCTGAGAAGTGAAATGACACCTCATAGTTTTAATTTAAATTTCTTATTATGGATGAACATCTTTCTATAAATTTATGAGCCATTTGTATTTATCTGTGAATTGTTTTAGCTTTTGCATGATTTCTGTTGAGTTCTTGGGAATTTTAAAATTTCATTTAGGAACTCTTCGTAAATGAAGAAAATTGGCTCTTTGAATTATGCGTTTCAAATATTTTTGCTCAATTTGTTCAAACTTGCCGTTTTTGTTTCTGTGTGGACATTTTTTGTTGTCAAATTTATGCATTTTATGACCTGGGTTTTTGTCATATGGCAAAAAAATTTCCATGTTTACCCACTGCTTTCATTTTCTATATTTAAGTTTTTTATCTATGGTATTTATTTTGGAGTGGGGCTACCGATAGGGATCCAGCTTTATTTATTCAGGCATCTAACTAGTTCCCTCAGGTTCATTTATTAAATAACCCATCTCTTTCCTGCTAATTTAAAACCCATCTGTATCATATACCATATTTCTTGTGTATTTGTATCTATTTTGGGCTTTCTGGTCTGTTCTTTTGATCTGACAGCTTTTTCACTTTTTATTATTGTAGCTCTTTGGTGTGTTTTAAAACCTGAATGGGCTAGACACCTCTTTATTACTCTTATTTTTGCTTTCTTTTTTAAAACTTATACTTAACATGTTTATTTTCTCCCTATGTTCTTTAGAATTAACTTGACCAGGTCCCCAAAATTTCTCTTGATATTTTTATTGGTCTCACATTAAATTTACAGATAAGGAGAAGAAGCACCTATAAGTTATTGTTTTACTATTCAAGAATATGGTATGCTACCATTTGTTTAAGCCTCTTTTACTGCCCCTCAGTTGCATTTTCAAGTTTCCTTTGTATTGATCTTACTATTCCCTGTTTATTCTTGGTCATTTTATCTTTTGCTATTAAGTTCAGTAAATCTTTTCTTCTATTATTTCCTCCAACTTGTTGTTGTGTATGTGTGTATGAAAACTATTGATTTTGCTATATTAATTTTGTACCAGTCCTTTACCAAATTCTTTTACTAATTATAATGATTTTTCAGTTGATTTGCCTGGATTTGCCACATAGCTAATTATTTCCTTTTCAAATAATGTAAAATTTAGTTCCTATTTTACCTGTGGGGTTTGTTTTGTTTTTTGAGACAGGGTCTTACTCTTGTCACCCAGGCTGGAGTGCAGTGGAGCAATCTTGGCTCACTGCAACCTCTGCCTCCTGGGTTCAAGCAACTCTCTCACCTCAGCCTCCCGAGTAGCTGGGACTACAAGTGTGCGCCGCCATGCCTGGCTAATTTTTTGTATTTTTAGTAAAGACGGGGCTTTGCCTTGTTGGCCAGGCTAGTCTTGAACTCATGGCCTCAAGTGATCCTCCCCTCTTGGCCTCCCGAAGTGCTGGGATTACAGGCATGAGCCACTGTGCCCGGCCTCTTTTCCCAATTTTTGTGCCTCTTATTTTTTTCTCTTTGTCCATTACATTGGCTAAAGCACCCGGAAAAATGTTAAATCAGAATAGTAATCAATGATATCTTTGTTTTGCTCTTGACTTTAATAAGCATGTGCCAGTATTTCCCACTAAGCATGATCCTGGCTTTGGGGTAGGTGACTAGACAGATAGATATACAGATATCTTAAGAAATTACTCATCTGGGCCAGATGCAGTGGCTCACGCCTGTAATCTCACCACTTTGGGAGGCCAAGGCAGGCAGATCACTGAAGGCCAGTAGTTTGAGACCAGCTTGGCAAACATGGAGAAACCCCGTCTCTACTAAAAATACAAAAATTAGCCAGGTGTGGTGGTGGGTGCCTGTAATCCCAGCTATTGGGAGGCTGAGGCGTGGGAATCACTTGAACCTGGGAGGTGGAGGTTGCAGTGAGCCGAGATCATGCCACTGCACTCCAGCCTGAGCGACAGAACGAGGCTCTGTCTCAAACAAACAAACAAAAAAGAAATTACTCATCTGTACTTATGTTATTAAAAAGTTTTTCTTAAATTAAGAATGGATGTAGAATTTCATAAAATCTCCTTTCAATGTAGTGGACATTAATCTTATGGTTTTTCTTTTTGATCAACTAATATAATCAATTAATATTACAGATTTATTTATTGAACCATCCTTTTATTCCGGGAATAAACCACCCTTGATTGTGATGTACTGTTTTTTGATGTGCCCATAGATTCTGTTTGTTAATAGTTGTATTTATGGTTTTTATCAGAGATTTTCATGAGATTATAGTATTTTTTAGCACTTCAGATTTTGAAATGTATTAAAAGCATATTTTTAAGATCTTCATTATAGATTGCTCCCTTTATCATTATGCAAAGCCCTCTTTGTTTTCTTTATTGCATTTTGCCCTGAATTTATTCTTATCTGATATTAAGGCTAGAAGCCTTGCTTAGTTTTTGTTTGCATTTGCCTCATGTGCCTCTGCCCATAGTTTTGTTTACAGCTTGAATTATTTTTATTAGGTATGCTGCTTGTATGTAAAGACTAGTTGGGTTTTCTTTTATAATCTATTATGAGAATATTTTCTTTTAATAGGTGAGTTTAACTTATTTGTGTTTATGAAAGTCTTGCTTATCTCATCACATTTTGTATGATTCTGTTTAGGTAGCTTCTTTTACCATACAGTCTCTGGGTTTTTTGTGTTTGCTTGTTTTGTTTGTGTGTATGTGTGTTTCTTTCAATAATCTAGAAAGTTTACATTTCTGTTTCAAGTTCATATTTTTAACTTTATATTGATTACTTAAAAATTGATATTTTTAGGTAATGTTTATTAACATCCTGTAAAAAATAAGTGTAATTTATATTTCCACCTCCTTCCTACTTTTCTCCGTCTTCCAACCCCCAGTTCTACTGATTTATTGACTAATTGATTGACTTTGTATCTTTAAATATAATTACAACCTACTACTTGAGTTATCAGCCTTAAATGATATATTTTGACCTGATAGATAATGAAATCAACATACCACCACTGCGTTTTATGCCTCCTCTCTTCCTTCCCTCATTTTATTAGTTATACCATATTCAGGTTTATAACATTTGTATTCTGTTCTTTAGTCCTATCTCTACATTTGTTTTAGTCTTGGTCCTACCTACAATTGATTTTTTTCACTTAGTGATTAACTCTGAATACATTCTCATGTTATTCTCCTACAGTATTGATTTTGACAGCTGCATAAAATTTCTGTATGGATAAATGTACCAGCCTTTATTTAGCCAATCCCCTATTATTAAGCATTTCAGTTGTATTCAGTTGTCACTAGCATGAATAATACAAACCAGGCTAACCTCTTTGAAATTTAAAATTCTATATTTCCGTCTCTTAGAAAAGAGTAATTAGAAGCCAATCCCTATTAAAGCCGGATCTCACACTTTAATCACCAAATCCCCTGGGGATCTCGTGAACATGTGGATTCTGATTAAATAGGTCTGGGTCAAGGCCTGAGATTCTGCATTTCTAACCACCTCGCAGGTGATGCTGATGCCGCTGATCTTTGGACCACACTTCGCATAGCAAGGTCTTTGAACACATTTCATTTCTGGGGAATTCTACTTGAATAAAAAAAATACTAGAAAACAGTGTATAGCAGTAGTTTCATTGTGTCTTATGATATAGTTTAAAATATCACATTTGTATCAAAATAACTTGTAGCATATAATTATTATTTGTGAACGTTCATTTTACAATTTTCTTAAATCTCATTTGTTTGGGCTTATTGTGGATATGTCCCTGGAACCCTCTCAGATGTGGACATCCCTGTCACATGGAAAAAAAGGCTGAGAACCCTGGGGACCAGAAATAAAGCAGAGGTCAGACAGGTACCCTAGAATGAGGCAGCGAAAAGAAACCTTTGGACCTCAATTTGTAAATAATAGCTGCACTCTTAATCTCTTGGGGATGTGTTTGTTTTTCAGTAGGTAGGTGGTTGTTTAGGTGGTTTTATCCTACCAGGCCCAAAGTGATCTGGCCCCTGCCTCTCTTTCCAGGTTACATTCACCTCCTTGGTTTGGCAGACTTTCTGTAAAGGGCCAGTTGGTAAATAGGCTTTGTTGACCAAACTGTCTCTGTTGCAATTACTCAACTTCGCCATTGTAGAGCAAAAGCATCCATAGACAATATATAAGTAAGTGAATGTGCCAGTAAAACTTTATTTGTAAAATCAGGTGGTGAACCATAGTTTACTGATCTAACAAACTAAATATGCTTCTTTCTACTTTAGGGTTTTGGCTGTTGCCTTTTCTGGGAACTCACTCCCCTAGATGATCCTAGGTCTTGCTCCCTTTTACTCCACTGGGGTCTCTCAGATGTCACTTCATCAGAGGCCTTCCCTGACCATCTAGCCTAAAATAGCACCCTACCCCCATATCTCCATGTCCTTTACTGCCTTTCTCTCTTGGTAAATGTTTCATTTATTGCTTCACTAATAATATTGATCTTATTTTAATAACTCTTAGAGAAAAGCGTATGTGTTGACAGGCAGAGTATTCTTTATGTACATGTCAGTTCATTTACAGTGGACCATCTCTAGGGACAGAAATAGCTTTGTTTTGCAGAGCTTGTTTTAATCATTTTTCTTCTAATGACTTTTCCTCTGAGATTTAGACTGAGTTTGGCGGTGCCAAACATATTGTGAAATGGCACCGGGTTGGTATGAAACAATTGCCTTGTTCTAGATCCTCATCAATAAAAAAAAAATGTCTTTGGTTATTCTGGCTGTTCTCATAGATTATATCAGTTTCTGTCCCATATATAATTTTCAAAAAACTATTTCTGCAAAAAGGAGCATTTCCTAGACAATTTGCATTTTTCCCAGAATCCTCATGGCCTAATAAAAGGCTGGGCAATGCAAGGCGAGTAGGGGCCCTAGAAGAGACATTTCTTGAAGAAACATGATCATTTTGGAAATTCATATTAGAATCTGATCACTTTGGAGGATCTAGCCCCAAGGAAGAGAGAGAAGTCAGATTCTGAAGTTCATGTAAGCTTTCTGTGATCTTGCTGCTATAGCTTTTGGAAATCTATATCTATGCATCATTTTTAGTGCAGCTGAAGAAAGCTGTTCTTCATGTGGGTGGCCAATGCAGAGGGTGCATGAGCCCCACACTTCGTTATGGAGATGACTCTAACTTGGGGGTATTACTAGGGCTTGGGTGGCTTGGCATGCTCCCAGGAGATATGCACCATGGATACAGAATGTCTCGAGAGCTATTGCATTTCTCATGTATGAAGTGACAGCAAGACTAACTCAGTCATGGAGCCTGAGAGGTAAGGGCCCCTTCCTGCGAGAAGGAAGGTCTGTATTTGAGAAGCAGGTGTTGTTCAAGGCTAGGAGAGTGAGTGAGAGCACTGCCATTACAGCTGATTCTGAGACCCCATGGGTGGCATTCTTTCTGGACTTGTGGCACCACCATGCCTTGTTTGGCAGACTTCACAATCTTTACCAATTTCTAGAAGGTGTTTTTGTAAATACTTTATGTAGCTGGGATGTTATAGATGTTTTTATTGACAGCTGAGAATATTTCAACACAGTATAATTCTTAATGTAACATGGTTCTTTCATATAATGAGTGTACATGAGAAATCTTTTCATCTTTTTTTTTTTTTTTTTTTTTGAGACGGAGTCTCACTGTGTCTCTAGGCTGGAGTGCAGTGGCACAATCTCAGCTCACTGCAACCTCTGCCTCCGGGTCCAAGTGATTCTCCTGCCTCAGCCTCCCAAGTAGCTGGGACTACAGGTGCACGCCACCACACCCAGCTAATTTTTGTATTTTTAGCAGAGATCAGTTTTCACTATGTTCGCCAGGATGGTCTCGATCTCTTGACCTCATGATCCACCTGCCTCGGCCTCCCAAAGTGCTGGGATTACAGGAATGAGCCACTGCACCCAGATTTCATCTGTATTTTTAACTGTACCTTTCCAAAGGATGCCATTGGAAGGGCATTGATTTAACTTAACTAGGGGGAAATGTCTTTGCTTTGGTGTGTGTCTCTGGTTTGGGTTCTCTAGTCTCTACTTTTAACACCAGGATTTGAAAGATGAAAGAGCTTGAGGGTGGTTTTATTGTCAAGTAGCATCTAATTGATGGGTACCAGAGGAGTTTATTAAAGCTGTAAATTCAACTTCCTAGGAATTTTGAAGGTACAGAAGGGTTCTGGAGGGCAAAAATATGGTAAAACACTGTTTTTTTTCAGCCAGAAATGTACATAATGGTTACAGATTGTCAAAGACTGGAGCTAAAGGGTAAAGTAACCATGGCCTTTTTGTTGTCACTATTTAGTTTGTGTAGTTGCCAAGTGTGTTTCTAATGCAACCTTAGGTCATCGGCATTAAAAAAGTTTTGTGTAAATATCATTTACTGCTTCAAGTCCTTGCTCTTTCACCCTAAAGATTTGGAAAGTTAAAAAAAAAAAAAAAAAAAAAAGCCTGCTAATCGCCTCTGGGTGTTACCAGCCTGCATTAGCTCTAAGGCAATCCATCTCTCAGCATGGGACTCCCCAGTGTTTGTAATTCTCAGCTGTTGATTTTGTTTGTAGTTGGAGGTTGTACTACAAATAAATTCTAAGGTCTATTGGTCCTACATGAGGGGGAGCCATAGTAATTCATTCTCACATTGGTGCCCAGTGTCAGTGCGAAAAAAATAAAAGTCTTGTTGGATTCACTCTGGGCCGCGGGTCTTTTTCTCTTTCCAAAATCATTGTGTTAGTTAAAATGAGCTTTTGTACGAAAGTAAATATTCTATCACCGCTTAGGATTAGAGAATGCTACAGGGAAAGAGCTCAGATTCATGGAAGTTGGAGTTAATAACGCTGACTGGAGATAGGGTTCCTAACCTAGTTCCTTGTCATTGCCACTTGTAATTCTCATTCTTTTTTCCTCCTCTGCAATTTCCTCCCTTCTTTCACTGCAGCCCTTTTTCACATTTAAACAGTCTGCTATTTTCCTTTTTTCCTTATCTACTTATGTTCTGGCCTCTTCATCTTCTCTTCCTCACTTACCCTTCCCACCTTGGGGACACTCAGTTCGACTCTTTCCTTGTAGTCACACAATATTGGATCTCTGTTCCCATCTTCTCCAACCATCTGGCTGCATTTGTCATCTAGTCCAGCTTGTGCTGCTAGTTTCCAGCCCTCCCTCTCTGCCCCACCAACTATTTCTCTACTTCTGATGGGGGAAAACCTCACTGTTTCCAGTCTTTCTCTTTGTGTGTATGTGTTGGGAGGGTGGGTAGGGAAGGAGGGAAAAAGGAAGAAAGGAAGGACAGAGGCACAGGGTTTTGAGAGGATAATGAGGGAAGGGGACAGGAGTTCTCAAACCTTGAAAATGCTGATATGCATGGCATGTGAGATCCTTCACAAACTCCATGTGGAACTCAGTCCTCCCCATCTGGGGGCAGCAGTCACTAGTATATGGCCTTATATTGCATGTGAGGATGAATGAGTCTGGAAGCCAAGAATTCTCATTTGTCTCCCCAGTGGCTAGGCCTCAGAACAGCAGGGCAGCTCCCCAACCCCCTTTCTTTAGGCTGAGATCAAGCCCTTATTAAGCCACAGTGCAACCTCAGAGAAAGAAGGTGCACTTCTACCTGATTTCTGTTATTTGTAATAGCTACCTAGAAATGTGGTGGTCATTAATTGGTTTGGGTGGATGTTTTCCTGGAAGGTGGGGAGGGGATAAAAACCTCTATTTTGGTCCTGTTAAGTGGAAGGGGAAGGGCACAGAAAGGTAAGAATATCCATAGGGGAGGGAATTAAGTCAAAAGGAAGATTGGTGCAGAGAAACAAATGCTGATGTTCCACCTGCCACTATCAGTAGTTGGCTGTAGGTATAACTTGCTCTCAGGGTAAGAATTATTCTTATGTTTGAAAGGGACGATTACCACAGCTTGTCTAAAAAGCGGATATTTAAAGATACTTTCAGGTAAGTACACTGACCTTCAAATAGGTGTAACTGAAATGATGGGGGAATTAGGAGAATCTACAATTCCTCTGCCCTTCTATGAGAGTGAATTGCAAATCTGGAGAGTGAGTGATTATTTAAATTGGAGAAAAGTTCATTTTTTCTGAAGATGAATCTCTAAACAGCAGTTCCATTCAAATTCTGTGGCTGCTTTGCAAACAAAGCTTATGCTTTTATGACTTTTTTTTTAAATGGATTTAATGGACTGAGTTCATTTAGACAGGAGAGATCGAATGAATGAGCAGAATTAAAATACACATCCATTTGGCCGTCAGTCATTGTTTAAGCCACTCGACCACCCAACTTTTCTAATTAAATGACATTGCAGTCCCTGCATAAAGGCTGCGATGGATAAATTAGTACTTGGTGAGTGCTTTGAAGATGAAAATCACGGTGTGAGTAATGAACAGGGTTTTTTTTCCTTGGCTGGAAACGGCATCTTTTGTGTTTTCCCACTGCACCGTGAGTCACCTGGACTGACATTGCAGAAAGCCTCCTTTCCCAAGGGAAGAGCAAGAGAGACAGTAGAGACAGACTTTTATTTGGCTTACAAGGCAACTTAGGAAAGAGTCTGCATCCATTCACATCTGTACAAGGAATTATATGACCTACACATTCGCTACCTATAGAAGCTGGTCCTATTTTGCAGGAATTTATACATTAAGAAATCACATGGAAATGATCTTGTTTAAACATTCATGAAGAGCAAACATCCCCCAAGAGCACTGAAGATAGAAATCCAGCTTTGTCCCTCCTAAGAGCTTGGCTTACCTCTCTGTTGGTGCATTTAAAGGTCTGCATCAAATCCCTCCAGAACCGATGGGATGCTGGAGTTTGTCTGCTTTGAGGATGGGATGATTATTTTAGTGGGAGGAGCTTAGAACTGCAGGTTTGGAGGTAAAGTGTGAACTGTTTGGGAAGATCAAGCAGTAGCTGTCTGGGGTGAATTTTGCCCTTCCCTCAATGCCCCCGTTGGCTCCCCTGCAAAGAACTCAACTTTTTATACGTTTCAAACTGTGGTGAGAGCTCTTTTCTCACCACATCTAAACATTCTCATTTAGATATGTTTTTCTTGTCCTGAATTGCTTTGACACAGCAATAATTAGTCATGCTACATTGTCTAGGCTGGCTAATTACTGATAGCTTGGCAGGCCCCGTCAGAAAGGTTGCACCACTCAATGTAAGTTAGGATCCAAGCTGGTGGCTGCCCCGCTCCTCACTGCATCCAAATGTAGAATGAGGTGCATCCTTTTCAGCCCTGACAGCACTTCACTCTTAGCTGCACCCCCAAATTGGTCACAGCTGAAAGAACAGCATTCACAGTATGGCCAGCAGGGTCACCTATTCCTGAGGCAGCAGTCGGGGAGGAGGAGTGCAGGGAGGGAAGTTGGATGCATCAGGGGAAAAATGGAGCCACTGCTAGGCAAGGTCCTGGAAAACAGGCTAAAATGGCCAAAGAAGAGAGAAAACTCTCTCCTCTGAGAGATTCAGATACATATATATATATATATATTCCAAGAGGCTTGGGGAGTTATTGGAAAACAATTACGCTTATCTGCTTCCTGCCAGTCTGTATTCCTTGACAGAGCAGAAGTAGTTATAGATACTGCAGACACACTGTGGCACTAAGTAAAGTGTTTGAAATTATACTGCTTAATAATGCTTCCTGTCTCAGCCCTCTGCAGACCCAGAGAACTGATTTGGGCCAGCAGGTAACAGTGTAGGGGCATGGTAATGTGGTTGGCATAAGTTTCTCACTTGGGCTATTTTCTTTCCCAGGGGAACTCATTCCAGCCACAAAAGAGGGAAAAATGTAAGAGTCGATCCTAATTTGGTTTCCGCTGAATGTTTAGCACGTCATTCACACAGGTGTATTTGCAGAGTAAGCCTCTGTCTTTTATTTGAGAATTTTTATAGTTTGCCTCATAGGAGCCAAAAGCAGGGTCAGCACTGTAGATTAGAATCAATTCAACAGAGGGAAAATAAACCTCTGGAATAGATTTTGCCTTCCCTGAGCACGTCGCAGGCATTAGCAAATAATGGGAGCCCTGTCTGCGCATGGAGAGGAAGCATCTACCACTTAGACTCCCAGCCTCGGGTGTGCGGTCCTATGACCTGCACAGCGGGTGTGATGATTCTGGAGTCATCATCTCCTAACTTTATGCTGCTATGCACAGAAGAAACATGCACACACACATGCACACACATACACACACACACGCCCACCCACAATGTTCTTTCCTTGCGGAAGAAAGAAATGGGAGGGACTGAGGAGGGGAGGTCTCCTGACTGTGAGCTGCTGGATGGAACACAGCCAACCCTGATGAGAGTGGCATGGATGGAAGTTGACTCCATTTGCCCCTTGTGGCGCTGTGCCATCTTTGCTAGGCTACAGTTGCCGTTTGCTAGCTATCTCCAAATTCAGAGAGTTCTAAAGAGGTAAAGGGGAGGTTCGAGACCTTTTAGGTTATTTTAGTACACTCTGTGTGACTGTCAATACAACTTTTCAAACACGGAGGTATCAGAGAAAAAATTAGCCAGTCCATGAAAAGAGTGCTGGAATTGCCATCCAAAATGGCTCACGTGCTGTTTCTATGCATATGTGTCCCTTGATGCATTTCATTTCTTAAGTTTAAGACAAGGATGAATGAAGTACCAGAGTAAAAATAGGAAAGCACATCCTTCCCCTCCTCTCACCAGTATACATTTCAAAGGGGATGACACTTTCACCATCTGATGAGTCTACCTTTGCTGCTGTATTTCCTCTTCAGTAGAAATTCCAGATAACACCACTGACTTTTACTTAGAGTATCTTAAACAGCTATTTATAGTTTTCACCTATCCTTCCCAGAGGCCTCACTAGACGGAGAGACAAGCGCTTGTCTGGGTCCTGGCCCAGCTCAACCACCCTCTAGTGTTGTGACCTTGGGCAAGCCACCTCTGCAAGCCTCATTCCTGAATCCTGTAGATCGGGCCAGGGGGGATCACCAAGGTCTTTCTCTGCTCGGAGTCTCCCAGAGCTCCAACGATGTGGTCTACAGCATGAGGCACACTAAGACAATCAAAAATCATCCCTGCAATCCAGAAACTCATTTTAAAGGGAAGGAACTTTGCAATGTAGGTGGTTTGTTTCCGTTCTGTGATTCGGCTGCTTGAAGGACTGAAATGGCAAAGAAAAGTTGACAAAATGCAAGCCCCTAACAAGTTTGAGGAAGCTGGCCAGAGTGCTGAAGTCAGCTGCTGTTCACAACAGCCATCAGACCTTGCGGCTACAAAGCTCAAACAAAAGCAGCGCCTACACCCTGCTGGTCAGCAATAGTAACCCAGGACAGAGGCAGCCGAGAGAGTTCTCAGCAAGCTCCAGGCATATGGCATTAGGCATCAGGCATGTAAACAGCTGGTGGAATTTCAGAGTACATTGCATTCGATAGTTCCCAGACCTGTTGGAGCCATATTTAGCTTAGGAAAGCTTGGAAAGAGTGCAGTGCCATTTGAATGACTATTAATAGCTTCGGGGGGCGGGGGGAGCAGGGGTTGGAGCAAAGAAAAGATTTCTTCAGTTTGGTATCTTGTATGTATTCATGAAGGAAAAACTTCCTCTGCGTTAAAAGGCTTGGGTGTGGGGGTCTGACGAGCCTTCTGAAATCAGGAATCACCAGTTCCAGCTGGGAAGGCAACTCTACTTACAGTTTAAACTAAATGATTTGAGCTTCCCAGGTGCCTAACTAAGCAATTTCTTCCCTACAATCCCTCTCCTCAGCAATTTATTTCACACAGATTATATCAATCTGTTTCTTTGTTGCTATGTAACGTAATAATGATTCTCAAAATCCTCAGTGTATCTAAAACTTAAACACGTGCACCAGAACTGTTTCCCACATCAACCCACTGGTGCCCACCCTCACGAAGAGACAGCAAATAAGGGGTGCCATTGGGAAGCCTGCCCTTGTTCTGGGGAAGCAGGAATGCCCCGCTGCCCATATTGTCTCAGTCAAGGCAGCCATCCACACAATTCCTTTCTTTAGCCCGAGGTTCAACTTTCCTATTAACATAGACAACAATTCACTGAAGCTGAAGTATAAGAAATTTTCTGCCTGATGTGTTTTATATCCTGTTATTTTCCTTCCACATCACATGCCTCTCTGAGGGGCACAGGAAAATGTGTCTGGGGTAAGGTTTTGGGGAGGGTTCCCACCGTTTAAAAGGGAGGGAGAGACTGACTCATAAAGGAAACCGTCGGAACCCTCTGCTCTCCCCGGAGGTCCTGACTCCCAAGAGCGAGCTCTCTCTTGCTCCAGAAACTTCCTTCGCAGCCACAATCTCCTTGCCAGCCTCTCCAGGATGGCCGTCTGCCTGGGTATCTGCAGTGCTGCTGTGTGTCACCATGGCTGGGGGCAGGATTGACAGGTGTCCCCGTCCAGCCTTTCTGCTGTTCATTATTTGTGGGGGAGGCTGCAGGCAGGGCAAACCTTAATTAGCTCCAAGTGTGAGTGGGTCAAATCAATTACTACTGCACTCGCCCAAACAACATCACTACGACCATGATTTCACTCATTTCCACTAGATGGAAGAAGTCAGAATTGCCCACTGTGCACACAGACTATTCACAGCAATAAAGAAAAGTGAATGAAGTATATACAAGCTCCCAAGTGGGGGAATTTCAAAGGCAGGGGGAGCCTCCATGGTGATGATGGGGACTATTGGTTTCCCTAAGAGAGTCTCTTCATGGTCACATCCCCTAAAGCTAGAGAGTGTATCCAAATTCTCAAGAGACAGAGTGTGGCCACAGATAAAGTATTTCCGAGGAGAGGTGGGGGCAATGTCTCTCTTGGCCCTCTGGGCTCCTGGAAGTGGCAGGTAATCTACACCCACAGTCTGGACATTCCTAACGTGTCCCTAGATGAAACTCAGAGGATTCTTGAGCGTCTTTAAAACAGACTTGGGAGCTCATACCCCAGGACGGGGCTCTCCGGTGGCAAGCCTGCCCTGATTCTCTGGGCACGGCAGAGGCAGGCGCCAAAACAACTCAAATACCTGGAGGAAAAGCGGGCACCGTCTCAATGCTCATTCTCAACACCACCTACAGCCATTTCCAGAAACGGCCGCTGGCAGTGGCCCAAACAAAGCCCCTCAAAAAGAAACTGGGCAGTGAGATGAGGGGGCAAGACGAGGGAAATAAGCAACCCAGACACACAAACAGCTTCACTTTGAGAGAAGACACGGGAGGGTGGTGACCCCAAGTGATGCAAGCAGAGGAGGCTCCCGTCGCTCCCGCTCTGGGTTTGGCTGAGGTTAGAAGAGCCACTTTCAGAACCACCTCCTCTTGCAAGCCCCAGTTTCACTAATAAGCCATTGACCTTGAGTCTGAGTCTGGGGTTGATTTGCGGCTCTGTCTGGGGGAACCCCAAGGGCCTGTGGCTTCACGAGAAGAAATCCTCCTCATTTTCACAGCGATCGTTTTTCCTCTCCTCTCGCCACTGTGATCAAATTAGGAGGCTGCTTCTCCTAGGAGAAAATGTGTCCATGGTCCCAGGAGGCACTGCCCATTTACCTGTCTGATGGGTTTGGGGAGGGAAAGCAGGATGTATGTGTGTGTGTGTGTCCCTTCCTTCCCCTGTCCCTGGGAGTGTCTCTCCCACCTGGATTGGCCACCCGGCCTGCAGCAAGGACCCCAGGGAGGGCAGGCGCTGGAGTCTCAGCTGCAGGAGGCCTGGCAAGTGGCTGTGTACACGCTGCTGCCCGCCGTGGCCCCGCTGCTCAGGCTGCTGGTGGGACACTTGAGGGGCTTCATGCTGCTGTCCCTCTGGATGTGCAAGTGCTCAAGCCGCCAGCGCTCCCAGCTCTTCCGAAATTCCAGCTGGACCTTCCATGGGAAAAGGAGGGAAACGAAAGCCATCATGCAAACCAACGGCTCACAAAATGGCCCCACTATTACATTAGTGGGGAAGGGAAGAAATCCACTGCATTATATTAAGAGACACAAGTCAAGGCCTTCGGGCGCCTAAATTAATATCCCAATAAAATTGTTTATTGTTGTCTCCTATTTTCTGCATCTCCTCAGGAGAGAGATCAGCTTGATGACCTAATTGGTCTTTTCCATCTCTAAACTCTGTGATTCAGCTAAGTACCTTTTACAATCCATCACAGTATTATTTAACGGAAGAGAATGAGAGGGAGGGTGAAACGCAAGGAGACAAGAGACAGGAGAGAGAAGAGAGACTCCGTCTTTACAGCGCACATCCCAGTTTCAGCTTGGATGATTGAGAAGGGGGACGGCAACCCCCAGCCTTCCTGGTGTCCACAGCAGACCCTTCTAAACTCCCTGAGGGCTTCTCTCCAGGCCCCAGCACCTCACAGGGGAGGAGGGAGGGAAGGAAGGAATGCAGCTGAGATGAGCAACAGCAGGAAGGAAGGGGCAGCCAATGAGGGCTTCTCAATTGATGCCATCCAGAGAGACTCTGCAGTGACCATGGGGGTGCAGCCCAGGGGAGCTCAGTCAGCCAGGATCCCTGTTGTGCTGGGCTCTGGCCTCCACATCAGGAAAAGTCTCTCAGGAGGGCTGATGCTTGGGGGCCAGATTGTTGGGGCAGAAAGAGACAAATCCAAGTAACACTGTGGAGCCCCCATCCCTTCAGGGTCTGTGGCAATGCTGTGGCTCCCTGTGGTGGCCAGTGATTCTGGTCCCTGGAGAGGCCTAGCTGCAACCTGCCAAGCTAGTCCTGGGGGGGTCTGGACTGCCCTTCTGGGTGATGTTCCCATAAATTTGCCTTCCAGAGCTTCTCTGAAGTCCCCACCCTTCCTACACCGGAGTGTCTGGGGTCTGCGCCCTTCCCTTTAGGCCAAGTCAGCAAGACGGCCAGATGCCAGCAGCTGTGGATAAGGGGCCAATCTCCCCACCAGCCCTTGTGCAAACAACCCTCCTCTCCTCCTCCTTTGTCATCCATCCAGCTATGCCCAGCAAGACGCCTGGTATGGCTGCATGCCATCCCTTAAAAGAACATTTTCTGCACTGAGTAGAGTTGAGATGGCCCAGAGGCTGCCTGCCAGGATGACGCCAGTGTCCCATGCAGCGTCATGAACCCAAGCTTGAGTGGGGGAGGGAAGGAGGCTGAGCAGACACCACCTACAGCCACCCTGTTGTATGCCAGCTCCCTGCCCGGCTGAGTCTTTGTGAAGGGAGCGCGGGCTGACAGCTGGGATGGGGGCCCTGAGTCCAGTGGTGGCCCCCACTTGTGCAGCTGCCAGGAGGCCAGGCTTGTTTCATAGCCCTTCCACTGGAGGGGGGGGGGGGGAAGATGGTAAACTGAGGCACACCTCCGGGAAACCAGAGACCAAAGAGGTTTCAGGGACACCTATGGGACTTCTCAGGGTGCTGACACACGGTGTCTCCTTCTGCCCCCATCTCCCTCAGCACTTTTCCTGAACGTCTGCTGTGACCCCTGTAATCACAATTGTCCTTGAAAATCACCATATTTATTGGGCACTTACTGTATGCACAGAATCTTCCATTGATTATCTTAGTTAGCTTCCACATCAACCCTGCAAAGTAGCTCCACATTTAAAGATGAGGAAACTGAGGTTCAGAGTGTTTATTTCCTCAGGTCGCTCAGCCAGGATTTGAACCTAGATCTGGCCTGATTCCAATGCCCGGCTCCTAACCCCTGGCCTCCTGCCTGCTTGGCTCTTGTGGTCCTGCTTGTCCCTGGTCCATCTCCTCCCCCCTCACCCGGGAGCACCTCGAGGGCTGGGACCACATCTTTTTCATCTCAGCATCCTTGAACCTAGCACAGTGCCCAGCATACAGCAGGTGCTCAATACATGTGTTTTAAATGAGCCAAATAAATGAACACATAAATAGATGAGCATCTCACATCAGGTTCCTTCTGTTCCTCAGCTATGAAAATGAACTCACAAAGACAACACCACAGATCCTGAGCACCCGGGCTGGCACTTGGGCCACCACACTTCCTCCTCCACCATCGGACTTTAATCCCTGCCCTCAACCTCTGCAGTGCAGCACACCCCTCCTGACCTCCCTTTCCAGCAGGCACCATGCCAGCCTCAGGATTTGGGGTGAACTGGGAAGCTCATTCACCTTCATTTACAGCTGGGGAGACAGAGGCAAGGGAGGCAAAATGTCTTGCCGCAGATCACACAGCTTGGCAGTGGCAGGGCTGGGACCAGCACTCAGGGCTCTGAGTCACCTCACTGTGGCTCTCAGGCACAAGCTGTAGCAAAACCACCTTCGGGCCTCCCCCTCTCTGTCCCCACTCACGCCCACCAGCAGCTGGTGCAGGCCTTGGCAGCCACACAGAACCAATATTCAAGCCATCTTTTCTCCTCAGGTCACAAGTACCTGGCATTGCCATGGCAACCCTGGGTCTGCAGAACAGCTCTTGTGGACAGAGGCCTCAGCCCCAGAGCCACATGTGTCTTTTGTGGCCCAGTGACAATGATGTATCTGTCCTTGTGCCTGGAGCAGCCAGGGCATGAGGAGTCTCAGGGTGGGTTTAAAGGAACTGGGTGGTGCTCTGAAGGGAGACAGGTTCGTCTCCTGGACCCCATGGCACAAGCCTGGAAGATCAATGGGGAGATGCTAGCTGGGGTCTGTAGCCAGGCCGGGTCAGAGAGGCGCAACTCTGGTGATTCAGGATCAAGTTCTTTTCCAAGGGCAAAGAAGTACTATCCCCTTACAAAGGTGGGCCAGCCATAGGTGGTGCATGAGGAGGGAGGTGATGAGATGACTGGGCTTGGAAGGATGGAATCTGGAGAGGCAGCGGAGCCAGGGGTCAGAGGAGACTCTTCACAACGGTGGCGGGGAAGCCAAGCACACGTGTCTGCTAGTAGGGCTGCGGTGAGTGTGTCAGAGGATAGGGAATTGAGAAACGGGGACATGGGGGGCTGAGATGACAACATGGCAGCAGGGAGCCTCAGTCTCTCCCCACAGGCCTCTGCTCCTCATCCCTGCACAGGATACATGCCACCCTGTCTTGCCCCCATCACCACTGGGCTGGAATGGAAAGCAGTAGAGCTCAGGGCTGGGTAGCACATCACCCAGCTGGCTGGCAGCATTCCTGGAGGGAAGGCCACCCACAGAGCTTAGGTTTTTGCGCCTCCTCGTTTGCATCAGTTTTAAAGAAATTCATTTTGAGGATATGACAGTGGAGGAGGACCAGGGCTGCCTCCTGTGGGTCAAGAGCCTGTTCCCTGCCCTACCCTCCAAACTGAGCCTGCTGGGTCCTCTGAGACCTGCCCCAGGAGCAGCCAGAATCCCATTTATGGCCACTCTTTGCCTGGTGCTGCCTTCACCTCCCCAGCACCTGCTGCCCTGAGGCATTAAGTGGGATCTCGCCCCCGCCACAGCCCACTAGCTCTACCACCTTCTATCTATTGAATTAGGGCTACTTATTTCATTTTGCTGAGCCTTAACATTCTTAGCTGTGAATTGGGGATACCATCTGCTGCACAGCATTGGATGTAATGAGACACTTTAAACACCTTATATACAGTAAGCACTTACGAAACCTTGGTTTCCCTCCCATTTAGAGATCTGAGGGCCACGCTTCCCACAGGTAGCCAGTTCAGCAGAGGCAGGGGGAGGCCTCAGGGACAGGGGAACATTCCACTCCCTTCCCTTTCACCCAGCCTCATTTTCTCTGCACGGCATCCTCTGAAATTCCTTAGGCCCCTGTCTCTGGGAATCGCTGAATACTGATATCTAATAGCGATTGCTTACTGAGCATCTGGAGATAATGGTGTGTGTTTCTTCCTGCCAAGCAGCATCTGTGAGGAGCTAGGATGGGCCTTCAGCATCCCACCTTGAAGGAGGGACTTGTTCTCTGTTCCCCTTTCTCACCTTTTTCAGACTTTCTTAATCCTCACAGGATTACCCCTACTTTGTAAATGAGCAAACTAAGTTTCAGAGTGGGCATGTAACTTACGCAAAGTCGCACAGCTCATTAAGTGATGGGGCCCAGATCAGACCAAATAAGATGCCAAAGCCTGCATCCTGGCATCTTTTCTGCTGCATCACATTGCTTCTTTGAGCCATCTCATAGCTCCTTGAAACACCCAGGTCCCCACCCACTGTCCTTTCTGCATCCCCCACACCCATAGTAAAAGACAAGTCTATTAATGCACTGACTCCAAGATCCCTGAGCTCTGGGATTCCAAAGCTGAGTACCTTGGTGGAAGGGGCCTTTTCCAGGTGCCCATGAACACAGCCATGCCCTCCTCCCAGGAGCTGACCATTTCAGGGATGGGAGGGAGGCCTGCTGTCCTGCAGGCATTTGCAGGAGAGGGTGTGGGGCCAGCAAGAACCCCCTTCTCCCATCCTAGCACCAGAAAGCCACCCCCTTCCCCACAGTGAGCCAGGGCTCTTGCCTATATGTATGAAGAATGGGGTACTTTCTGCTTTAATGCAGAATTAATTTGAATCCTGGCTCTGCCATGCCACTATTCCCACACTTCATCTTAGCCAAAAGGTTAAGAAGCGATGTGTGCCACTATTTCCAAACCTAGGGCAGGTTCCTGACTCTTTCTGATCTTCAGTGTTCTCACGTATATATAAAAAATGGGAATATGAAATAAGAATTTTAGCAGGGTTCTTTTTGAGGGATGTGGGGGGTCATAATTAAATGAGATAGTGATTATTAAAGCCCCAAGCATGTGGCTTGGGTATGTGTGTATTGAATCACTTGTAAGTGACAGTCACCACCACCAAGCAAAGAGGGTCATTCAGGATCCCCTTAACATAAGTCTGGGTCTTCCCTAGGGTCACATGCCATTAGGGTATGCCTGTACATGTACGTGTGTGTGTGTGTGTTCATGTGTGAGAGAGACCATGCACAGAAAACCAAATCTGTGGACAAGATGGCTTCTCAACCCTAGTGCCTCAGTGGGGTGGGTAGGGGGTTTCAGTTGACAAGATCGATGGAAGTCCCCATCGTACTACTCCAGACTGGTTGATGGTACCCACCCACCAGGGTCCCCACCATCCATCCTCAGAGCTTACCTCATTGTTGACAAAGCAGTATAAGATGGCCACCATCAGCCCCTGGAAACAAGAGTCACATCAGGAGGGAGGAAGCAGGACGGAGGTGCCCTGCAGACTGGCCCTGGTCAGAAGCACTTTGGGACTCCATCCTCAACAACCTCCTCCCCAAATCCAGCGGCCCAGGCAGATCCAGGAATGGGGCAGTGGCTTCCCTCTCATTTCCTTTCTGAAGGAACACCAGAGTTGCACCTCTCTGACTAGGCCTGGCTACAGGCCCCAGCTAGCCGCTCCCCATGGGTCTCCCAGGCATGTGCCTTGGGGTACAGGAGACCCTGCTCAGAAGCTGCCCAGAAGCTGTAGAGATCCTACATCCAATCTCTCCTTGAGGAGGCCTGATCCAGTGAAGTACAATGACTCTGATCATGGAGAATATTCCCCACCCCAGTCCCATCTGTTCACGCAGAAGACCCAGGGCTCCAGAATTGTGTTCTGTATGTCTGCACATGTATGTAAATACACACACATGAGCCCACATGTGTGCAGGCATGTCATGATGCTCTTGAGGGGCAGGGACCAGTTTTTTTGTATTTTTGCACCCCCTTAGCATCATCTAATGCTAGTGGAGAGGATCAGTTCTTCTCTTTGAAACTGTGACACCGTAACTCTGGTTTTAACACCTCTGAGGCTCCTCTGTGAAGCCAGGCTGACCCTGCACATCTCCTGGGTTCTGTGAGGAGTGAATGCGCAATGCATGTAAAGCATCTGGCAGGGTGCTCGCCACCAAGTAGATGGCAGCTGCAATGCCAGGTTGGTACCCAGAGCTACATCCAGGAAGGCTTCTTGTCCCATGTGCTTACAGAGAAGACTGGCCCGGGTACTGGGACACCTGGGGATACTAGTTCTGGCTCTGCTCCAACTAGGTGACTTTGGGCAGGGATCACTCCTCCAGGTCTCAATCTTCCCACCTTTTCCATCTGCATGATGCAGGCTGGTGTCTGTCCCACCCCCACTCTAGGACTTTACAAGCAAGTGTCCCCAAGCATGAAGTCACCTGGAAGGAGGTGAAGGAGAGCTCTGTGAACAGCTTGATGAAGCGCAGGGCCCCCCGGGCATGCTCGTCCATCACAAAGGCAAAGATGACCTCATGAGTCCCCAGCAGGGGGATGAGTGTCAGCGTGGACTTGGCAAGTCTGAGGGGCAGGGCGGAGATCTCGAGTCATTCCAGACCTCTCCCGTGGACTCTTCTTCCCTTTCTCTACCCTCCCCACTTCCTACCAAGTCCTGATATCTGGGTCATGGATGTTCTCCCACCCCAAATACCCTGGGACAGGCTGCCTGGAGGGAAAGAATAGAGGTCAAGGCCCCAAGAAGTCCAGGGGCTGCCCAGAGACAGGGCAAAAGCAAGGGTTTGGGGTCCCAGGCCAGGCCTGGGTGGAAGAAGAGGGTAGTGTAGGGCTCTAAGCTAAGCATCCCAGGATCTCTCTCTCTCTCTCCTGCTGGAAGGAAAGGGGCACTTGCTGAGGGTCCTCAGTAAAGCCAGCTCAGTTACATCACCTGCATTTGATGTCTGTCTTGCACATGAGATTGGCCTTCAGTTTGGATACCACAATGCAGATGACCCGAACAAAGATGAGGAAGTTCACCTGTGGGATGGGACCGGTGATTGGCAGGGGGCACCAACCCAGCCCTATCATAGCTGCCACTCCCATCCCTGACACCATCACTCACCCCAATGGCAAAGAGAATGGGCAGCCGGATAATGAGCCAGTAGTTCATGTTGGAGTTCCTGGTCCAGCAGCTGGGGAGGGAGAGAGATGCACGCATGCATCCAGCAGGACTCACAGGATCCTCAACTCAGGTGCAGGCACAGGGGCCGCTGATGCACACGGCCATGTTGAGTGCCACACACACAGCTCCCAGGAGCCACCCAACAACCAGTCCCATGGACCCACAGAGCCCTGCCAGTGCACAGCCACACAACACACACGCACAGTCCAAATACACAGTCATACACAGAGATGCACACGGCCCCCAAACAAGCTTTCATGGACCTACCAACACAGTCATGTGTGTACCCAGCATCATATACAAAATGACACAAACATTCCACTTGCAGATATTACAGAAAAACCTGCAGGAGGGCACCAGGTACCCCATAGACCCAGTTCTGTTAGTCATCAAACAATCCTGGGACAGGGGCAGGCACAGGGGCAGGGAGGGGAGATTAGAGAACTGAATTAACTTTCTAAGCTCCTGGTCCCCCACTTTATCCTCCCAACAGATGGGTGCCCCAGGTACCAAGGAATCCCATGGACCTTGAGGATGGGGACCTGGGGACACCCGCCCCCTTGGAGCAGGACACTCACCCCTCGTCCTCATAGAGGTACTTGACAATGCCCCAGGGGACAACAAACAGCAGGGGAACACCTAAGAGAGAGGGAAAGACAGAAGAGGGGCTGGCAGGCCAGAGCCACAGTCCACACGCCGAGGCCTCTCCCTGCCCCAGGTCCCTCACACTTCCAGCCCCTCTCCTTGCCTGGCCTCAAACTATGTTTTCTAGTTTTTTTCTGGGCACCTGGGAGAACAGAGGCAGCAGGAGCCCCATGTGGACTCCCAGACTCTTCCTTACAGAGAGATCCTCATCAGTCATCAGTCCCCCACCTCCTATGTGCCAGGCACACTGTCGGGACTTGCCCTGAGAGTCCCGGCTGAGTCACCAGGCCACAGGCACACAAGCAGCAGCAGGACTGGGCCATGCGGTGGGGACAGCATGCTGGATGAGGCGAGGAGCAGGCGAACCCTCTGATGCCCTTTTTCTCTCTTGCTTCAGCCCACATTGCCGATCTCAGTCAACTCCTAAAGGCACTGGATGTCCTTTCAGTCATCTGTTCCCTACCCCTGTGCACCTGCAAGAGGGCTCGGCAGAATCCTGGAACGGAGACAGGAGCCCAGTCGTTGATGCCAGTTGACCAACTAACTGTCCGCAGTGGCCTGCAGTAACAACAGCTACAACAATATTACTTTCCACTCGGCTGAGACTTGACTTGTGTGGTAGACAGCCTCTAAGATGGCCCCGAGGGATCCCCACCTCCTGTGCTCATACCCTTGGGTAGTTAGTCCACCTTGTATCAGTATTGTTTCATGTGACCCACGACATCTGGCCGAAGCGATGGCATGTCACTTCTGATTGTTATAAAAGACACTGTGGCTTGTTTTGCATGCTCTCTCTCTTTCTCTGATCACTTGCTCTGGGGGAAACCAGTTGCCACGTGCTGAGAGAACTCAGAAGGCCTGGATAGAGATCTCTGCAGCAAGAAATGGAGGCCTCCAGCCTCTGGCCAGCAACTGCGGCTTCCTGCCAACCACCTCGTGAGTGAGCTTGGAAGTAGATTCTCCATCCCCAGTTAAGCCTTGAGATGACAGCAACCCTGGTGACAGCTGGCTGCTTCTCTGCGAGTGCCCTGATCCTAGAAGGAGGTCTCAGAGAGAAGGGACAGCAGGGGGCGGGGGATGCCCGAGAAGGAAGTTTCTACGTGTGTATGTGGTTCAGGAAATCCACATGCTCTTGCCTAAAGAGTTTTCTCTGTGAGATCCTGAGCCACAAGGTACCCAGCTAAGTTGAACCGAGATTCCAGGCCACAGGAACTGTGAGATAACAATAGTTAGTTGTTTAAAGTAGCTAAGTTTCAGGGTTAATCGTTCTGCAGCAATAGAGAATTAATACAACTGGTTCCCAGTTCCTTGAAGGTAGAGCCTGGGCCTCACTCACCTTCAGAGCCACAATGCCCAGATCACCCTGAGAACTCAGGATCTGTGTTGGTTGATTTAAAATTGGATTGTCCTTCCTCACATGACAGATGAGGAGATGGATCAGGGACTCAGAAGGGCACAGGTGGGGCTCAAATTCAGGGCTGCAATCCCATGCCCACTCCCAACGCCCTCAACGGCCTTCTGCACTGGCTATCTCCATGCTTGTCTCCGTTGGCCCCTCCCTCAATGTTGGAGATGTGTCTGAGATAGGTAAGCGTGTGCATATTAAGGCATGTAGACGTGTGTGTGAAGGTGTGGTGGGCGGACCATGAGTGTGCACGTGTGGCTTTGGGGAATCTCTGCCAGGAGCACATTTCCAGGACAGAACCACTTCATAGCCTTTCCTGTCACCATTGTCTATATCTTTAGCACATCACTGTCCACTCAACAGCAGCTACTAAGCAGGTCGTGTGCCCAGATCTACTGTGCCCGATGATACAGGGAGAGATGGAGGAAGCAAAGGAGCCCCCAGCTGACCAGCATTCCTCATCAGCTCTCTCTCTCCTGGCCCATTTGTTTCTACACAAATCAGACCTCTCGGCATCTACGGTGCTTTAGTAATGCCTTTATGAGACTGGACAAGGAATGGGATGATCTCCAAAGGCCCCAGCACATGGCACGGGCCCTGCCACGTAGAATATGCCCAGTGAGAATGGAATGAATGATGGGTGAACCAATACACCAATGAGGGAAGGAAAATTCTCTAGGCAAGAGCATGCCAATTTCCTGAACCACATACACATACAGAAGCTTCCTTCTGGGCATCCCTCGCCCCCTGCTGTCTCTTCTCTCTGAGACCTCCTTCCAGGATCAGGGCACTCACCCATGTTATCAGCCAGACCTGGCAAGTTTCACTCATCGTCAGCATTTCCTTAACAAGGACTTTTCAAAAAACACAGCCACGAAAGCCCTGCCTCATGCAAACATTACGCACTCCCTGCTGGCTTCGTCTTTCTCCCATATAGAAAACGAGCAAGACAGGTTGGAGAAAAAAGCTCAAATTAAGACACACAGAACTGGCTCTCGGAAGTAATGATTCCCTCATCCATCACCTGCCTCCCTCTTGCCCAGCCTCCGTGTGGGTTTCCACAGGCCCCCAGCTGCCTCGGGACTGCAGCAGAAGCTGCCATGCCCTTTGGGGGACCTCTCCAACTGTGTCAGAGTCCTAATTTTAATTCTTCCACTTGCACACCAAGCTAAAAGTTGTTTCCCAAGCATCCCAGCTTGGGCAAGGCCTCCTGGCACCACATCCGAGCTCCTAGCAACCTGTGAATCTCTCTCCATCTCCGCCACCCCAATTCCTCAAGAAAAAGTGTTCTGATTAGAGCAGGGTGTCCTCCGGGTCTTGCCCTTGTGCTCCCACAGACCCCGAGCCCTGAGCTAGGGTGTGAGCTGGTAGGAAAAGGACTTGGCACTCCCTCCCCCATCTCCCACTCAGAGACCTCTAGGGCAGTGTGTCCCCACCAAACTCCAGCCACCCCCGCTCCTCTGCACACATCACACACGTCCCTTGATTGTTCCTGCCCTCGGGTCACCATGGTGACAGGCACTAACAGTGCTGATGCTATTTCCTAGAATGGACAGACACCGTCCCCCCACCCTGAAGACAGCCTTCCCTGAGCTGCCCTCCATGGCCTCCCTCCTCCCCAACCCCTAGCGAGCTTCGGGGCTCTCCACCTGCTCTAGCAGGAGGAAGAAGCCTCGGGGAGAAAAGGCCAAGGAAGGGACTGGGTCCTGGGAGAGGAGGAGGAAGGTGAGGAGCAGGGATCTGTGAGCAGGAGCCAGGCCTAGCTGCCCACCTGTACAGAGGCCTGAGCCTGCTCAGGGGTGCTGCAGGGGACTGAAGGGGTGCAGCCCAGACAAGAGAACAGGGCACGATGGCCGCAGGCCCGGAGCCTGGGAGTCAGGAGGCCTGGGTGCCAGGGCCTGCTCTGCCTGTAAGGCCCTGCCAGCTCTGGGCCTTGGTGCCCTCAAGACACTGGTCACATTAAAATCTCTCAGGCTACTCTTCTCCTGGGGGGTGGGGGGGCTGTACACAGCAAAATGGCTGAGGAACACCAGTAAAAATAAATGAAGTGCAGGGACAGGGGATGGAGAGCTTGAGAGGGCGGAAAGCACAGAACCATGAGGGCTGGTAGCCTGAGGCGGCTTCCTGAAGAGGCAGCAGACACCCTGGTGTGGGAAGGACGCTCCCGAACATTCCTGCATGGAGAAGAGCCTTGCAAAGGCTCAGGGGCAGGACCAGTGTCAGGGAAGAGGAGTCTGGATGTGACTGAGCTGGAAAGTCCCTGGGGGGTCGGTGGCAGGGGCAGCCGTGGTCACCGTGGTCATCGCAGCGTGAGGTGGGTGCATGAAGGAAGGAGGAGTGAGTGAAGGAAGGAGGAGTGAGTGAAGGAAGGAGGAGTGAATGAAGGAAGGAGGAGTGAGTGAAGGAAGGAGGAGTGAGTGAAGGAAGGAGGAGTGAATGAAGGAGTGGCAAGCAGGGCAGGGGATGGTGTGGAACAGGAAAACCCGTGGATTCAGTGGCAGATTAGGGAGGGCAGAGGGCAGGGCCTATTCTCTGGGTACCGTGGGTCCCCCCAGAAAGGCCTGTTGCATGTTTTCCCAGGGGCGAAGGGGATCCCAGCCCCCTGCCCAACCCCAACGCTGCCCCTCATTACAATCCCACGTGGTGAGAGGCAGCAGCACAACCAGAAATGTTCCAGCAAAAAAAAGACACACAAAGGTTCCCGGCAAACTTTTTTGGCTAGAACATTTCCAGCCGGGCCCCACGCACATCCGCCGTCCACCCTTTCCTTGGCTGGCCTCTGGTCCCCCTGCCCCACTGTACTTGGCTCTCCTCTGAGCCCTCCTCTTCATCATCATGTGACAGAGCACCAGTAGGCTCCCCCTAGCCATCCCCCTGCCCTCTTGATCCCCTCCCCACCTTGAGGCCCAGGACTCACCATTTCCCTCGGGTTGCCCGGGACTGGGTGTGAACTTATGTCCCCATGTGGTCTTAAGAGAACAGTGCCATGACCTCCAATGGTGTGCATGATAGTGGTAGAGGATGGTGTTTCGCCACATGGGGTGGAGGCTTCCATTAAGGGAGGAGAGTTATGCAGAGGAGGGGAGGACCCCCTACAGCATCTTAACAGCACCAGGGCAGAAGGTCCTGTGCCCAGGAAGGGGGTTACCCAGTGGGCCCTGCCCCTTGCTCAGCAGTGCATTCCAAGTACCATGTTAGAAGAGGGGTCAAGGTCTCCCACCCCCGTGCCACAGGTCCAGGGTGGGTGATGGTGGGTCTTACCCCAGCCTATGCTCACATAGAGCCTGAAGATTCGTTGCTCAGAGAAGACCGAGAAGGCCAGCAGTGTGTACAAGTACACGCCCTCCACCAGGAGCCAGTAGTAGTTGGCCGCCACACAGTACTGCATGAGCAGAAACACCAGGCGGCAGCCCAGAGAGTCCTGGGGGTAGAGGAAGGGTGTCATGGGGACAACAGCTCTGCCCTCTGCCTCTGTTGATACCACTCCCCATCCTGCTCCAGCCACTATCCTGCCATGGTTAATGCAGCAGGAGAGAGCGCATGTCTCTGGCTAGGGCTAGTGCTAAGGACTTTATCTGCTTTAGCTCATTGAATGCTCACTAACCTGATTGGAAGAAAGTAATGTTATCCCCCTGCAGGTGAGAAGTAAGTGACTTCTCACCTATTTCTCAGCCTCAGAGAAGTAAGTGACTTGCCTAAAAGTGTACGGATAGTAAGCGACAGAGCTGGGATTCAAACCCAAGTGTGTCTCCAAAGACTACTCTTCTGTGTCAGACTGAGAATTCCCTGGGGCAGTGTCTCCTCCCTTAGCCTGGGGGCTCCCCAAGGTAGACTGCCTCTCTCAGCAGACTGGAGGGTCCCAAGGTGAACTGCCTCTCCTATCAGACTGGGGACTCCCAAAGGGCCAGGACTGGTCAGCTCTTTCCTTCTCCTGTCCCAGGCCTGTCTAGGCTGGCAGAGGCAGGCCTCCTCCAACCGCCCATCCCTCCCGAGGCGGTCCTGGATGCAGCACACACCTGGTAGGAGAGGAGCCCATCCCACTGGTGCTGCTGGGCGGCCGTGCTATACATCCACTTCAGGGCTGCGTCCTTGATGAAGACGGACAATGCTCGCAGGATGAAGGATGCAAACAGGTTCAGGTGGATGTAGTTCCGGGTGCAGTGCAGGTGTCTGAGGGAGAAAGCAGGGCCTTTCCCTGGCAAGGCAGCCAACAGTTCTGCTCTACGATCCCAGGCTCTCAAGCTAACACACACATCAGGCATGTTTCCGGCCCTGGGACTGTGCGTGTGTCTTCTTCTATGAATACCCTTCTTCCCCGTCATCGTGAAAATCCTTCTGCCCAACTCAAATCCTGCCTCTCCATGAAGGCTTCCACTATGTAGTCACTGCCCCCTCCTCCCATCCACATTCTATCCTTCTCTCTGCAACATCTTCTTTTACACAAAGTCACGCATAACCAAAGAGATTTATGCATGAGGATCAGTTTCCCCAATGGGAACATTGCTTCTTCATGACAGGGCCCACATCTTAAATGCCTCACAGAGGCAGACCAGGACTAGGCATTTGGTAGGAACTCAGAAACTATTGGATTGAGTTTTAATAATCTTTCATGTGAAAATGTGTAGCAAATGGAAAGTACAGGGGCATTTCTTAACCTAATAAAAGCTCTTTACCTAACCAGGAGCAAATACCAGTCTTAACTGAGAAACTGGTGGAGCGTTTCCTTTGAAATCAGGAACAAAATAAGGATGTCTCTTATCACTGCTTCTAGTCAACATTGCAACTACAGATCCTGCCCACTTTAATAAGGCAAGGGAAAAATGTACAAGAATCGGAAGTAAACAAAATAGTTATTATTTGTAGATGATAGATTATCTTCATAGAAAATTCAAGAAATCTACAGACAAATTATTAGAACTAATAAGACAGTTTAGCAAGATTGCTGATAAGTATGTTTGTATATGCCTGCGTTAAAAAATTTAAAAGTAAATGTTTAAAAATAATTCATTTGCAATATTTTAAATTAACTACCTTGAAATGAGTCTAACAGAAGATAGGTAAGATCTTGACGGAGAATTTTATAAATCTTGCTTAAAATCATTAGTGAAGTAATTAGTGGGAGATAGATACATCACATTCACAGATAGAAAGACTCACTATCTTAAAGAAGTCAAGTCTCTCCATGTTAATAAAAATTCTACCTTATTTTTAAAGTAGAACTTTAAAAACTTATAAAGAAGAGCCGGGGCTAAGACTATTCCAGACACTCCTAAAGAATCACAGAGGAAGAGATTTTGCTATATGGTTTCTAGTAAATCTACAGTAGTTAAGGCACCATGGTATCGGGACGGGGAAAGATAAACAGCCCAAGAGAGAAAAACTGTAGGTGAGAGAAACCAGCCCATACATACATGGAGCCTTGCTGCATGGAATGGCAGTCATTGCAAACCAAAGGGGAAGGAAAGGCTATCAATAAATGGTACTCAGGCAGCTAATTCCACACATAGAAAAAAAATGAAATCCTTTATTTATATCATACGCAAATATGAATTCCAAGCAGATCAAAGAACCATAAGGAAGAGCAAAACTCTAAAACTTACAGAAAATATAGATGGCCATCTTTATGACACTAGGGTAACGATAGATTTCTTTTTCTTTCTTTCTTTTTTTTTTTTTTTTTGGGAATCTTGCTCTGTCGCCCAAGCTGGAGTGCAGTGACGTGATCTTGGCTCACTGCAGCCTCCGCCTCCTGGGTTCAAGCGATTCTCCTGCCTCAGCCTCCTGAGTAGCTGGGATTACAGGCGGGTACTGCCATGCTTGGCTAATTTTCTGTATTTTTAGTAGAGAGGGGGTTCCACCGCGTTCGCCAGGATGGTCTCGATCTCCTGACCTCATGATCCACCCGCCTCTGCCTCCCAAAGCGCTGGGATTACAGGCGTGAGCCACCGCACCCAGCCAAGGAAAGATTTCTTAATAAGACTGTCCAGCATTTGTTCTTTGGAAAAAATGAATAATTTTAAACCAATCAATAAAATTAACTGTTATCAACTGGTAGATCTTTATTGATAAATTTTATTTATCAATACTAAATTGATAAACTTTATTCCATTAAAATGAAGAACTTCTGTGCATAAAAAACCATAAAATGAGTGAAAAAATAAGCCACAGACTGACGAGAGGGTAAATCCTGGATAAGTATCCAGAATATATAATGAATATGTAAAATAGAAAAGAAAAACCCAAATAAGCCAGTGAAAAAGTAAGCAAAGGATATGAAAAAGCAACTCACAGAATAAATCACGAGAAAAAAAGCTTGATCTCTCCAGGAATCTGGAACATGCAAATTAAAATCATAAGGCAATTTCACACACTTCAGGTTAGCAACAATTAAGTCTGAAGACACTAAATATCGGTGATAAGGCTAGATAAAGGAAGCTCTCTGTTATTACTGATGAGAGGGTAAACTGGTGTGACCACTGTGAAGAGCCACTTAACATAGTAAAATTGCGAAAGCAGGTGGTGGTCAGACCTGGCAATTCTACTCCTAGGGATATGCCCCAGAGAAATGCACAAGTAAGAATGCACATTGCACCAACATTTGTAATTCAGAAAGAAAAAAAGAGAACAACTCAAATGTCCATTAAAAGGTTGACAGATAAACTGTGCTGTATTATACAATGGAATATGGAATGGTGGTTAAAAATCCACAAAACAGGACTACTCATGCCAATGTGAATGAATCTCACACAAACATAACGTTGGACCAAAAAATTACAGAAAAATATTTCTATGATTTGAATGTTGTGTTCCTCCAAAATTCATGATAAAACTTAATCCTTAATGCAAGAATAGTATTAAGAGGTGAAGCCTCCAGAAGATGATTAGCTCGTGAGGGCTCTGCTCTCAAGAATGGAATTAGTGCCCTCATAAAAGAGGCCTACATGAGTTTGTGATCCCTTTTGCCCTTTTGCCTTCTGTGATGTGAGGGCAGAGTGTTCACTCCTTCCCCACCATGTGAGGACACAGTGAGAAGACACCATCTCAGAAGCAGAGAGCAAGCCCTTACTAGACATCAAACCCTGGTGCCTTGATCTTGGGCTTCCCACCCTCTAAATTATGAGAAATAAATTTCTATTATTCAAAAGATACCCAGTCTAAGGTATTTTGTTATAACAGCAGGCACAGACTGAGATAGAAATTGGTACCAAGATTGGGGAGTCGTGTAACAAACACCTAAAAACGTGGACCTGGATGGTGGGCTAGAAAAAAGTCTATGTTTCCACAAATGGGCCATACAAGGTGATTCTGGTGAGAGCTCAGAATAAGATGAGAGCTACGTAGAAAATTTCAATCTTCGCAGATTATCTAAGTGGTTGTGAACATAATAATGGTAGAAATATGAACAGTAAAGGCCATTCTGCTGAGGTCTGAGATAGAAATGAGGAGCACGGCATTGGAAACTGGAGGAAATGCCATTTTTTTGTTATAAAGTGGTAAAGAACTTGGCCGAATTGTGTCTATGTCCAAGTGTTTCGTGGGAGCAAAGACTTATGAGCAATGAAATAGAATATTTGGTGGTAGAAATCTCTAAGCAAAGTGTTGAGGGTACAGCATGGCTGCTCTTGACTGCTTATAGCAAAATATGAAAAGAGAGAAATGAAAGATGGAATTTATAATCAAAAGAGAAGAAGAACTTAAAGATTTGGAAAGTTCTCAGTCTGGCCAAATTGTAAAGAATGCAAAAGCATGTTTAGGAGACAATATCAAAGGTGTGGTCAAGTGAACATTTAATAAGATTAGTATGGATAGAGGAAAGCCAGGTGCCATTCATCCAGAAAATGGAAGAATGACCCTGAATGCATTTCAGAGACCTTTAGGCCCAGATGTCAGGGCCTTGAGAGCAGAACAGTTTTGGGGGAGGAGCCCAGGACACTGTGAGGCATTGGAAGTCACTGCCCAGGGCCACCTCCTGTCTCTGCTCCCTACACTTGGGTGCGGTGCTCCTTGGCTACCCTAGCTGTGGCTCAAGTGGGCCCAGGTATAACTCAGGCCATCCCTCTGGAGGACGTAGCAGTAAACCTTGGCAGTGTTCATGTGGTGCGAACTCTAAAGACACACAGAGTGCAAGAGCTGTAGGGAAAATAGCTACTTCTTTGAAATCCAGGAAGACCTAGATTTCAAAGGATGTTCTGGAGAGCCTCAGGGCCCAGGCAGAGTGGAGGTTTCTAATAAATCTATAGTAGTTAAGGCACAGGGGCAAGGCCGCTACAGAGTCCTGATTAGGGCAATGAGTAGCAGAGTCATGGGGGGCAAGATTCTCCCCCAAGACGCCAGACTGGTAGATCACCAGCACACAACTCCAGCCTGTGAGAGCTGCCACATGAGCTGAACCCAGCAAAGCTGTGCGAGTGGGGCTTCAGGGAGATTTGGGGACCCAACTCCCACCTCTATATCAGGAAGGCAGGACACTGAGTCAAAGAAGATATTTCTCAAGCTTTAAGATTTAATGTTGTTTGTCCCGTTAAGTCTGGATTTACTTGGAACCAGTTACCCCTTTCTTCCTTCCTATTTTTCCCTTTTTTGATTTTAATTTTAATTCTTTATTTTTTTCCAGATAAAAAATAAACAATTGTATTTATTTAATGGTCTCTTACTTTGCTCAGGCTGGTCTCCAATCTCTGGCCTCAAGCAGGCTTCCTACTTTAGCCTCTCAATTAGCTAGGATTACAGGCATGAGCCACCACACCCAGCCCTATTGCTCCCTTTTGAAATGAGAATGTCTATCCTATGAAATGAGAATGCCTGCCACACCATTTCATTTTGGAAGCACATAACTTCAGTGATTTCATAAGCTCACAGCTAGAGAGAAATTTCCTTCAGGAGGACTCATCCCTTGAGTCTCACACATACCTGATCTAAATAATATTTAGATGAGACTTTGGACTTAGACTTTAAAGTTAATGCTGGGATGAATTAAGACTTTGGAGCCATTGGGATTAAATGAATGTATTTTGTATGTGAGGAAGGCAGGAATTTTGGGGGGCCGGGGTAGAATGCTATGGTTTGAATGTTGTGTCACTCCAAACTTCATGTTGGAACTTAGTCCCCAAGGCAATAGCATGAAAAGGTGAAGCCTTTAGGTGATTAGGCTGATGAAGGCTCTGCCCTCACGAATGGGATTAGTACCTTATAAAAGAGACCTGAGGGTGTCTGTGAGAGCTTTTCACCCATCTGCCCTACTGCCATGTGAGGACACAGTGAGAAGGTGCCATCTTGGAAAGAGAGGACAAGCACTTACTAGACATGGAATCTGCTGGTGCCTTGATCTTGGACTTCACAGCCTTCAGAACTGTGAGGAATATATTGCTGTTATTTAGAAATTACCCAGTCTAAGGTATTTTGCTATAGCAGCAGGAAAAGACTGAGACAAATATGTTCAACACACTATTAAAAATACACAGAACCTTGCTATATATTTCTATAGCTACTCTCAAATGTGGTAAAAGTACAAGGAAATGTGTGGAAATTAAAAGAGTCACATTCCGGGCTTACCCCTGATGGGTGTAGGGCAGGGAGAGGGATGGGATTGGAGAGGGTTACTCAGAGAAGTGTAACTATGGGACGTGTTATTTCTTAGGCTGGATGGTGTGTGCATACGTGATCATAATATCAGTCATTACATTTTTGAATCACTGGAATATTTCATAATAAAAGAGGGGAGTATTCATTGAGTGAATCCATTTATTGAGCACCGTGTGCCCAGGACTGTGCCAGGTGCCTTGGTAGGAGGGGGAATGCCACCTCTCCTGCTCTTGCTGCCTGGTGTCCTGAGGTCTCATTCTCTCAGAATCCCTTCCCTCTTTGAACCCAGTCCCCCTGGCCCACCTCCACCAAGTGCAGAGGAGTGGGAAGAACCTCATACTCTGTTCCCAGCTCCTAGTTTGGAAGGAACATCTCATCTAGGTTAGACCTAAGGAGGAACTTTTCCACTGGGGCTGAAGAGCTCCAAAGGGAAGAGGATCTCTAATCCCCAAGATCTTTTCTAAAATCATACTGAATTCTTGATTATTAAAGTTACACATGTTCAATGGAGAAGATCTCCTGGGATTTTCCATAATCCCATCATCGATGGTTAAGGTTTTGAGGTTGGTGGTGCATGTGCAGTATTTTTGTTCTTTTTTGCAGTACATATGCACACATTTACATAGTGGAGACTAGACTAAGAACACAGTATCATTTCCTGTGTTTTCAACCTCATATTCTATGGTCAGGGCTCTCTAGAGAGCTCTTGAGAGAAGGACGAATGTGCTGCGCTGTTGCTTTGATTTGGTGTTGGGCTGCTTCATTCCTCTATCTGGGGGAGTTATGATGAAGCGGCCCCCTCCCGGGGTCCGGGCCACCTTACCTGAAGCCGAGGAGGACTGCAGAGGCGATAACCAGAGCAGAGAAGGAGAGTGCGTAGCCCACCGTGTAGATGATGTAGAGGGACAGGAGCTGCTCCTCCGGGGAGCTCTGTGGCACACGGGGGACATACGTGTACATGGGCAGCCCATGGCCCTCTTCCCACAATCTTCCTTCCCATGGGAGAGAGGCAGAGCTGGGGCCCCAAGTCAGGATTCACCAGGACCAAGAAAGAGAATAACCGTAACCTCTGGCGATGGTTCTTGGATATCTTGGGCACTGTTCCAAGGCCAAAGAGGTGAATACACACCACCTTTGTCCAGAAAGCATGGTGTGCAAAGCCCCCAGAGGCAAGGAGATGGATGAAATGACCACAGATGCCCCCACCAAAGCCAAGGGGTCTTTGCTCCAGTGAAGAGCCCTGAGACACGGTTCCCCGCTCCCTGGCTCAGAACCCCGACTCGACTCACTCTCTCCCCTCGCTTGGACTCCTCGCACTCCGACAAGTCCCTCCAGGGCAGGCTGGAGTTGTCCTTCTGCAGCCAGAGGCCTTCAGCTGTGCAGAACCGGTACACGTGGCCCTGCGGCACTGGGGTGGGGAGACCTGGCCCTGAGCCTCAGCCCAGAATAGGGCAGCCTGCCCAGTGCTGGACACTCCCATTCCCCCCATCCAGAGGGCTATCCCTGCTCCCCCGGAACAGACCACTCTGAGTTAGTGACATCCTTTTCCCTTCTTTTTACACACACACACACACACACACACACACACACACACACACCCCTGGACCTTCCTCCCCTGACATATACCCTGTTGGTCCAGGGACAAGACGCGATCACCAAGGTATGGGCTCCTCAGCTCCACCCTCAACCCTGCCTCTCGGCCACCCTAGGACACAGTTTAATGAATTCATGTCTTTGAGATGAGACGAGTTTAGCTCAGTTCCATGTCCCTGCCTCCAGCCTCAAATCACACTACTGACAAGGTCTGGCACCGACCAGCAGCAGCCGTGCCTGCCCCACAGTCACTCGCTATTTCTGATTTTTAGGACTCAGCGCCCACCTCCCTCCCACACTCCTTGGGGAGAGCAGACCTTGGGAACAAGGTTGGCACTGAGTTCCCAAGAGAAGGGAAGGGAGACAGAGCACTGATCTGAGAGAGAGAGACAGCCCTACCCGTAAGAAGTTCTAATCTGATGGAGGAGACACAGACCTACCTGCAAGGACCTCCTGGTGTAAAAGGAGTACACAGCCTCCTGGTCATATGCAGCCTTGGCCTTTGGAGATCCCCCATGGAAAAAGGGAAGACCCAGCTCCTACCTTCACGTAGACTCTAATTATAGGTTGGAAATAGAGATAGCCCTTGGAGAGAGGAAGGGAATCCAGCCCCTGTCCTCAGGGAGCTCCCCTGTCTGAGGATGGTGGCACCGTCCCTGTCTTCAGAGAATCAAGACTCACACAGAAAAAACAAAAAAGACCTGAGAAAGGAAGAGCATAGATGGAAACTAACAAGAGATCCAACACAGGCCCTGCAGAGACGAGGCGGGGCATTGCCTGTGCCCATTCACATCCCGGCAGAGGCTGTCCCCTGCCATGCCGCATGTCCACCTACCAGGGAGATGTCTGGCCTGTGGCCTCAGGTTTGATGTGAGGCTGATAGAGGCCGCTGCTTACTTGCGTCCAGGAGGAAATGGCTCGTTCCTGGCCTCTCTGTAGGGGAACTTAAGTTTGACACCACGACCAATGAACTTGGGACAAAAGGGCACAGTGAGAGGGTGGGGGGATATTGACCTGTAGGAAGAACAGGGGGACCAAGGAGAGAAGCTGCAGCCAGGACAAACTTTAAAAGAGTTCAACATTCTAAAAGACTAGAAGATTTTAAAGACCAGTTTTCCCAGCTGTGGGAGGAAGGAGGGAGTGAAGGCCAGAGAATGGAGAAGGCAGCAGAGGCCCACTGGGGGCAGTGGCTGGTCAGTGTTCATGTGGAGAGACAGCAGTCAGAACTGGGTCTCGGCTGGGTGTGGTGGCTCACGCCTGTAATCCTAGCACTTTGGGAGGCCGAGGCGGGTGGATTGCCTGAGCTCAAGAGTTCGAGACCAGCCTGGGCAACATGGTGAAACCCCATCTCTACTAAAAAATACAAAAAATTAGCCAGGCATGGTGGCACGTGCCTCTAGTCCCAGCTACTCAGGAAGCTGAGGCACGAAAATCACTTGAACTTGGGAGTAGGAGGTTGTAGTGAGTTAAGATCGAGCCACTGTACTCCAGCCTAGGCGACAGAGGGAGACTGTCTCAAAAGAAAAAAAAAAAGAACTGAGTCTCCTGAGAAGAGGCTTCATTAATGTGTGGTGTGTGTGGTGTGTGTGTGTGTGTGTGTGTTATGTGTCTGTGTGTGTGTGTGTGTGCACGATGGGGACTGTGGCAGCCCCAGGGCCTGACCCTCAGGGGCACAGGACAGGGGCAACCATCTAGTCTGGGAGTTCTATTTTTCACCCCAGCAAAAAATGTGGCAGGGACAACTTAACTGCAGAGTCCGGTGACAGCCTCTTCCAGCACTGTCAGCAAGGCCTGCCAATGGACCTTGCCCTTCCCTAACCCTGATCCCAGACGCCAGGACAGCCTCCCTGCTCTTTCTTCTCCTCCTTCCCAGCTCCTTTCCCAAACAAACCCTAAACCAGGTCCCTCTTCAAGACACAGAAATGATCTGGTAACCCCGTGGGGCGAGTCAGCTTGCAGCATGACTCCTTCTGGAAGAACCTGCATTTTAAAAGATACTTCACCTGGGAGAAAAACAAAAACCTGAAAATCTAATGGTGAAACTGACGGCAGTGGGAACGATGGTGTTCCAATACCCTTCGAACGCATTTATGAACAAAATCAGGCGTACCCCCAATGGCAGAGAAGGGGAGGCACGTGGTCTGATTTTAGCAACGCGAAGGGCCCCTCTCAAGCCCCCAGATGCCTCTCTTATCTGCTGCATGGATGCCTGAGATTCTTCACCAGGGCCAAGTCTTCTGACATGAGGCAAAATCAGTGTTCTCCTGTAGATACCCCCAAAAGCAGTGATGGGGACCTGAGCTGACTCCATGCGGAATGAGATGGTGTCAGAGCCTGCTCTAGCAGCCTGCTTTGATGGGAGGAAATGAGGAGAAAGGAAGAAGGTTGAGGGGCCAGGGAAAAGAAGACACAGCCATGGAACCGCAGGCACACAAACCATATAAAGACCCACATACCCAGGACTCAGCCTGCAACCGTGTGATGCTAGTAAGACCCACTTCCCACAGCTGGCACAGGGCCTGGCATATAGTAGGCACTGCCTTGTTGCAGGTTCCTTCACAACATGCTCCTTACATGCTCTTTCCATAGGCTGTGACTTCACAGAATCAGTTTTTGAACACCTACTGTACACCTGACCCCTTTAGACATTAGAACCACCTTTCAAGGTAGGAACGGTTAGTCCCATTTTACATATGAAGAAACTGAGCCACTGAGAAGCCAAACAACTTGCCTAAGATCATCAACTAGAAAGTAGCAGAGTCAAGACTCAAACCCCCAGCTTAGTCCAGAGGCCTAAACTTAGCAGCCAAACTTGCTGTTAATAGGAAAGAATGTGGCACGTGCCGTTCTCCTCTGCCCTTCCTCTGGGCTCAGATTTCTCAACATTCAGTCTACTGCCAGCAGGCCCCCTTGCCAGTGCGGACCCCCGGCAGCTCCACCAGTCCCGCGCCCTCTGTTCAGAGCCAGCTGGGAGAGTGGGGAGGTGGTGTGTGCACAGATGTGTGCATTACTGGCACAGAGTCAAAGGATCACTGTGTCCCTTGCTCAGCGAGCCTGTGCAAGTGCATCTGTCAATTACCCTTCATTAGCATCAAATATTAAAAGCCAGGCTGGTTCCTGGCTGGGCCCATGATCCCCAGATGCCCACCTTGGCTGGAGGTGGGGTGGGTCAGGGCAGAGCCCTACTTATCAACCCAGCTTTATCTGGCTTGGGAGGAGCTGGTAAATCACAGCCAGGGATTTGGCTCAAGGCTTGTCAACACAGGGAGGCAGCAGGGCAGCCACATGCCAGGAGGCCCAGGGATATTTCATTAAGCCAGACCCTGCTGCTGGAAATAAAACCCCCAATTAAACACTTCCCCTCCCGGAAGCTGCTGCGGCGCCTGTAATCAAGCTAACAGCCGCCCTTCCACGTGGATGCTGGCACTCAGTGCTGTGGAGAGCCGCTCATGAATCCATTAGCTCCTGCACCCTGGCAACGAGGTGGCCAGCAAGGACTACTGGGCCCCCATTTTACAGATGCGGAAGCTGAGACTCAGAGAGGCCAGGCACAGGGCCTCCCCAAGGGAGTGAGGTGAGGGTCAACGGCCAGGCTGGAAATGAAGGCATCAGCTCAGGGCCAGGGTGAAGGGTAGCGTAGAGCATCAGGGCTTAGGAGAAGGAGCTCAGGTTCTGAACAACACAGACTCAAGTTCAAATCCTGGTTCTGCCTTCAACCAGCTGTGGGACGTTGGACATGTCCCTTCACATCCTCAGGCCTCAGTTTCCTTATCTGCAAAATGGGAAGCATAATGACTTTGCAGAAGATAAAGCATGTGAAGTGCCCGGTACATAGTAGACCTTTGAAACATCCTCCCCCACGCCAGTTTCTTGAAGGGGCACTCCTTCACTGAGGCTGGAGATGGAGCTTGTGACACCACTTCAGCCAGAACTCCTCTGGGGACAAGCTTGGGCCTCAGTCTCCCCTTGGCAACCCCAGGCTGTCGTAAAAGCCCCCAGGCTCAACATTACTCAGGGAAGGCACCTGCCAGAGTTTCCAAGAACTGTGAGTTACAGGTTATTTTTAAAGCATTTTATGACTCTCATATAATTAGAACTAAGCTAACAAACAGGTAGGGATCAGGAGGAGGTGTAGCTAATGAGGCTGGAATGATTTGTAACAAGCAGATCAGCTGTTTGTGGGTAAACGAGGCTGCTGAAGGGCCCTCTGGCAGCCAACAGGCTCTCTGAAGCCACTTCAGCCTTCTCCTCCCAGTCTCGTTTGTACCAGCCATTTCCTTTGAACATCTTCTGTCTTTGACTCATCTGCTCCTGCTCTCTCTGCACGATCCTGAGACCCAAGTTCTCAATTAGAGGGGTCAGAACTCAAGGGCTTGGCTGGCTTCTCCAGGACACTGCGTAATTCCGAGGCCCGCGGCCTGGCCCCATGTCCAGGGTGCTGCCTGGGACCCTCACTCCTTGGAGGAGCTTCCTTTTCCCTTCTGCATCTGCCTGTTCTTTCAGGTCTGGCGCCAGTGTCACCTGTCCCTGGAAGCCTTCCTAATGCCGCCACACTCTTGGCAGAAGGGGTGGCACTGGCCTCCCTCAGTACGACTGCCCGGGCTGCTGAGCCGACCTTCAGCTCCATGGAGGGGGGTCACCCCCCTTCTCCCCAACGCACACACACACCTCTAAGGTCTCAGTGGCACCCCTAGCTCCTAACACAATCCAGCTCAGGGGGCTGGTGATTGTTCTGACTTTTCTCTTTCTCAGGTCACCACTCCTCTGCTCCATTCTGAACTCTAGAAGCCTGAGCCATGGGACAGCACCCCTCGGCTTCCTGGGCCTCCGTTGGGTTGGGCCAGTGGGAGGCATTGGCAGAAGATGGAAGGGCAGAGGGAAAGAGAGGCTGGGTGTTCTCCCCTGCTCCCTCCCTGCCTTGATTTGAGGTTTGCCAGTGACTTTGTCCCCTCTGTGGCCACAGCCCTGCTGGGTGGCTTCTCCAGTGTAGCCAGCTGTCATGGGGACCCCCAAGCCCCATTCTTGTCCCTTACTTCTCAGGTCTAGGGGTGCTCGAGCTCTCCATTGTTATAGTCCCTGGTGCTTTATATGCCTTATTGATCCCTTTACCTTGCCCAGCCTCTGAAAATGACCCCTCCTCAACATTAAATTCACTCCAAATTGCCAACTGAGTATGTTTTCTGCCAGGACCCTGCCTGAGATAACCCCCTTCCTTCTCCCTGACACCAGGGCACACTGACGTTTCTCCACAGGCTACTCCCTTGATCAGCCCAAGAAAGCTCCAGAACCGTCCCCTTCTTCAGAACTGCTCCCACACACCTGAGTGGGGGTCAGGGAAACCCCCGCTGCCAACCTTTGCCAAGGAAAGCTCCAGGACAGGCCAGAGACAGCAATTATGCAGCTTGAGCCTGTGGTAGGTGTCTCTGTGCATCCCTGACTCAGGGAGTGGGGAGAGGGAGGCAGAGTCGGTGATTCCGAGTGTCAAAAAAGGGAGTAAACTAGCCCGGTGAGTGGCGGGGGGACGGGGTGGGGGAAAGGCTGGCAGGGGGCCTGTGCAGTGGCCCTTATCTTCATGGAGAAAGCAATAAAACCATGTTCGCTCATAAACGGGCACCACCAGGACCTATTTCCTGCTCAAATAAAATTAAAGGTGATGGATGGAGCTGCAAGCGGCAGGCAGAGCTGGGGGCAGCTTAGTGCTGAGTGATGGGCCCTGTCCTACGCCTGGCTCCCTGGGGTCTAGAGGCCCAGCAGACGCTGGCCAAGCTGCCAGTCTCAAATCTATGGGAGGCAGAGAAAGTGTGTGTATTGCAGGAAGTCAGGAAGGTGTGTAGGGAGGTGGGAAAAATTAACAGCTACTGTTTCTCAAGGCCCTGTGGTCCTCCCCACACCCATGTCACTTGGCTCTATACCATCTCCCAGATGAGTCAACCAAGGCACAGAGAGGCCTGGCAACTTGCTCCTGCTCACACGGCTAGTCAGCAGAACCACCAGACTGCAGAGTTCACAGGAGCGGGCAGACAGCTCATCCCCGTCTCTAGAGGTGTGCCCAGACAGCAGGGGGCATCCAGACCATTCACCTGCCTCCAGGCCAGAGCCACATGCAAGGGCACACACACACACCCCCCCAAGGAAGCCTTTGGTGTAGCAATTAGCCACACTGACTCTAAACCAAGCTTCTGGGTCGCCCACTAATGGCTGTGTGAGCTTGCAAAAGTCACTGAGCACCTCTGTGCCTTAGTTTCCCCATCTGAAAATGGGAGGGTAATCAGAGTACTTGCCTCACAGGGTTGTGAGGATGAAAAGAGTGTAGCGTGGAAAGTGCTTCCAACAGATAGTATTGGAGAAGGCAGGCCACTGATGGGCCCAGGCTCCTGCCTCCTTCCAGGCCCAGGCTCTCCCTGCTCCCTGGGGAGAGGTGGGTGTACTGTGAGGGTGGACAAGGAGACAGCACTTTTAGGAGACCTGCCTGGGCCTCATCTGACTTCAGTCCCACATGCCAAGGTGAAGCTTACATTGGGCCCCACCAGGCCACCTCCTCCAGGAAGACACCTGGCTTCCCCACAGCATAACCTCATGCCCGCACTTGCTTCTGGGCCAGTTGCTGCTTGGGCTCTGGCCCCTTCAAGGTGTGATGAGAAGAGCGTGAACTGGATTCAAATCCTGGCTCTGCCATTGACCACATCATTTGGAACAAGTGACTTAAACTTTTTGTGCCTCAGTTTCCTCATCTGTACAGCAGGCATAACCACAGGGCAGTTATAAAGTCCTGCTTTTAGGGCAGGACTTGGCACACAGTAGGTACTCGTTAAATATTGGCTATGATGACAATGATGATGATGATGATGATAGGGCAATATCTTTTCTCCCCTTATGGAGACTGGGAGCTCCTTGCCATGAGGGTGCTTGTCTCCTGTTACCCCCATGGTGCCTGGGTGAAGCTGGGCTCAGCAAGCGAGGCTGGGATAGATAGGGGGGCACATTAACTAATCCTCCAGTCAGGGATCCTCTTGCAGCCTCTGCAAATCTCTGTACCCCCAATGAAATGACCTTCCCACCTACCCAGTCACATCTTCCCCAGTACAAGGTCCCCCTTGCAGGCAGGAGTGAGCTGAGGAGGGCTGAGTCTGGTGGGGTTCGTCACCCCACCAATGCCCTGATCACTCCTCCCAGTGAACCTCTAAAGAGTGAGGAGGTAGCTAAATGTCACTGCCAGGTATGGGCCACCTGCATACACATATCATACATACACGTATACACACAGCAGACACCCTCGGTAGCTTCCCTCCCCGCAAGAGTCTGTCCCCACCTAGCTCCTTTCCTGACTACTGGATTGGAAGGGGTTGCGTTTCTCTTCAGACACTTACTGTCCCTTCCCCACACACCTGCCAGCACTGGCCTCACGCCCAGACCCAGGTGGTACCTCAGGCCATCGTGAAACTTATCACTGCTGACTGCTCCCCGCACCCCAGGCAAGGCAGGTGGACCACTCACTAGGAGGCCTAAAGACATTCTGGGCGGGGAGGGCTGTGTCTCAGAGGAAAGGAAGCAGCGCCTTGACCCCAGCCTCCTCGATACAGGGGAAGGTGGGGGAGGGGGCTCACCACTGCTGGCCCAGGGCAGGTACCAGGTCAGGGAGGGGGCTCACCACTGCTGGCCCAGGGCAGGTACCAGGTTGGGGAGGGGGCTCACCACTGCTGGCCCAGGGCAGGTACCAGGGGCAGCTGACATTCACGAACGAGCCTGGCTCCCCATCTGGCCAGCAGGCGTATTCGTCGAAGGTCCGGTTGCAGAACAAGTCTAGGAGCAGAAAGAACAGTCTCTGAGTCCCTGCTTGTGACTGGCCATGGTCCTTTCCCTCCCTTCCCCAAGATCCCGCCCCTCTCGGAGGCTGCATGCCACTAACCTCTGCTGAATGCTTACTGTATGCCAAGCACTTTCCCCATCCAGCAAGAGCCAAGCAGGGGCACTTGCCATTTATCAGTGGCAGGCCCTTGAGCAAGTAACTTAATGTCTGTTTCCTGATCTGTAAAACAGGAGTATTTCCAGCCCCATGGGGCTTTGTGGGATCAAGACTGTATGCTACATAGATAATGGAACATAGTACATGCTCAATGAACAATCCTTATAGGCCTATTCTTAAATTGCACTTCACAGATGAGAGGGAAATGTTACCTCACCTTCCCTCTGATCTCACCTAAGATAACCTTCTTTAGGTCATGTGTTATAATTACAGTCAGGGTTTCAACCTAGGCCCAGTGGGCTCCAATCCTGTGCTCTTTAAACCACCTCATGAACTCCCTGAAACATTCATTCCTATAAATATGTTTGTGGAGCCCTCAGTCCACGCACAGGCTGGGAGGTGCTGAGGACAAAAATGGAAAGGCCGGGTGCCTGCTCTGAGAGGCTCTAGCTGGGGGGCTGGCCGGGGGTGCGGGGAAGGATACACAGATAAGACAGCTAAGACAGAAATAAGACAGCAACCCCAAAGCAGACTACAGCAAACCAGTAAGAGCCAAATGATGGCAGAAGTCCTGGGGAAGATTTTCTGGAGGAGGCAGTGCTTCTGCGGACTTTGAAGAACAGGAAGATTTTGGTCGGTAGAAAGGAAGGTATCCAGGTGAAGCAGCAGCTTGGACAACGAGATGAAGGCAGAGGGCAGGGGTGATACCCTATAGAGGCAAAGGTCTCCCAGCCATGGACGTTGAGTTCATCAAAGTCCTCCAGAAGTTGGTTGGGTGGGGAGCACTAAAAGTGGGGAGCCCACCTGGACTCACCTGTGGCGGGAGGTGGATCCTCAGTCAGGGAGCGCTGGCACTGGCGTCGGTATTCTCGCCATTTCTGCACCGTCTCCCAGAGGGACACAGCGGCACCCTGGGGGGAGGGCATACATGGGAGGCCTGTGGGTTCAGCCAGCCCCTCTCCTGCCCCCTCACCCCCTAACACACTTGGTTTCTCGATCTCCATGAAACCTCAAAGCCCCAAACTCTGCCAGGCATCAGCCACCTCTGAAAGAGAGCGAGAATAAGTCACTGCCACCCGGGGCTCCAGGTGGATGGTTTGACATCTTCATTCCTCCCAGGGGACTGGTGCACAGCTTGATGTGTCACAAGTACCCAGCAAATGTCTGCTAAATTGATGCTTTTGGGGAGGTGGGTGGATGAAGGAGGAAAGGAGAGTGTGTGTCTCATTCGTGGTCTCTGATCTCACTTAGGAGAGAGACTTTCTGAGGTTCCAGGACTCTAAGCTCCTTCTGGCACCTATTCAGCCTGCCTGAGGGCTTCCTGCACTTTCAACCATTCTAGAAGAAGACACACAGGCCAGAGTGGGAGAGGAACTGAATCAAGGGTGCACAGCCCCCCAGGAAGCAGAGTTAAGGCTAGAATCTGGAGTCCTTCAGATCAGCGACCATGGTGGAATGTCGCAAGGTGGGCTGGGGCTGGGTGGGGATGGCGTTCAGGGTTACAGAGAGCTGGGATATCCGCCATTAGCGTTCCTCCTCCAAAATGCACTCAACACAGCCCCCCACCCTGCCGCCCCATGCTCCCCTCTGACGCAACAACCAAATCTAATATTCAACCCAGCTTCTATCCACCCAAAGGAAGAGTCCTGAGGACATGAGGTGAAGGGGTCAGGGAGGTTCCAGAACACTGAAGTCACGCGTGTAATGGGAGGGATCCCCTCACCTGTGAGTAGGGAGAGCTGAGCCTCCGCTTCCAGTGAGGTCACCGAAATGGCTTTTTAGCACACAGACCCAAACAGACCCATCCCACTGAGAATCCACCATTCCTTCTGAGTGTTTTTGTGCACTTCCTTCAGCTATGTCTTGGGGTTGTCGTTCTTTTTAGTTTTTTCCTGAACAGCCTTACAAATTATAAATATTCGTCCTTTAGAGGCTGCAGATGCTGAAATGACCCAAGAGCCCCACGTATAAAATGTAGGACCTATACATAATTTAAAACAACATTTTGCTTTTTGAAATCACAAAAATGTCCGCGTGTGCTGAAATTAAAATAGCTTCTGTTTAGAAGCTTGCCCCCTTGCCTTGTAGCATTCGGGGCACATGCTGGATCCGGTCTCAGGTTCTAGCTGGCTTATCACACACCTCCCTGAGAGACTTGGGTTGCCTTGCTCACCCCCTGCTGCCTCGGAGGCCCCATGGAAGGGCCCAGCTCACTCTGAGCCCCAGCAGCATCCTTGGCATTAGTGTGCCAAGGCTGCAGGGGCTACCCTGAAGGACAGAGCTCTTCTGAGGGCAAAGGTCAACTGTATTGGCTTGGGGAAAAAAAGAACAAGAAATCAAACATAACAGCTGCAAAGGTGTTGTCCATGATGTTAGCCACCGCTGAGGAGGTGGCACAGTTTTCATCAGAGCAAGTCCTGGTGGATCAACCCCGCCACCCCGTTTCCCTTCTCCCTTCTTCCCTCTTCTCCTGGTGAAGGACTCTTCCATGCTGCCCCTAAATGCAGCAGCTGCTGGGGGTGGAGGGCAGAGAGACGGAGAAATCCCCCTTGGTTTCTGTTTCTAGAATGAAAGCAGACAACACACAAGGTCACTGCTGGGAACTGGGGCAGAAGGTGTGTCTGGGGCAGGCAGAGAGGCTATGGAAGCCAGTTCTCCCCAGAGGCAGGGGGAGGGGTTAACGACAGCCATGAAGGCCAATCTGGCCTCCTGCACCCCAGGGCAGTGCTGTCACCTACTCTGAGCAGAGCTGTGGACATAAAACTATATTCAGACTGGGGCTCCCTGAGGATGGGGCTGTGTCTCCTTCAGACTGGGGATCCCGAGTCAGGGCTGTGTCTCCCCTCAGACTGGGGCTCCCTAAGGATGGGGCTGTGTCTCCTTCAGACTGGGGCTCCCTGAGGATGGGGCTGTGGCTCCCCATTAGGTAAGGGATTCCTGACAGTAAGAGTATTTGCCCCTCCCTGCACCAGATCAGGGTTTCTAAATACCTTCGAGCCTTCATCCCACCCCTGCAGCACACACACAGTGCAAACTACCCAGACTTCTGGCCTCTCCCATGCCTCGTATTTACAGAAACCATAACTGTGCCAGGTTCTGGGTGGTCGTGGGTGGAGGGGAACGCAGGGAGTATAAAGGTGACTGCAGGAGCCCTGCCTGAGAGAGTCCTCTGGCTACTTGGGGGTCAATGCTTTACAGGACAAGTGACATAACAGGGAAGGCCGTGGGTGAAAGTGTTCAGGGAGTGGTTGGGGCAGGGTTCAGTGCAGACTCAAGAGGCCTGAGGGACTGGGGACTGTGAGGTGGGGCTGGGGTGAAGGGGGTTGGAGGCAGACTGGGCTAGCAAGGAGGAGGGGGGGCACTTCAGCAGGAGGGCACAGCAGGGAAAAGGCACAGAGGTGGGGACATCAGTGCTCCGGAGAGCAGAGGAGAGTTGTGGACTGTTATCAGGAGGATTTTGGGGGGCAGGGAGAGAGTGGTGGCAGGCCCTGGGACAGATGGGAGGTTCTGGTCTGGGGAAAGGCTGAGTACATGAGGCTGGGGCCACCCAGTGCCATAGGGCCTGGGTGCCCAGGTAACATAGTGGAGGCTGAACAACCCTGGCCTTGGGCTCAGATCTGGGCCTGGACCTGGCTCACCCAGACATCAGGTTTGCAACCAAGTGCAAGAGTTGTATGTTTTAGGCTCAGCTTACATTTGTGCAAATGGGAACAGCAGCCCCTCCCCCATGGGATGGCTGTGAGGACTGAGTTAATGCTTAGGATGGTGGGCACACGGAGAAGGCTCAGTTAATGGCAGCAATCCCCATGATTTCTGCTGTTTAGAGGACAGGGCAGAGTGGGAGGGAGTGACCAGGCTTTCTGGGGACTGGGGCCCCACCCCTTCCTCACTTCTAGGATCAACATATTCCCAGAAAGAGGAAACGAATATATTTTCGTGTCCAATGACCAATCATTCGGCTTAATTTGTGAGATCTTCCAGCAGTAACCACAGCCAATGGCAAAGAGAAGCAGGGAGGAGGCTTGGGACCCCATGCCCGGTGAGGAGGGGCAAGGCCCTGCCCACCAGTGTCCCCCACTCCTCCATTTCATCCTCCCACAACATAAGTCCCTGCTGCAAGCCTGACAAGGTGGGGCTGTGGGTTCTGGGGAGCAGGGAGGATGCAATCCAGATGTCCCTGTCCCTCACAAGGCAGCACAGCTGACCAGGAGAGCAGGGCAGGGTTTGGGGCGGGGGGGTGCGGTCTAAGGGGCCACAGTAAGGGCAGGATGGCAGTTTCTAGAATCAAGACTTGACAGGCTTCATGGGATCTCTCTGAGGTGGATGAAGGCACGTAGGGACGACGCCTGGGTTGGAGGTTACAAGAAGGAAGGGGCATCCCTCAGATTCAGGAGTTTTGGGAGGAAGCAGGAAACAGGAAAGAGGACACCAGGAGGGAGTGGTGTGGTCTACAGGAAGGAGCACTGGACAGCGATTTGCAAGTTCTTGGTCTAAATCCCAGCTCTGTTAATGCAGGACTGTGGGACACACTATCTTTTAGGACCTCAGTTTCCTCATCAGTTACCAGTTCTGCCGTCCATAAAATGGGCATATCATTCTTCTCACACTGCACAGATCCAACAAGACAAAGCAGGTGAAAATCTTTGTGACTTCTCAAGCCCTGTACAAGCAGGCAGCTTTGGAAGGAAGGACAGCAGAGAAGGAAGCAGGTGGAGTGGAAGCCCCCGGGGTGGCGGGCCTTCCAACACCCCAGGAAGGGGCTCCCTCTCCAAACACTGGCTGCCAACCTGAAAGGCACCTCCTATTTCGCAGTGCGAATAAGTGTATCAGATTCTTTCCTTCTCTGGGGACCATTCTGGTGACGGGAAGGGGGTGGCACAGAGGTGGGAGACATGCAGGAGGGCCTCTCAGAAGGAGGAAGGAGGGATTCCAGCTCAAATTTCTGGAGGCCCCCAACTAAGTCCAGCCCCTCAGGTTCCCTGGCATCTCCTCCCAGGACCCCAACCTCCTTCCTCTGTGTCACCTCCCAGAAGTCAAATCACCCCTTCCATCAACAGACCCCTGTCTCTTTGACAGCCCCTTGTTTTTCTTTCTTTCTTTCTTTCTTTCTTTCTTTCTTTCTTTCTTTCTTTTTTCTTTCTTTCTTCCTTCCTTCCTTTCTTTCTTTCTTTCTTTTTCAAAAGTTCAGAGCTTACAATCTATTTTTTTCCCTAAGGGCTTTAGATATCTGAATGAAAGGACAGGAAAAGGAATACTACACACATGTTCTTACAGTCACAAAAACCCCCACGTGGACACACTGTCACACGCATCATCACACACGCCCCCAAGCACATTCCCAATACTGAGACACTGACACAGACTCTCTCCCACCACACACAATCACTCACATACTGCCAGGTACACAGTCATATGCTGAGACACTGTCCCCAACACACACACACACACACACACACAGAGGAACACACAGACACTCTCACATGCACACTATCTCTCCTGCACATATAGACACACACTAGTTGACACCCATTCACACACCAAGATGCCACAGACACACACACACACACACACACACACACACACACACACAGAGAGACCCTCCCACAGACACAGTATCACATGCAGGGTCACAAACACATAGACACTGTCAGATGCACAGTTGCATGCTGAGATGTTGCACACACAGGGACTCATTCCCACACAGACTGTTACACACAGGGTCACTCACATATACCTGGGAACTGGGGGCTCATATAGCCCACTCCCTTCTCCCCCTGGTCTGTCTCAGTCTACCTGTCTGTATCTCTGTCCCCACCTCCAACCACCGTCACCACCACACACACACATAGGAATTTTCCTAGGGGCAGGCTGCAGCTGAGGAAGCCTGTTTTGCCTTGGCGCAAGGCATTCGAGGGCAGGATGTGGTTTCTTGGTTGCTCTTGCCCCAGCCCCCAGCCTGGGTCCTGTCCAGGAGGAAACCCAGCTTAGAACAATGTCCACACTGATCAAGGCTCAGCCCTGGTCTCCATCTGCCATTCACTAGAGTACAGAGGCCCAGGGTCTCCAACAGCCCCTCTCTCGTACTATCCTGCAGCCCTGGAAAACCCTTCCGGATCCCCAAGGACAAATGGGTCAGTTCCCCCATTTGACTAAAGTGACTAAAGCTGCCATTTCAGGGGCCAGTGTCTCAATCCCCTCCATAACCCTATGTGATAGATCTTATGATCCTTATTTACAGATAAGGACACGTATTGGGGATAATCAAGTGTCCAACTCAAGACCACCAGCTAATAGCAGACTCTATATTTGAATCCAGTTGTGTCTGATTTTAACTTTGAGTGTCAAAGTCTTGCCTGTCTCCTTAGTAGGCCCGCTCCCTCACCAGGGTATTGGAGAGGTAAGGAGCAGGGTAGGGGAGTGAGCCTTCCCAGCAACAATGAAAGAGCGGCCTGGGGCACCTTTTTCAGAAGTCAACGCAGCCATCCCCCTACCTGCAGGGATGCTGTTTCCAGCCTCACCAGACCTGACAGTGAGCAGCTCACTCTCAGAGGTCTCCCTTCAGTCCCGTCTGAGTAGGAGGTGTTAGGTCAAGAGCCCAGCCCTTCACCCCTTTCTCTTCCCTGCTCCTGAGCTGCTGGGCTGCTTTATACAGGGGACCCTCTTTTTCTGAGCTTTCATCCCCCCATCAGCAACATGAGGGGAGTAACTCTAACCCTTTTGACTTCATAGACAGAAAATGAAATGCAAAATACACTATTTTTTAGTCTTACAGGCATGCATGATGTTGTGTCATAATTGTTGCAGTCTATCCTTAACACCTCCTGTGACTCAGATCTCCGTGGCAGCTCAGTTTCCCATGACAAGAGCACCCCCTCAAAGCTCCCCTCCCTGCTAGGACCTGTCCCCTCCTATCCTTCTCTACCACCCCAATCCTGTTATGCCCCCAGGATGCCCAGCTTTTGCCTTAGGCCTGGAGCTAAGGAGTAAAATCGGATCAGAGGAAAGTGCGGGTTCAGGAGCCTGACCCTTCTGGGAATAAGGCCTCTGGGAAGACAGCTCACAGAAACTTTCCTCTTCCCTTTGCTTTCTTCCCTTCATTCAAACCAGATCTGTAAACCTGGTCTGGAGGAGGATGGGACCAGAAAGCAGAGCCTCCACCCCTACCCCAACCCAGTCCGTAAGAGGAGGGAACAATGGGCAAGAACCACGTGCAAGAACCACGTCTTGGGTCTGCAGCCCTGGCCCCTGAAAGATCCCAACCACACCAGGAAAACCAAGGCCTGGCTAGGGGCGCTGTGGGGAAGGTGCTTTGGAAGGGGGAGGGTGTCTCCTGGGGCTTAGGGCAGCAGCTGGGCTGGGGAACAGGGGCAGGGAGAAGACGCGTCTGGAAAATAATCTAGGGGCTGAAAAATGTGCTGGCACCTTAGCTGAGAGGCACGTCTGTCCACATCTGGGGTTTCAGCCGGGGTGGAGTCTGCGCTCACCAAGGCAATGGTTCTGGGACAAACTTCAAGTTTCGTTCAGGTCCACTCCCCACAGATCTCAGTTCTTTAGGTGTGGGGGTAGCAGTGGGAGGTGATGGGAAGAACCTGTTTGCTGACCCAGAACAGGCCACCCAAGTCTATGTCCCTTCTCTGCTCAAGCAAGTCCCAGCATCTTTGGACAGCTCCCCTCTTCAAAAGCAGCCGACCACTGTCCCCAGCCCAGGAGCCCAGGGCAGGAAAAGCAGCAAGGGCAGGAGAGAGGGGCTGCGGGGGTCCACCTGTGGCCTGCTCTCTGGTGGCACCAAGGAGCCCAGGTGTTCTTGCATGCCCCAGTCTGCGTTCTCTTGGTGCCTGTTGTCAGTGCAGGATGAGAATGGGAGGTCCGCAGAGTGGGTGAGTGGGGGCGCCTGGCTGCTTCCAGAGGGGGCACTGAGCCTTCTGCCTGTTTGCTACAGAGGCTGGTAGGGGATGGGCGGTAGGTTACATCTGGGAGGTCACTGGGAAGGACAAGCTGCCACCGCAGGGCCCCAGGAGCCATGAATCAAAGGCTGTGCTGGGGGCTGATGAGAAAGGGAGAGGAGCCGGTCTCCGCACTCTGGCCTTCTCAGCTCCTCCCAGGGCCTTCTCAGGGTCTTTGAGAAGGTGGATCGTCTGGGGAGGCACTGCGGGAGAGGGGTCTGGGTCAGACTGTGGGGCAGAGAGAGTCCGGGAGGATGCCGGGCTGTGCCAGGGCCGCTGACACGGTTTGGAAGGAGTTGGGAAAGTGGTGGGGAGAAAGGAGAAGCGGGGCAGAAGTCAGCGCAGGGCGGCCGCGGGGCAGCGGGTGCCCGGGCAGAGGGACCCGGGCGGCGAGGAAGAGGGCGCCTCGCTGGGGTTGGAGGGAATCCTCTATAGTCCAAGCCCTCACCTGGGTCTTCCAGCCCAGGGGCGCCAACTCTCCAGTCCCCACTCCCCCCGAGGCTTTCGGATGCCCCCACCAGCGGTCTCGGAGTTTCGTTCAAGTCCCGGGGCCCTCCAACAGGACACTGCGCCTGAAGCCCGCAGCGCCACCCCCCTCCCCCGGTGTCGTCGGGGTCCCTGGGTCTCACCTGGGGGCGGGGGCCGGCCCTGCCCACCATCCCGAGCAGCAGGAGCGCGAGGAGCAGCGGGCCGGGGGCGCCGGCCATGGCGGGGAGTTCAGGACTGAGCCATCGCTGCCACCTGCGGAACCGCGTGCGGCGACTGATCCCGGGCGGGTGGCGGGCGGCGGGGGAGGAGCCGGCGAGGGGCCGCCCTGCCCGCGGGAGGGGCCTGGCAGGGTCCCGGTTCTTCCGCCCGGGCGGCCAGAGATCCCTGGGCCCGCCCGGCCGCACCCCTCTGCGGGTCCCGGGCCGGGAGATAGTGGGCACTGTGCTCCGAGCGAGCGCGGCTGGGGATCAGGAAGCGCAGGAGGCGGCCACCAGCTCTGAGCGCCGATAGTGCGCCTGGCCGGCTTTCAGCGACAAGCCAGGCCCTCCTTCCACCCTGGCACCCCGGACCTCCTCCCGGGTCTCCCAGCTGAGGAAAGCCACAGCAACCCCCGCCTATTCAGGGTCCCTCAAGGGAAACTGAGGCCTGAGGAGTGGACGGGACTTGTCTAAGGTCACACGGCTTGGCAGGCCACTCCTGGAAAGTATCCCCAGAGCCAGGGGTGACTAATAAGAACTTTTTTTCCCCAGGATTACCCCTTCCCAGGTCCTCTTCTCATTCCCAAACTCTGTCCTGAAGGCAGGCCCGGGATAGTCAAGGTTGGGGGTGGGGAGACTGCGACAAATGGATCCACAGAACCCTGACAGTCGGAAGGGTCTAGAGGTTCCCCTTTACCTGGAAACTTCAGCATTGCAGGGCAGGGAGGGATGAGGCTGGGGTCTGCCTTTCTGGAAGCTTCCCTGTCACCTCTTGCAGCTCCAGCCTCCTGCTCTTGCAACCTGTGTGTGTGTGATAACGTGTGTCCATGGTTGTTCCTGCTTTCTTTATCTCTCTCCCTGCTTCGCTTCTTGGGGACTCTGAATTTTTCCTGTCTCTGTTTCCACTCCCACCCCTAAACACTGCAGGGCCCTCAGGTTCCCTTCTTACACCCAACAAGTGGAAAGAGAACGCTAAGAGGGCGCTGACTGTATCTTCCCTAATGCTCTTGAGAAGTGGGGATGGGAAAAGAACCTTGATGCCACTCTTAGGAAAGGTGAGTTGTGGCAGAGCCCAGCCTCGGACCTGCCGTGGGGCATGTCGACTAAAGGGACAGGAAGTGAGAGTAGCTACTCCTGAGGAGAGAAGTGAACTTCTCAGTCCTGAGGAAGGCTGGACCTGTCTGAGCTCAGGGAAGGAGTCAGCCAGTGGGAGGGGTCCCTGGCTTCCATTCAGCAGGAGAGACCCTCCTCTCTAGCAAGCTCTGGTTCCACCACCTGAGACTCATTTATTCCCTCCCCTCCCAAGAGGTGGTCTAGCAGGGACCTTCTAGGTATCACTTAGGATTAGGTTGTTCACCTGGGAGTGACAGAAAATCCCACCCCAAATAACAATGGCATAATCAAGGGCTCTCTCATGTAAAGCAAGGCCAGAGGTTCAGCCCAAGGTTGGAGTGGCTGCTCCCTGATCATCAGGGTGCCTGGATCTTCTAGCTTCCACCATCCTCTGGTCCAAGATTTCCACCTAATGATCCAAGGTGGCTGCTCCAGCCATGATATCCAATTTCCAACCAGCAGGAAGGAGGAATGGGAAGGAGATGAGTGCACCTCCACCCATAAAGACACATCTTGAAAGTGGCAGCCATCAATTCCACATCCCTTGCTCAGAACTTAGTCACACAGGCACTCCTAGCTGCAAAGGAGGGTGGGAAAAGCACCCTTTATTCCAGGCAACCCCAGGCAAGGTTAAATACTGGGCTTTTATACTCTAGAAGAAGGCGAATTTTAAAAGAGATACTGGAAGTGAGTTTTAGGCACTACTATATCAGGTTTGGGATGGAGAGAGGAGAAAGGAAGAGATAGAGAAGCCATTCAGACAGAACTGGGGTCTTTATCATGAATTTGTCAACCTCCAGATTACATTGATTCAGCAAGTATCTATCAAAAACCTGCCATGCGCCAGACACCATTCTAGGTCCTGGGGATACAACTGGTGATGCCGTCCCTATCTTCAGAGAGATTATATTCTAATACAAGAGGGAAACATTAAATAATTATTGGACTCATTTATAATTGTGTAAGCACTATTATGGTAAGCAAATGCCCCCAGCACTTATAAGGCCATGTTTTCTCTGCCAGGGGGCTTTCTCTGACTTGGAGAACATTTTTGCATTCAGCCAGTGCCGGGTAGGTACCCCTAAGAACAGCTGTCAACCATGGATGGACAAGAGTGGATGGATAAATACCCCATCCACAGGTGTGTACCAAAGTCTCCCAAAGGTCCCCTGTGCGATGGAGCCCAGCTTCCCACAGCAGTTACCTGCTCAGTAATGCACCCTGTGTTGGCTTCATTTCCTCACTTGTCCCACTTTCCCACAGTAGGGTGCCAGTGCTTCTGGGGTCACACCTCACATAAACAATTTGGCTGGGCGTGGTGGCTCACCGTCTGTAATCTCAGCACTTTGGGAGGCCAAGGTGGGCAGATCACCTGAAGTTGGGAGTTTGAGACCAGGCTGACCAACATGGAGAAACCCATCTCTACTAAAAATACAATATTAGCCAGGCGTGGTGGTCCATGCCTGTAATCCCAGCTACTTGGGAGGCTGAGGCAGGAGAATCGCTTGAACCTGGGAGGTGGAGGTTGCGGTGAGCCAAGATCACACTACTGCACTCCAGCCTGGGCAACAAGAGTGAAACTCCATCTCAAAAAATAAAATAAATGAAAAATAAATAAATGATTTGCCCTTAAATCCTTATCTCAGGATCTGCTTCTGGGAGAGCCCAGCTGAAGACAGTGGGCATATGAGGGTATTTAGGAAGCTTAGGGCCTGTCCCTCCTCTTAACATCTGGGGGTCCAAAAACCTCTGAGTTTGCTCTGATGCTAGGACAGAGTATGGACTCGGGAATACAGTTTCCTTCTTTCCCCTTGCTGTTACCAGGGCCTGTCACTCAGGCTCCTTAGAGCAGAGGAAAGGATGAGCTCCCTAAGAGCAGAGATTTGAATGGATGGCATACTGTTTGCTAAACTGTTAACACCTGTAATCCCAGCTACTCGGGAGGCTGAGACAGAAGAATCGCTTGAACCCAGGAGACGGAGGTTGCACGGAGCAGAGATCATGCCACTGCTCTCCAGCCTGGGTGACAGAGCAAGACTCCATCTCAAACAAACAAACAAACAACAACCCTTGAAAACAAAGACAATAGCTACTACTTATTGAGCCAGGAGCTGCTGAATGCTTGGTGTACCCTGATCTCATCCAGTATTATGCACAAGTGTTATTGTGCCCATTTTATGGATGAGGAGACCGAGGCTCAGGGATGAAAAGTGAGTTGCCCATAAGAGCAAACAGGGCATTCATCCCAGGTCCACCTGCCCCGAGAGCTGGTGCCGAAGCTCCCAATAGGCAGCTGAATTTGTGGCAGCACAGAGGATGCAGGCTGCAGCTCAGCCAGCCTGTCCGGGAGCACCTCCCTCTACAGCCCAGAGCTCTGGGTCCTGCTCCTTACCCTTAGGCCCAAGGCTTCTCCAGTGACCCTAGCGTGGGGTGCCCTCAGCTTCCACTAAGAAAATGTGGTATTGAGATTGTCTTCAGAAATAGGAATGGGAGCAACTGATGTGTGCTCCTGAGGAAAAGGTGCTGCAAGGCCCATTCGCCAAGGAGGCAGACCTGAGAGCAGGCCACCCGACCCTCTTTTGTCTTCAACAGGAAAACCTTGTCCCTAGCAGGAAGACCAGGTCAGTGGGCAGGACAGATCTTTTTTTTTTTTTTTTTTTTGAGACAGAGTCTCATATTGTCACCGGGGCTGGAGTGCAGTGGCGACACTGCAACCTCGCCTCCCGGGTTCAAGTGATTCTCCTGCCTCAGCCTCCCCAGTAGCTGGGATTACAGGCACCCGCCACCACGCCCAGCTAATTTTTGTATCTTTAGTAGAGATGGGATTTCGCCATGTTGGCCTGGCTGGTCTCAAACTCCTGACCTCATGATCCTCCCGCCTCGGCCTCCCAAAGTGCTGGGATTACAGGCGTGAGCCACCGCACCCGGCCCAGGACAGATCTTTCACTTGAGAGAGGCAGGAGGGAGAGAAGAGGCAGGAAAGAGAGAGAAGGAGGTTGTAGAGTGGAGAGGAGGAGAGGGAAGGAAAGGGAATTGCTAGAAAAGACAGATGTCTCTTCTTTTTTTTTTGTTTTTGTTTGAGACAGAGTCTCTCTCTGTCACCCAGTCTGGAGTGCAGTGGCACAATTTCAGCTCCTTGCAACCTCCGCCTCCTGGGTTCAAGCGATTCTCATGCCTCAGCTTCCCAAGCAGCTAGGATTACAAGCTTATGCCACCATGCCCAGCTAATGTTTGTATTTTTAGTAGAGACAGGGTTTCACCATGTTGGCCAGGCTGATCTCAAACTCCTCGCCTCAAGTGATCCACCCACCTCAGCCTCCCCAAGTACTGGGATTACAGGCATGAGTCACTGAGCCCGGCCAGGACAGGTATCTCTTGCACACATAGTTCAGGTTTCTTTCCAAGCTCCATGTCCCTAAGAAACTCATTTACTTCCCAAAGTTCAAGACCACATTCATCTTCTGAGTGATGAGATAAGGAAAGAGCCAGCACTTTTTTCAGCCTGATATAAACACGCATGCATACACATACCTAAACAGATTTTTAGAGTCTAACAGTCAAAGCCATCTCAGTCACTTACTCTGTATCCTTAATAGCACTAAGCCTTGGTATAAAATGGGTCCAATAATAAGAACCAATATTTACTGAGCATTTGCCTTGAGCCAGGCATTGTTTTAGGAGCTGTATATGTGTTATTTCATCTAATGCTCACCATTGCCCTCAGGCTGGCCCTTGCCAGACAGTCTGAAGGTCTGCTGCTGAGAGAAGGCAGAGACCTCAGCAGTGGGCCAGGAATCCACCTTCTGCCCCGAGAACCTGGCTGCCAGCAAGTCCTGGGGGCAAAGGGAGGTATCACGAGAGGATGCCTCTTTAGGTAAGGGCTCTACTCCTTCACCTCCTGCTTCTCTTCTGAGACCCTGCTCTGGGAGCAATCCTGAGTTGTAGAGTGGGATTTTTTTTTTTTAGATGGAGTCTTGCTCTTGTCACCCAGGCTAAAGTACAATGGCACGATCTTGGCTCACTGCAACTTCCGCCTCCCAAGTTCAAGTGATTCTCCTGCCTCAGCCTCCCGAGTAGCTGGGATTACAGGCTCCTGCCACCACGCCCAGCTAATTTTTGTATTTTTAGTAGAGATGGGGTTTCGTCATGTTGGCTGGGCTGGTCTTGAACTCCTGACCTCATGATCCACCCGCCTTGGCCTCCCAAAGTGCTGGAATTACAGGTGTGAGCCACCACGCCCAGCCCATTTTTTACCCCAATTTTACCAGTGAGGATGCTGATCCCCAGTGCACTTAGGTAACTAGCCTGGGGTGGCTTGAGACAGCCCAGGAGAGCCCGGATGCAAACCCCCACAGACCCACACACTAACTCCACATCCCACATTTATCACCTTGCAGGATAGTTTGACTATCAGAAGCAGCACTTGCCCAGAACCTGGCACAAATAAGTCCTAGTAAATGGCAATGTTAACACCACTGTTATTCCCCACAGCCCTCTATCTTCCCTGCTGCGGGTGCACCAGCTGTGCCAGGTCTCATCCAGGCAGCAAGTACAGCTGCTAATGCCCAGGGGCTCTGGTGCAGAACATCATTTCCTGGCTCAGGTGGCTATAGTCAGATCCCCCCAAGTCTAGATGGGGAGGAGGTCTGCCAGGGCAAAGGGTCCCTTCCTCTGTGGTGCACCATCGCTGCCCCCCATTTACCAAGCCAGCCAAGGTTACCAGGTGCTGGGTCCTGTCCAGCTCCCAACAGTCAGCTGTGGAGAATTTACAACCTCTTAAGCTACAGTGATTACTGCTCTCGTGGGCGGATGCAGCACGCTGTTTTCCTGAAGTGTTATAGCATCATTTTTATAACTGGTTTTTCTGTTGAGAAAGCAGTGGGATCACACCCACTTTGCTGGGAGGGAAACTGAGTCTCACAAGAGTCAAGGGTTTTGCTCAAGGTCATTTAGGAAGGTGCTGGAAGGGTTTGTACAACTCTGGACCAAAGAAGAGAAAAAAAATGAGATGAGAACGGCAAAGTTCCTCTCTCTTCTCCACACGTGGACTCTAGCCAGAAATGACTGGGCTCCCTTGCTCTCTCCTGGGAGGGATTAGTGTCAGAAGTGGGGAGAAGGTGAGAGAAAACCCAGGGCAGGGGAGGGAGTCATGGGTGGAGAGGCTTGGCAAGAGTCATAGAACCAGAAAGTACCTATCAGCGAAGATGGTAGCTATTGTGCTAAAAGCCACCTGTTCTCTTTTTTTCAGACAAGGAGATTGCACAGCACAGCTGGCTGGATGCTCCTCAAATTCGAGCATATAGTGTATTTTAGTTTCCTGGGGCAGCCATAACAAAGTTCCACAAACCGGGTAGCTTACAGAAATTTGTTGTCTCATCGTTCTGGAGGCCGGAAGTCTGGAATCAAAGTGTTGGCAAAGTTGGTTCCATCTGAGAACCATGAGGGAGACTCTGCCTGCCTCTCTCCCAGCTTCTGGTAGCCTCAGACATCCCTGGACTTGTGGGTGGCCTTCTGCCTGTCTTCACATGGTCTTCTCTCTGCACCCACATTTCTCTTTTGTATAAAAATGTCAGCCAGATCAGGGCCCACCTAATGATCTCATTTTAACTCGATTATTCTGTAAAGACCGTATTTCCAAATAAGATCACATTCTGCGGTACTGGAAATTAGGATTTCAAGATATCTTTTGCTAGTGAGTGACAACTCAACCTATAAGACATCAAGACCACATTCCCAGGTTCCCTTGATGTTTAGGGTGGCCAAGGTAATGTGGAGAAAAGTGACACAGGCCACCTCCAGGCTGGGCCCATAAGACCTTTCACACCCTCTCTTCCTCCATCTACCATGTTGGACACACATGGTCAGTGGAGAATGCCAAAGCCCCAAGGGATGATGGAATCTCAAGACAGAAGGGGCCTGGGTCCATGAATGACTGTGTGGAGCAAAGCCTCCTGCCAACCCATGTTAGATTGTAGTATGTTTGGCCATCAAGATTTGGGGCTGTTTGTCATTGCAGTCAGCCCACACAGACAAGCCCAGTGGCATATGTCCCTGAGCTTATCTAGGGGCAGGGCCAGTTAGTCCAGGCAGAGGGGCTGCTGAAGGTTTCCTCTATGTAAGGGCAATTAAGTAAATGAGGTTCCTCACTCTGGGCCCATCTCCTCCTTTCCTACTTCCTTCACCTTACTCAGTGGATCACAGGGTCAGAAAAATGATTCTGGATCTGTGCGGCCGTGGCTTCTGGGCCAGGGGAGTAGATTCGTTTGTTTTTGTCCATCTGGCCCCAGCTTTCCCCACTTGTCTGCCTTTTTCTCTGGAGGAAAGGTGGGGAGCTGGGGAGGAGGTGTTATGACAGAGCCCACACTGCCCCTTCCCAGAATTGAAGCTCTTGTGGGTAAAGAGGAAAAGTACCAAATTTCACACTTTTGGAAATCCAATGAAAAAGAAGTGTCACACGAGGCCTTCTCACTGTCACCTTTCAGCACCTCCAGCATGACTGAGAAACCTACTGAGACCAAAATGAGAAATGAAACCAGCGTTAACCCTTGTCAGAAATAAGAGGTTTCTTCAGACTAGCATGTTGACTGGCCCAAGCAGCCTCCTTCCCAGAAACTGTCCCAGCTGTTCCCCTCATTGCCCCTCAGACCTTCATGGGGAGGAAAAGAGGCCAGCCAGGCACCCGAATTTTCTCTGAAAAGAATGGCCCTGGAGCCAGGAGTGGGGAAGCTGCTGCTGGCTTTCAGGGACAAGGATTAGCACCAGTGCTGAGTACAGCTGCCTCAGAGTCCCCCCAGGTAAGGAAGGAGGAGCTCTAGGGCAGGCAGGATCCCAGGCAACAGGCTGACCCTTGTCTCTGAGCCTTCTGGGTCTCTCTTTCACTCACCACACTCAGGTTAGACAAAATTAGCTCCCCTGGTTCCACATAAAGGGAATTTGATAACTCACTCATTCTCCTCTCCTAAATAAAAGAAAACACATAGAAAATGGAAAATCTGAATGTTTCTGGGCCAACTCCTCTTAACAGCGAGCACCACCATGCCTTTGTTCTCCGAGTGTGGGCTCAGTGGTCATCTCCAGCCACCTTGGACCTTACGAGTCACACCTTGGATCCAGCTGGAGGTGCAGCCATCTAGGACTGAGCCTGCAGGTGTCTCCTACCCCTCCACAGGCTCACAGCCCCGAAGGTTTCATTCTCGTCTCGGGTCATTTCCCTCAGTCCCATCTGACTTGTGATGTGGCAACACTTCCAAATTTAAAACTGGCCTATGGTTGAGGGAAGCTCGGAATTTCCCTCTGTTGTTCTGGTCTGACCTCTAGACCTGGCCTCAAGTGGATGTATGGCTTTGCCCAGCAGGTGTCATTTTTCAAGGACCCAGTTGCAAAGCCAGCTCGAGTCACTTCCTTCTCCGTTCTGAAAGCCCTCACCTCCAATGCACTCGGTGATGCTCTGGTTTCTGGCTCATTTGCCAAACGGGATAGCAAACAAAGCCGATGAGCCTACCCAGTACCTAATAGCTCAGATGTCTAATCCCCCACCTTTCAGGCACTCTCAGGGGGGTTCCTAAGGGAAGTGGGATCACAGAATTAATTCCAAGCATGGCAGTTTTGTGATACAAAAATGCACAAACAGTTTTCCGATGATGCCAGAGAAACTTAGGGCCCTGGAATGGAGAGGCTCTGGCAGCTCAGCTGTGGCTGGGGTCCTGGCTATGGTCAGCATCAAGACTGAGACTCCAGATCTTGAGGACACAAATCTAGGACAAGGAGTGGGGCTCCATCACCAAGTCACCTTGCCAGGTCAAGGACATGAAGATCAAATCCCTGAAGGTCTATCTCTTCTCTCTGCCCATCAAGGAGTTTGAGGTCACTGACTTCCTCCTGGGGGTGCCCCTCAAGGACAAGGTTCTGAAGCTCATGTTTGTACAAAAGCAGCCCAAGGCTGGCCGTTGGATCAGGTTCAAAGTGATTGTCACCATAACGGACTGCAATGATAATGTCAGTCTGGGTGTTGAGTGGCCCAAGGAGTTACTCATTGCTGTCTGCAGGACCATCATCCTGCCATGCTCTCCATCATCCTGGTGTAGGGTGACTACCAGGGACAAGATCAGCAAACCCCACACAGTGCTCTGCATGGTGACACAATGCTGCCAGCTCTGTGCCTTTGATGCCACATCCAAGATTTACAGAGCTAACTTCTGGAAAGAGACTGTTCCCCAAATCTCCCTATTGTGAATACAATGTCCCACACCATAGCATCCAGGAATGGCCACCACATGGTGCCTTTACACAGGAAAAATCTGTGAATAAACCTGAAAGCAAGCCAACAAAAAACCCCACAAACACACAGTATGGGAATAACTGTGGGGTAGGCTCTCTCGCAGGCTCCCTGTCACTGCGTGGTTTAGGGGAAAGGCCCTGGTCAGGGTGCTGGAAAATCTGAGTTCTCATCCTGGTCTTCTGCTATTCTCCTTTGTCCCCTAAGGCAGAGCACCTTAACTTTCTGAGTCTTAGTTTTCTCATCTGTATGATAAGCCCTGCTAGTGCCTACTTACATGATCGTTGTTAAAATCAAATGTGATAGTGCACATAAAAGAACATAGGAAATTGCAAAATGCCATCTAGATATAAGGAAATCAGGGTGATGCCCACAACATTTGTTCGCCTCCATGGTGACGTGTGTCCTGTGCTGCAGCCACACCGAACTCTTTCTCCTGGTTTAAGCTCTGCCCGCCTTTGTGTAGCTCTGGCCTCAGCTCCTGCTGTCTCTCCTGGAGTGCTCTGCTCCCTTATTTCCTTTGGTCAAATCCCATCCATCCTTCATGGCTCCACCTGAATTCTACTTTCTCCAAAGACCTTCCTTGATCCTTCAAAAGAAAGTCAAGCCTCTATCCTCTGCATTCCCATGTCACTTCATCTTCAGGGCAATGACCACTTTCTGCCTTACATGATGGCTGTTCATGTGTAGCTTATGTTCTCTGCTGTCTTGCCTGTCTGGGGGCAGGGTCCATGCCTTGGTAGTTCTTGCAGCTCTCCTAAGCGTGCGTACAGAGCTGACAGTGCACAAGAGGCACACAGCACCATTCCATCTTGTTGCAATGAATGGGAAAGGACCTCGAGAGGTGATCAATGCCTTCAGGGCCTGGAGGCAGAAGATGAGCAGTCAGGCTCCAGGGATCGGGTCTCTAAACATTTTTTGACATAGAAACCCAATTTCAAAGCCTAGTAGTTTTAGATTATATTTGCATTTGGAGGCTTTTAAAGTACCAAAACTTTAGATTTATATCTTCATGAACAGATGTGGAAGGGAAAATCAATTCCTCACAGGAATGGCTTATTCGTTTTTATCTCAGTGCTGAATATTATGCACCAAGTGGCAAATTAATACATAAATTGACCAGAGATATATACACCATAGAATAGTGCCCTGATGAGAATGGAGTGAGGAGGGGTCTGAGCTCCACGTGGCTGGGTGTGGCAGATGCCTGCCCATTATGTGTCAGTCAAGTCAAGAGTTTCCCAAAAAGATGTTGGAAGCAAAGGCAACTCTGAGTGTTAGAAAAACCCAGACTATTCCTCAAGAAGAAGGGCAATGCTCACACACGTCATTTAGGGGGACATGTGGTATGGTATGCAAAGCTGGTGCCATCTTGCCTCTCCAGGGCTGTTAGAAGGATGTCATGAGAAAAAGGCATGGCGGCCCCCTGGCCCTTTCCCACGTGTGCCCTCTGCTTCCCCCAGTGAGCACGTCCCTCCTCCAGGACAGGAGGAAGAGAACGGAGAAACATCACAGATTGGCCCTGAGAGAGGTGCCTTCTGGGGCTGGTGGGGCCCCCCTGCTCTCGCCTGGCGTGGCTCCCAGAGTGAGTGATGTGAGCAAATGAAGGGTAAGCACAACCTCCCTCCTCCCTCCTGCAGGCATCAGCCCCAGCCCTCCCAGGAGCCCTAGGGCAGAATGGACAGGTGGGCATGAGGGGCGGAACAGGGCCTGATGAGAAGTCACTTGCTCAACCTCTGGGCCAGCTGTCCCACAGCCAAGTGTTCCATGGGCAGAGGAGGGCCCTGAGGGGAATGCAGGATCCAGGGCCCACCAGGGAACTCCACAGTCGGCTGCTGGTGGCCAAGGACTGGTATGGGCTTCCAGAGAAAGCAGACCAGGCAGAAAGGGCAAGTCTACTCTAAAAAATTCCATAAACATGGAAAAAAACTAAAAGTGACTGCTTTCCCCAAGAGAGGGGATGACACATAATAGACAAAGCTTCTGACGTAGTCTAGCTAAAAGCCAAAGAGCTAGTTATCAGCTCTGGAGGGAGCGGGGTTGGGGAGAGAGAGAGGGGCAGACACACACACTCATACAGGAGACACACAGAGACAGAGAGAGACAGAGAGAGAGGGGGAGAGGCAGGAGGAGGGGGAAGAGCATTTTCTATTTGTCTCATTCAGTTTCTTATCATGAAGGGACACCGGATGTCCTTTAGGGGGACAATAGAAGAGGAACAATGGAAAGGAAAGTGTTTGCATAATCGGGAAGGACCACACAGAAACCACAAATGACAGATAGGTGTCCTTATCCCCCAGACACAGGTTGACATCCCTGCTCACATGTCTGAGGAGGCTGAGGTTCCAGTGACAGAAACGCCGATGGATTTGTCATCTAGGAGATGGGGACAGAGCCCTCACATTCATAGCCCCCCATCTTGAAGAAGCTGGGAAGATGCGGGGGAATCAAGCATCAAATCCCTGCACCAGGTGAGGTGGGGATTTTGCCTGGAAATAGAGGAGGTGCTTTAATGAACCAGTCACGTCCTGGGTGAGAATGAGAGGAGAGGCGGCTCTGTCAGGAGAAACAGGGAGCTGCCGGCACAGCACATGTGTGAAGAGGAATTTCCACACTCCCTGAGGACACCTGTTCAGTCAAAGCAGCTTATAAAGAAACAACAGTTAACACTGTCACCCTGTCACATCCCACATTCCCAAGAAGGGTGATCTTGCAAGCCCCAGAGGGCTGGAAGCAACTGTGAGCTCCTCCTCTCCAGTTTGTTTTTGGGGAGAATGGAATGGGTTAGGGTAATCTTCTATAAGCCAACAGCTTCTGTAAGGAATTGGTATTGATTCAGGGTAGACAGAACAGCTTCGTTTCTTAAGCATTACTCCAAAGTATTTATGTTCATCTTAGAAGGTTGGATGTAAATCAAGACTTGAGTGTTCAAAACCTCGGTTCTTATCTGCAGTCAAAGCCAGATGCTGGAAGATAGAAACGACAGAGTTGACTAGCTTTTTTGCACCTGCTCAAGACACAAAAGTAATTTTTCGAAGGCAAAATACAGCTCTATCCCTCAAAAGTTGCGAGGAAATTCATGACTCTGAGAAAAACAGCAAAGTAAAAGGAGACTTTCAGGTTTCAGTTGTCTTTGTGCTTGGAGGTCTCTCAAAACCTATCCGGTTACTGTGCTCAGTCTAGGGACTCCCTCAGCCAGGGACCCCCTCTTTCCCTGCCTCTCAGAGAGGACAGAAGCCACATGTCCCTCTGGTGTCTTGCCCACCATTTCAGACATTCTGAAAAGCTCTCTACATTTCAGGGATATGGAGTCTGCACGCAGGTGTCAAAAACACTCTTGATTTCAGTTGTTAAGATCCTCTGAGGAAAGCATAAAGAGGAAGCAAGGAAAAGTATGTTCATGATTTGTTTTTAAATTAAAGGAGGTGGGGAAAGAAGATGAGAAGAGCGTGGAGGAAGAAAGGCAGGACACGGACGCCTTCAGGTCCCAGGCTGTCCTCCCCAGCTGCCAGAAGTGCTGGCTCACAGCTGCCTGGCCGTCTCAGCTCCTGTGCCCCCGACCCCATGCTGCACATCCCTGCTCCATAGCTCCAGGGGTGGCTGAGGCCTTCACTGTGATTGCATCGCAGCCCAACCTCTCCCTCTGCCCTGTCCTGCCTCCTTCACTCGCCAGTGAGTGATGCTCCTAAAAGCCGTTTCCAGGAAACCTCCTGCACGTACAGCTCCATCTCAGAGGCTTTTTCCAGAGAGCCTCACCTAAGACAGGGAGGGAGGGGGGAGGGGACAAGGCTTTTAGTGTTTTTAATGAGTAGATAATTTTTTATCGAATACTGAAAAGGCACACAAGCCAACGTGTTTGTCACAGCCCTGGAAAACCCTTGGTGTCTTCATTCATTCAATATTAGTGCATATTTCTGGATGTATGCTATATATCCCAACTATACCTAGAGTGTTGTCATGTGGCATCTTTTTATATCTAAAGTAGGATTATTTTTCTAAAACCTTAAAAAAAGACAACGTTGGAGATTCTATTAGATACCCTGGATTAAGTCACTGAGTTACTTTAACTACGAATTTTTTTTTTTTTTTGGCATTTTAAGTGGAAACAATCTCCATAGTTCCTTAACTTCTTTTCTTCATTTAGGATAGTGTATTATTTTTTACACTTTTGCTCCCATTTATCCCTTGCTGAATTGTGTTCTTGAAAATAACATTTTAGTTATCTTTTCTTCTTTTTCATGTGGACAAGGTAGCAGCCCTGCACGGGCCCTGTGTCTCAGGACTAAACCCCATGTCTTCTCACTTGGAGTTTAGGGCAAAATTCTCCAGCCATGCTCCTTCTGGTTACCATGCAATGCACCTACTGGTATAGAATATTCAAGAAAGCCCAGAAAAAGCACGTTAAAATGAACCAACTAATTCTCTTCAAAATCCATGAATTTTAAATATACATTTATTTGCATATCACACGAATGCTGATATTTGCCTTATAATCTCTCTTCTATGCGCATTTTTCTGTCCATTTAGATAATGAAAGCTGTTCAAATTAACAAGTCAGAGAAATATAGATAATATTATTTTCTATACACAATTATGAATTTTAATGGTTCATGCCTTTAGACTGTGGCTTTTTAAAAACCCAATATTGTCTTACAAAGTACATCAGAAGCCCTAAGCCTATGTTCATCCCAGCTCTGTCACTCACTAGCTGTGAGAACTTGGGCAAGTTGTTTAGCTTCTCTGTGCCTCAGTTTCCTAATCTGTGAAATGGAGATAATAATATCAGTATCAATTTCATGGGGTTGGTGCAAGGATTACACAAATTAGTTCCCATCAAGTGCTTGGACCAATGCCTGGCATACAGGTACACTACAGTATTACTAATTCACGGGCCTCGCTGGGAGCAACGGTGAGCACACAGATCTTTAAGTCTCTCTTCAGATACCCTGGCAGCTATTTATAAGCACAGGGCTAGCAAAATACCTCTTTTCTCCAAATTTTAACGATACAGGAAACATCCAGCTAGACTCCCCAGTCTATAAACTGCCTTATCTTTAGACCCTTTCTATCCTTCATCTCAGCTCAGTTTCTGAGTCCCCAAATTTTACCTCCATACCGTCTTTCAAATGCCTTACTTTGCTTCCATTCTAATTGTCATCTCTGTAATCCCAACACTCATTTTCTCGATTTTGGTCTAGAAGCCTTCTAGCTGACCGACTTGCTTCCATTCCTTTAGCAGTCCAGAACCACCAGTGACTCCCTACTGTCCTTCGTGGCACTCTAGACCCTTCAACATGGCTCGCACCTGGTGTTCCCTCCTTCCCCATTATTTGCCTACATTTACCAGTCAAATTGGGTTACTTGCTGTCCATTCATTCTGTCATTCAGTCAACACTTCTTAGGGTGCTCAAAAGCCAGATTCTGCTTTCCAAAAGTTTGTTATAGAGTGGGGAGATAGACGCATGTCATTGAATCCTTGCATTAAAATTCTAGGATTGCAACCCAGATTACTAAACACAGTTGCAACCAAAATGCAGAAAGCGCAATGAATCTTGCCTGTGGGAGGAGTGAGGGGTTGTGGAAATCCTCAAGGAAGGTGAAGAAAGGATCAGGTGCTACGGGAAGAGCTTTTCTTTACAGCTTTATTGATGTACAATTGAAGTACAATAAACTGCATACATTTAAATTGTACAAGTTGATAAGTTTTGACACCCATGAAACTATGACCACTATCAAGAGAATGAACATATCTGTCACCCACCTTCCAACATTTTCTCCTGCCCCTTTGTACCTCTTTCTCCTGCTCCCTTCCTTCCCAGTCAAGCTCTGATCTGCTTTCTGTCACTGTTGGTTAATTTGCATTTTCTAGAATTTCACATAAACAAAATTATACATTGTGTAGTCCTTTTTTGGTCTGACTTCTTTCACTCAGCATAATTCAGATTCATCCAGCTTTAGTGTGCATCCTCAATAGTTTGTTCCTTTTTCTTGCAGAGCAGTATTCAATTGCAGTTACATACCATATTTTTTTCATTCATTTACCTGTTGATGGGCATTTGGATTGTTTCCAATTGTTGGCTCTTCCAATAAAGCTTCTATGAGCACTGGAATGTATGTCTTTGTATGGACATACACTTTCATTTCTCTAAGGTAATACCTAAGAGCGAAATGTCTGGGTCATATGGTAACTATATGTTTTACTCTTAAGAAACTGCCCAACCACTGTTTTCCAAAATAGTTGTACCATTTGACAGTGCCTCCACAGCCATGTATGAAACTTCCAGTTGTTCCACACAAGAGGGTTTTCTTTGATAAGGTAATCAAAGGATGGTGAAAGTGTGCGTGATTTTTTCAGAGAACATCAAGAACATCAGACAGTCAGAGTAGCAGAAGCAATTGAGCAAGTTGAGAGATGGGATGGGTGATAAAGCAGAAATTTTGTTTGAGGCCAGCTCCTAGAAGGCTTTGGTATTTGGAGAGTACATTCCAGGCAATGGAAACTCATTGAAGGCTCCATCTTCTGTCTCTGGACGTTCCATGAGGTTTCCCACCTTTAGACTATTCTCACCCTCATGCTGCTCCCTTCCTTTGAACATACCCATCTACTGTGTTGGTAATATCTATGAAAAGTTCAAGACCCAATTGAAATGCTACCTTGTCTTCAAGTTCATCCTCAACCCTGAGTTTCCTTCACCATTCCTTTGAACTTCACCCATGGCCCTGAGTCACCCTGCGCCTCCAATTACGGTGAGTCCTGTATTCATCTGAGGTCTCTGGTGGCAGAGATGGTGGCTCGTTCAGGCAACATCACCCACAAGACCAATCCCTTTAGGAAGATGTATCTCTCTACACGTTTCTTTTGGTCTTATTTTTATGCAAAGTCCAAACTAAAGGAACATTTTGAATCAAGGAAGGTATAAATCTCATTGCTCATTTTGCCAAGAGCAAAATGAGAAGATGTGGACTGATTCCAAGGAAGAAGAACAATTACTTTTCTTCTCTCCCAGCTTCATTGGCTTAATCATTTCATCCTCTACCCTTTGCTCCTTTGTGCGCACCAGGTCTCCCTCACTCAAGTGGGGCAAATTATGTAATTAGTGAAAGAGCAACAATTTTGCAGAGAAAATGGTTATGTGCTCATGGAAGTTCAATTAATGTCAATTAAAATGTCCAAGGAAACCATTTACTGGGCCTAGAGAAAGAAAACAGAACTGGACCCTGGCAGAACTAAGGATAGCTGAGAAGCACTGACCAGAAAGAAGACCATTTTGAGGCCCTGCCCAGGTGCCTGGTGCCCATCCTTGCTGGACCTTAATGCCCATCTCTCTCTCTCTTCTGTGTTGACATAGTACAAAGTAACCAGCAACAGCAGAGAGTGCCCAGGAAATGGCACATGTGTGACTTTAACTGGTCTGATCAATGATCTTTGCCAGATTTACACCTTCTTCACCTCTTTTCCCAGTTTTCCATAAGACATTCAAGGCATAGAGAACACTGAACATAATTGTTATTCTTGGAAAAACTATCATGATATCCAGGGGTTTCGACTATCCATTTGCCTTCAATTGTTTTAGCAGCTGGACAGGGCTATCAATAAAACATGTGTGTTTGATTTTGGAACATGCAGCTTGGTTTGCTATAATGTCATGGTGTTTAACTTTCTCTGTGTCCACCCAGACTGACAGGTGCTTCCAAATTCTAGCCTCAGTTCAGGAGGACATTCTTTCTCGAGAATGCCATCCTTACTTTAGTGTATGTATTGGCCAAGGAAAGTGCTGAAAAACTTGAGCCAGGGGCTTGGCTACTTTATTTTTAAAACTGCCTTAATTTTTTTAAAGTTCTATGGTTTTGACATTGAATCAATATCAGGAAAATACCAGAGGCCACTGCTACAATTTGCATTTCATAATGTGTTTTCTACTGTTTGAAAGTACACTAGACTGTGACAGAGTTTTCTCTGGGGTCTTTTCTGTAAACCTTACCTGGGCTATTGCTTGGTTGCCTGGTTTTGTTTGTCATCAGCATCTCTGATCAAGGTGGCAGAAGGATGAGAGGGAAACAAGGCAACTCGAAACATTCCCTCCTTCAGAATAGACAGAAGGAATGAAGCTCGTGCATTTAGCTGTGGGCAGGAACAAGGATTCTGGATGAGAAGACTGGTAGAGACACTTCTTCAATGTCCTGAAGCCGCATGAGCATTCAGTATAGGACCCCATCTGTTTTGTTAAATTGACAATTTCCTTTAGCAGGAAATCAAGGTTCAAACTGAGTTTTAGACTAGCTACAGAATAAGAAATAGCTTCACTTTTTAAAGACTTTGCTTTTTAAGACATTCAGCATGTAACCTAATTTCATTTGATAGGGTTTGTTTTTCCCTTCTCCATTTGCTGCCTAGAAATGTGTTTCATTATCTCCTGCAGAATTGGAGTTGGGAGGGAGAGCTGGAGAGTCTAAGTTCTCTGGGCCTCAAAAGCAGTAAAAATTAAAATAAAACAACATAAAATAAAATTAAAATAAATCACAAGAACGGCCATCCCAGTGGATTTTCTGCCTTAAACACTGCATACTGAACAGCTGTACTACTGAGGAGTACTGGCTGGATCTCTTCAGTTTCCATTTCAGAAGCACAGAGAGAATACCAAACTCAAAAGAACAAAAGATAACACATTAGCACAAACAGAGACGTGACTAGATTTTATTCAAGGGAAATTGGTACCTACCTGAGGGAAAAGTTTACAACTACTAGGCTCTTTTTAGGATGTCACATATCAACACTTTCAAATTTTTAAAATTCAGAGCTTCCAAAGTGTTCTAACATCCAAACAGGGTTTTATCTTTAAAAAGTAATTATAATGAAATATGATTTCCCAGAATAAAAAGCATGCATTTAGAGTGATCTTTTTGAATCTTGATATGTGAGGAAAACACACACTAGCAATTTTAGAACATCAACTTTTTAATGTAGAAAGAGTAATTAAGTAATTACTGGGGAGAAAAGACACGCACATCACTGAGTCCCTCAATAGCACAGGCTGTCTATGTGGGTTCTGGTGCCCTCAGCAGATGGAAATGAACTTACTTGATGTCACACAAAAGGGCCACTCCTCTCAGGATCCAGTGATCCGGGGACAACACTGTTCGCAAATATACCACAGTGATGAAGGTCAAATCAGTTCGCCTGAGTGTCTTGTAAATAGGACACACATACAGCTTGGGGTCCTTGGGTGCCGTGGAGTTAATGGCAAAGATGTGGAGCACGGGTAACTGCGCGAAGAGTACCTTGGGGGTGGATTCCGTGAGCTTCCCATTCCGTCTGTCCCAGGCTGCTCCATCCATGTAGAGCCCATAAATATACACACCTTCCTGGAAGAGTCAAGCATAAGGTAATAGGATTTATTTTTTAAACTAGGTGCTGCAAAATTAGTCATAAAGGCTGTCAGTTTGGAAATAAAACACACACCAGTCTTAAAACACTACCAGAGGGAGAAAGCACCACCGGACACATTGCATTCGTGAAATACGGAGCCCAGTTTTCTCCTGCAGCCTGTGCTGAGGCTATGAGTGCTGTAGAAATGCTCGTGTTTGTTATTAAAGTGTGGGGGTGGCCTCCCTGAGCAACAGGCTTAGCCGGTAGCACCAGATCACCTCTACAGGAAGGTGAAAGTCTCTGAGAGGTCTGGTTTGAGTTGGTGGAAGGTGGGAGCATGGAACAGGATCTGGAGCTGCTGTCATGTGGGATCTCGGCCTGCCCCTGGCCAAGCCAACCTGTGTCTCAACTTCATCTCAGTCACAGGATGAAGTGAGGTTTCCACAGCCAGGCTCAGCTAGTGGGAGAGTCAGAGCGCCCCCAGAGGCCAGGCATGGTAGAGCCAGGGGAATCACGGCAGGGGCAGCATCTGGCCACCCTCCCCAGTGTCTCTCTTATACAATAGGCCCTACCCTGGGGGTCCTCATCATTAAATCAGGGAGGTAAGATGCACAGGTGCAGAAAAACTTTTTAAAGATATGAATTGAATAGCAGCACACACTTATTACTGGTAGTGCCTGGTGAACTGTTCTGGGGGTGAAAGCGGTGACTTCTGAGGCAAGGTCCCTGTGGCTGGAGTGCTCAGGGGCCTCTGTAGAGGGGATGGCCTTGACGGGCCTTGATGGGCTTGAAGCAGGGGGCTGTGTTTGGAAAGACAGAGGAGAAAGCGTAGGCATCACAGGCAGAAGTAACACTACAAAGAAAGGCAGGGTGGCCCGGAAAAGCCCCAGTATTTCCTTTATCAGAGGGCTCAATGGTTGTAAAAGAAGTTAGGGCTTGACCGTGGAAGGATCTGGGTGCTAAGCTGAAGAGTTTAAACTGGATCCTGTAGGCAGTGGGCAGCCACAGAACACATATTCACTAAAAAAAGAAAGGCTGAAGGAGAATCACAGGGGAGGCTCCGACAATCATGCCAGCTCACCAAATAGATAAATGTAGAGGATGGTGACTGTTTTTCCACCTCCAGTGAGGATCGGATCGGGGAAGTAAATGCTGATTAGAATGAAAGACAGTAAGATTCGTTGCAGAGTGTTTTCTGGAATCCCCCTGTATGGGATCACCGTGTGAGGACCATGTTTTTTGAACCAAAAACGGAGGCACATGATTCAACAGTAAAACCATGGGCAGCCCCAGAAAATCAGGACATATGGTTACCATCATTAAGTCAGTGGGTGACAATCAACTACATGAATAATGGGACCACTTAAAAGCCATCGTATGGTAAATTGTATCCCTCTCCAGGGTGCTCAGAACTTTAAAAAGTCAGTGAGAAGGTGTGGTAGATAGAATAGTGTCACCCAAAACTTCATGTCCACCCAGAACCTTGGAATGTAATTATTTGGAAATAGGGACTTTGCACACATTGTTTAGATAAGGACATACTGAATTAAGGTAGGTCCTAAATCCAATGTGCCTGGTAACTTTATAAGAAGAGGAGAGGACACAGAGATATATATACTTATACAGACGAATGTGAGAATGGAGGCAGAGATTGTGATGAGGAAGGAAAGCCAAAGATTGTCAGCAACCACCAGAGGCTAAGAGAGAAGCTTAGAACAGGATTTTCCCTTGGGGCCTCCAGTTGAAACCAACCCTACCCTGATTTGACTTCTGGCCTTCTAAGCAGTGAGAGAATAGATCTCTGTTGTTTTTAGCCACCCAGGGTAATGATACTCTGTTCTGACAGCCTTCGGAAAGGAACACAGATTTTGATTCCAGGAAGCAGGATGCTGCCGTAACAAACGCCTACAGATGTGGAAGGAATTCTGGAATTGCACAACGGGGAGAGGCTGGAGGAATTCTGAAACTGCCTAAAAGAGATTGTTGGTGGGAACCTGGAGGTTAAGGTGCTTCTGGTGAGGCCTCAGACAGGAATGAGGAAGATAATACTGGAAACTGAAGGAAAGGCAGCCCTCGTTATAAGGTGGCAGGGAACTTGGCTAGAACCTGGAAATCATCTTGTCCAGCCCCCTTACTTGACAAATGAGGGAATGAAAATCAGAGAAAAGGAAAGGGAGACTGATTTATTGAGAGTATACATGGGGTCCAGCACCACACCTGAATGATCACATTTAAATCTTCACAACTACCATTTTTTAAAATTTATTTATTTATTTGAGACAGAGTGTCGCCCTGTCACCCAGGCTGGGGCGCAGTGGCGGGATCTCAGTTCACTGCAACCTCTGCCTCCTGTATTCAAGTGATCCTCCCACGTCAGCCTCCAAAGTAGCTGGGACATTACAGGTGCCCGCCACCACCCCAGGCTAAGTTTTGTATTTTTAGTAGAGATGGGTTTCACCATGTTGGCCAGGCTGGTCTCAAACTCCTGACCTCAAGTGATCCTCCCGCCTCGGCCTCCCAAAGTGCTGGGATTACAGGCGTGAGCCACCGTGCCTGGCCACAACTCCTTTAATAAGGTTGAATTATCATGCTCATTTTGCAGATGAAGATGTGAAGACTCAAAAAAGTTAAAGAATTTGCCCACAGTCATTGAGCAGATCAGCATCCAGGAAGTGGGGGCTCTTCCCCCAGCCATGTTCCTTTCCACGCAAAGGGGACACCCCTGGAAATGGCCCCTGAATCCAACCTGCTAGTCCCCTTCATCTCTGCTGCCCTCAGCACTGCTCTGCTGCCTACAATAGAATCTGTGAGTAGCCCACAGCAGTAGCTGGAGATGTGTAGAAAAGCCTTATTTATTTATTTATTAAGACTAGGTCTCACTCTGTCACCCAGGCTGGAGTCTGGTGGTGTGATCACTGCTTACTGCAGCCTCAACCTCCAGGGCTCAAGCAATCCTCCCACCTCAGCCTCCCAAGTAGCTGGGACTACAGATGTGTGCCATCACGACGGGCTAGTTTTTTGTTTGTTTGTTTGTTTGTTTGTTTTTGGTAGAGACAGGGTCTCCCTGTGTTGCCTAGGCTGGTCTTGAACTCCTGGGCTCAAGCGATCCTCCTGCCTCAGCCTCCCAAAGTGCTAGGATTATAGGCATGAGCCACCACACCTGGCCAAAAAGCCTTTTTAGCAAACACAAGTATAACTTGTAATTTTGTAGAAATGTAGTCTATGGAGTTCTAAGAGCTCATTAGACCTTGTCATTAATCTTCCACTCTGGCAGATGGGGGAGGCTTTGGCACTGATGTCTTCTGGTTATGACGGAGGGAACCCTCACTGCAAAGAAAATGGACCTAACCAAGGCACTCACAGCTCAGTTTTAAGCAGAACTTGAAATTTCAGCTCTGGCTCCAGAACAGTCCCTGCTATTGCCCAGCAATGCCTACCCCAGGGGGTGACGTGATCTCCTCCTTGGTCTGTCTCAGAACTTCATTGTGGATGGTCACAGTGTCCAGTGCCCAGCCTTTGTGGGCACGGGTCACTTCTTGCCTCATTGCTGTGAGGAAGCCTTAAAGAAAAAAAGAAGAGATGTTGACGCCTTGTTGCAATCTGCTTTAAAAACAATCTGCTTTAAAAACAATGTTAAGTGTTACTTGCTTATCAATCTCCAAACTACACATCCATCTCAAAAGGAGTTGAGGCCAAACCCCAGTGGAGACGTTTCTCTCAGTGTTTTGTTTCTGTGGGGACCCGCAATGAGCTAAATCTTTCTCGCCTGCTGACAGCAGGAAAGCAGTACCGTTTATACTTCAAACTGGGCCTTGGTTTGAAACTCTCCTGAGATTTCAGCTGCTCAAGTCTTAAAGGCTTGTAACCCAGTTCTAGCTCATAGTCTCTATTTGAAAATATAATATCGAGGAATAAGATCGGAATGGTGAAATATTCGGAGAATAGCATTCCAGTTAGACTTGAATCAAACCATTATCAAGCTTCTATTTGCTATAATGGAACAATTTCATTTAGTCTAGGGAAATAAGGCATAATGCCAAAATAGAAAACCTGACTTCCAATTTGACCAAACAAAGCAATCACCCTGGAAAGGAAAGCTACATATTTTAATGTGCATAATACAGTGATTTTAAGACAATATGCGGTTCCGTACACTGTGGCTTTTCTTTAAAGTTAATATTTGCAAACCATGATGCCATTCAATTCAATAAGATAAGCCTTTCTTGGAGAGTAACAGTCAATGTTAGAAAAAAATACCCTAAACCTCAAACGGGACTTCAAAACCTTAAGAAAACATATTTATGATCTACATATTTTATTTTGGCCTCCATGTAAATATTAAAAATCATAAAGCTCTCCAATGAGTAAAATTTTATAATGCACGTGTTCCCGCTACTCCTAGATTAGTGAGCTCTGAGAACCAAACCAGCATATACCAATGTATGCACAAAACAATACAAAAGTGAACATTTTATCAGGTTTGAATGGGAGTTGGGGGAGGGGAGAGTTGCAAGGCATAATTATAAGCACTGAGTCGAGATCCCTTGGAGTTGGAAAGAAAGAACAGGTCCTAGCCTGGCTTTACGGAGTCAAGTTCTCCCCATTATTAAATGAGACACTTGGAGAGGCACTTATATGGTCATGCTTTCATTCCTCTGTCAAATCTTGCTGAAGTATCCACCATGTACCAAGCCCTGTACTATGTGGGATGACCACAAAGATGAAGAGGCCATCCATGGGGCCCACATTCAAGGAGCTCAGTCCAGAGGGAGTGTGGGGGAGGCTGGACGTTGACGCAATGTTGTCATTATGAACAAAGGTGTGAACAAAGTTAACTACTCGGGAAGACAACCCAGGGAAAGCGTTATTGAGAAGATGAAGTGGAAGGTGACTCTTGAGAGCTGCATAGGAGTTTGCCAGATGGAGCAATTCCAGGTAAAGGAACAGCACACACACACACATGGATGGCTGAGACAGCGTGGAGTCAGTGACAGCAGATGAGGTTAGAACCAAGATAGAGGAGTGATTTTTCAAGGTCAGAATTTGGACTTCAGTCTGTGGATGGAGAGAAGCCACTCAAAGTTTAAATAAAAATTCAAATGGTTTGGCTTTATTTGCATCTTGACACGTTTACTCGGAGAGCCCACTAAAATAGGATTAGGTGTGGTAAAGAAGGGCCTTTGCATTAACCCAAAAGAAGAGTTGACCAATCAACCAAAGCAGCTGAGTGAAGGACTTTTATAGAAGATTCTTATAAAGCTATAGTTTCATGAAACCGAGTGCCTAGTAGGAGAGACTGGTTTTATGATACAAAATGTTAAGCATAGGAGGCAGGAAATGTAGTGGAAGTTTGCCTGGCAGCAGTGGCTGGTCAATGCCTGTGCTCTATGTGGAGTCACTTGAGGGGATTTGATTAGCATGCGATTATGTTGACTTCCTTTTTTTATTATTTTAGATACAGGGTTTTGCTATGTTACTCAGGCTGGTCTCAAACTCTTGGACTCAAGTGATCTTCCCACCTCAGCCTCTGGAGTAGCTGGGATTACAGATGCGAGCCACTGTGCCAGGCAACTTCCATTTTAAACATCGAGGCTCCCATACTTGAGCAGTAAAACATGTGGTGTGTTTTCCAGTCAATGGTATATATGACCAGAATAATAAAACCCAATTCTCCATTCTAAGGCACTCCATGAAAATGTGATTTTCACCATTCAACATTCAGTGTGCATCCATGTATTAGACACTGTATATCCTAGTAGGGTTTTGTGGACTTGGAATTAAATCAACCCTATTTTATGATATTTTAAGATTCATTACTGATCTACGAATCTACAAGGTCATAATGTACAAGGCATGAATCCTGGTCTTAACCATCCATTTGCACAAGTTGAATAATTACATTTTCCTATAACATTTAAAGTTCCAGCTAAGCTGCAAATTTGACCTCACTCCTTGTGGCACTCAAGACAATGTCATAGGTGCCAGAGGAGGATAGAGCTGGATTCTCGCTTATTTAGCACATCTGCTTCAAAGACTTCAGCCATCATCAGAGCTCTGAAAAACTCTAGCGCGAATAAGGAGACATCATTTCTTATCTTCTCCCTAAGGGGGACAGGCGTTCCCTAAGGGGAATGATGTTGGCCAGCTGACTTCAGCCACAAGTCTCCTAATGCTTAGGAATGCCAGGAGGTGGACTCTAGAACACACTTATGTTACCTTGTACTATTAAGAACGGAAAACGTTAAATATATTTGCAGCCTGAGAGTGGAGATAGGAAACGTTAACGGGCCATTCCCATGTTCAGAGAACGTAGAGAAGATACATGTCCTTTCAAGTCTTGATCGTTTTGTTTCTGCTTCCTAAAGACAGCATGATCCTTGCGGCACTCAAAGGGTAGCAAATCCAATGAACTGTTCATTATTGAATTTAAAAAATGAATGGCCATCTTTCTTGTAGACTGATAACAAGTCTAATGGAATGAAAAGCTGATTTTTTGAAGCCTGTATAATTTTTAAAGACTATTGATATATTTTTCTTTATAAGAGCTTGAAAGCAGTACTTTTGTTTTGGCACAATTTAGTTTTTTTGTTTGTTTTGTTTTGTTTGTTTTTTAGACGGAGCCTCGCTCTGTCACCCAGGCTAGAGTGCAATGGTGCGATCTCCGCTCACTGCAAGCTCCACCTCCCGGGTTCACACCACTCTCCTGCCTCAGCCTCCCCAGTAGCTGGGACTACAGGCACCCGCCACCATGCCTAGCTAATTTTTTGTATTTTTTAGTAGAGACAGGGTTTCACTGTGTTAGCCAGGATGGTCTCGATCTCCTGACCTCGTGATCCACCTGCCTCGGCCTCCCAAAGTGCTGGGATTACAGGCGTGAGCCACTCAGCCCCTGGCTGGCACAATTTAGTTTTAATAATTCCTACACCAAATTTCAATCATCAGTGGTGGAAAAATGATTCCTATGTTCATATGTTTAACTCCAAAGGGAGAAACAAAAAGTTGGGGAAAATCTTCAACAATAGTAACCTTTTATTTTTCATGAGATTAAACCACCCAAATGAAAACAGGTGATTTGATTATTTAAACATCTGAGTTACATGTGGTCTAAATCAGATGCTTAAAAAAAAATTCTTCCCCCCTCAAACCCATAAAGCATAATAAAATTCTTAAAACACTTGTCAAGCTTGTTCTTTTTAAAAAACTCACAAGTTTGAAACATGTATCTAAAATACAATTTATAAAATGCTTAATCTGCCGATTCTGGAGCCCACAGTGCAGGGTGGGGTGGGGGTAGGCAGCTGCCCACTACAGCAGCACAGCAAGACTGCAGGGGTGTGGCCCTCCCTCCCAGGCCCTTCTGTTCAGACACCCAAGGGGAACATGTGCACCCCTGGGATCACACGACCAGAAAACAAGACCCCAGAGGTTTCTTGAGTCTCTGCTTACCAGAGAAGCTCAGTGCAGCCCTGCCAGCCCATCCCTGAGCAGGGCACCCCCAGATGGGACAAAGCAAGGTATGGCTCGACTGGGCAGGGCAGGACTGGGCAGGCAGGTGGGCTCTGGAAGGAGAGGATGGTAGCAGACAGGGTGTTGCCTCCTGCCTGCAGGTGGGGAGCACCCTGATTGAGTGGGCTGAGAAGGGTTGTTCACCAAGCCTGGACCCCCCAGCTCCGTTGGTTATAGACTGATAGCAGAGTAGTGGCTCATGGGAAGCAGTTAGCTGGAAAGTCTGAGGTCTGGTCTATAGGGTCAGGGAGGAGCTGGGGGAAGAGGACAGTACCGGGAAGGCAGATAAAAAGGTAGCAGCCTCAGATTTCTGCAACCCCCTGGGGTTTGCCAACCCAAAGCCTGCAGCTTACTTTATAAAGAGAAGAAAAAAAAGTACTTAATGAAAGTTATAGACAGCTACACCCCACTTACCCCCACACACAAAATCCAAATGATTTTTTCATCTCCCCTCCGGACTCCTCCCAATACAATACAGTTTCCTGTTTTCTTTCTTTTTAAAAATTCCCTTTTAAGCTAGTATTATACTTTGGAAACTCAGGTCTAAAGTGACACTTGTTACGTGTGTATTCCTATAATAGTAGTAATCCAACAGTTCAACACACTCATGGCTGTTGTTTGACTTGTGCAATCAGCTGGCTTAAAGAAAGCTGGAGTGCTTTAAATATCATTTCATACAAGGTCTTAGAAAAGATGAAAGAAATAACTAATCAGGAAGATTGCTCTTCTCAAATTTATAAGGAGTTGGTTGGCATTTGGTAATGATTTATACTAAAAATAAGCAACATTTTCTTTTCTTTAATAAATGAACTGGTCCTTATGCAATAGGCCTCAGGCTGTGCATTATTTCCTGCCTAATCAGTTACTAAGCTTCCCAGTAGCATCTTTGAAGATGAGGAGAAATGATGTTCCTGCCACGAGTTTACGACAGGCAGTTTTTCCCCCAAATGAGAAGCAAATGTAGTTCACTGGTAAATTAAACAAAAGGTCAGAAATCATTAAACGAAGATAGGGTTGGTCAACCCCATTGAATAAAAATGCACCAAGCACCTTTCCCGGTTCTTTGCTGTAAGGCAGGGACCTTAAACTGCTGAAAATTAGAGACACCCAGGAATCTTCTAAAACTCCCAATTCCCAAGTCACAGCTCAGATCAATACAATCAGAATCTCTGGAGGTGGAACCCAGGCACCAGCTTTGTTTTAAGGCAGGGCTTCTCAGACCTTAATGTTCATGGGAATCACCTGAGGAGGGGGATGTACTAAACGTGCACGTTCTGATTCAGTAGGTAGATCAAGAGTGGTGCCTGAAATTCTGCATTTCAATCAAGCTCCCAGGTGATACAGATGCTGCTGGCTGGTGGACCACATACTGGGTAGCAAAGGTCCAAGGTCAAGGTTCTTCACTCATTAGAATGACCAAGGAAGCTTTTCAGAAAATTTATTGCCACCAACAGTGTGACAACATTCCTATTTCTCCACAGCCATTGTGAAAGACAGTGTGGCAATTCCTCAAGGATCTAGAACCAGAAATACCATTTGACCCAGCAATCCCATTACTAGGTATATACCCAAAGGAATACAAATCATTCTGCTTTAAGACACATGCACACGTATGTTTATTGCAGCACTACTTATAATAGCAAAGACATGGAACCAATCCAAATGTCCATCAATGATAGACTGGATAAAGAAAATGTGGTACATATACACCATGGAATACCATGCAGCCATAAAAAGGAATGAGATCATGTCCTTTGCAGGGACATGAATGAAGCTGGAAGTCATCATCCTCGGCAAACTAACACAGGAATAGAAAATCAAACACCACATGTTCTCATTCACAAGTGAGAGTTGAACATTGAGAACACATGGACACAGGGAGGGGAACACACACACTGAGGCCTATTGGTGCGGGAAGGGGAGGGAGAGCATTAAGACAAATAGCTGATGCATGCGGGGCTTAAAACCTAGATGATAGGTGCAGCAAACCACCATGACACACATATACTTATGTAACAAACCTGCACGTTCTGCACATGTATCCCAGAACTCAAAGTAAAATAAAAAAGAAAAGAAAACTGATTGTGCGGACTCTAGAGGGCTCAGCCCTAGAGATTCTGATATACTTGTTCTGGGGCCCCAGGCAGTAGTATGTGTTAAAAGCTCCCCAGGTGATTTTACTGTGGAGGCAGGTGTGAGAACCACTGCCCTGTAAAAAGCTCTGCAGACAAGTCATTGACAGTCACTGATCCACAGTTGTTTTAAGAACAAGTTTGACAAGTGGGAAGAGTACAGGCACAATATTAAGAAGACTGTCAGTAGTACAAGTGACTCTTTCCAGGGCCCCTTGAGACACACACCTTCTCTGAAATGACTAATCCAGGACGTAATTGGCTCCAGTAAAACTTCAGTATAAACGGGAGAGTTGGGACTACCTGTCTTAGCAAGGCTGGGATCAGCTAAACTCATTTAAAAATGTAATTCCTGCCCTGAACTATCTTTTCCTTGAGCTAGTTTATGCTTCCTTTCCCTTTAACCAACCTCCCACTTCTCCCCTCTCTCCCAAACCTTTCCACTGTTCCCTCTGTTGACAAACTCTCATATTTTCCACCTTTTCACAGAATGTTCTTTCCACCTTCCGCCAGGTTGCCCTGGCTCAACCCTAAGGACCTTGCCCTTCCCAACTGTTCCTCCACCCTTTATGGGAATTTCTGCTGCACTGACAACCACAGCCTCTGGCCACATGTCCCTCCTCTCATTGTCCTTGCCATATACCCATCTGCTGCGGCTCATTAGGCACTCTGACAACACCTGGGTCTCTCCAGTACCGCATTCAGCATCTGACCTATCAGACCTTTGGCCTCATCATTTTTTATGACCTTCTCCTCAACTCCATCCCTTTTCTTCATTTCCTTCCCTGTTTAGTTCAGATCCATCCTTTTCATCTCCTGCCTGGCAAAACCGCAATCCCAGATGAATCCATATGTCCCCCCTCTCTCACATCTATACCAGGCTGCTGAATGAAACTAGAAACCATCACACAGCCACCATCACTACAGTTCACCATCAAGAGCCTCAACAGAATTCTCAAGACCACTTATCAGTCCTTCCCTGTCCCCCTCATCTGCCCTCTTTCTCAAACTTCTGCCACTCTTTTAAAAATCTCTCCACCAACACCTTCTTGCTTTCAAGAGGACCTCGCCTCCAGCTTCAGACAGAGAGTAGAAAGCATCAGATGGGAATGCCCTTAACTTCTTGCCAGCAAGCCTACCTACGCTCCATCACCATGAGCATCTATGCCCTTTCCTTCCTTATTACTCTTGTTACAGCGTGCAAGGTGCCGCCTGCCTGGAGCACACTTCTCCACGTGTGAGTGCTGTGTCCACCTCCTCCTGCCTCTTTTACCTCCTCCCTGGGATTGTTGAGCTCTCTCTCCCTCCCTCATCCCTCCCACAACCCCCTTTCTATCTTTCTCTCTCCTTCCCACCAGTATTTGAACAGGTTTAAGCCTCTCCTATCACTAAAAGAGAAAGAAAGAAAACTTTTTATTCTTATACCTACTCCTCCAACTTGCTTCTCCTCCTCCCAGCCAAATGTCTTGAGAGAATTATCCATGTTATCCATACTCACCCCATCTCCATTTCCTCGTTTCACTCACACACCCCCAAATCAGACTCCTGCACCTCCCCACCTATTCCACTGAGAGTTCTGCCAAAGGTCTTCTTGTTGAAAAATCCATCTGGCCATTTTTGGCCCATCTTACTTGCCATCTTGGCGCACCTGCCACTACTTACTTACTACTCTCCTTCTCCTTGCCTTCCATGACACCATGCTGTCCTGGTTTCCCTCTTCTACACTTTTTGACATGAGGAGTCCATTCACAAGAATCCAGGTAACCTGGAGGATAGTGCACAAGCACATTCAGCAGAATCCTGGCAAGGATGACTCAGGATGAAGATGGGCAGATCACGGCTCTGGTGACCTTCGCAGGAGGATGAAATTCCTACTTGGCAGGTGAAAGTGAGGAATGAGCATGCTACAGTGGGACATTAGATGAGCCAGTCATAGGCTGAGGTCATCAACGAGGGGGCCGAGGCCAAGGACAGAAGTTGCCAAGAAGAGCACACAAAGTGAGCTCTGAGGTAGGAAGAGATCAGAGGAGGGGCATGGATGGAAACCAAGGCATGAGAGTTTTCAGAGTTGGCATTCTAGCTCTAGTCAAGGGCAATGATGTCATCAGGGAGGTCGTTAGATATGAGGGCCGTGGAGAGAGCAGTTTCAGTACAGTGATGGAGCCTGGCCAGATTACAAAGGACTGGGTGGTTGCTAAGGAAGGTAAACACATGCAGAGACTTGAATTACAACAGACGTGGTTGTCTAAGGCCAGTGCGTAAAAGCTGCTCACACAAAAAGTCAAGGAGGATGGGTTGTTATTCACTCAGAGGCATTTCTATAGTTCTGTGATTTGGGGACAGGGCAGGTTAGTGCTATCACTCACGTTGAAGTTTAGGACCTAGAGGTCCACTCACCTAGATTTCCCAAGATGTTTAAGGGTAGCTCTCATTCATCAAACAGTGGCACTGGGGCATGCTTAGAATTGCTATTAGATTAGAAGCTATCCCCAAGTCCCTTCCAATCCTAAAGTTCCATTAGTCCTTGGCACACTTTCCCACCTCCACAAACAGCAGACTTCTATAACTCTTCAAGACAAGCATTCGGAGATTGTAGCTAGTTGACGATGTTTCCCTGAAAACACACACACAGGCAAAAGGTTGTAGATTATTTTTATAGAAATGCAAGATAACAGGACAAAAATGATCCATCTCTTTGATCCAGCAGAATTGCCTCTAACTGAAAAATCTTGATTTGCATTATGGAAGAAGTTGTCACTGATATCTGACACAACAGACTGGCATGGCTTGCCAAGACACTGAGAAAAAAATAACAGAAAAAAGTGGGCACAGTTTGGCATCTAAATGGCATCAAGCTCCAGATTGAGCTAAACATTCGGAAAATAACAGGACTGCATGGTTCAATCTACTACAGAGGTGTGAGACCTGGGGAATACACTCAGCCTCTGCCTCCATTTCATTAGCAGCCCCTGTGAGTCATAGCTAACATCAAATGGCAAAGCATGGCTATCAATTAAGATGTTCTGAAAGGCAGTCAATACCCTGGCCTGAAGTCAGGCTCATTACAACTATATTCTTTGGGTTTAAACACATCCCCACACACAGCACAGACATGTACACACACTTGCAAGCTCATGCACCAGAATCTAAATCACGTTACATGATGCACTGAAAAGGCACACCTATGAGAAAAACAGACCAGGGCCATCCTTTGCGACCCCCGAGAAAAACAATCTTAAATAATGTGGGAAGATGTGCACCAACAACTGCTGGGAAAACCCAGTGGAACACAAGTTTCTCCTGGCCCGAGTAATCCGCCGGGAGACAAATCCACACACAGAAAAAAGCTGCACGTTGAAAAAACTATCACAGGGTCACAGATATAGAGAGCTTGACTATTTTAATCATCCAGTCTAATTGCCACATGGTTGAGCTCGTCAATTGCTACAGAAATGATTGTGAGGGGTGCTGAAAATGCCAGATGAGCTCCACGGTGGCTGACTCAGCCTCTTCAAACATGACAGACAAAATATCAGGCCACCCATGAGGCAAACAGCAGTGCTACAAACAGCAGAAGCTCGGGTGCTGACTGGGGGCAAGCGAAGCATGTCACTTGTCCTTGAGGTAGCATGGACCTCAAAGTCACTTAGGCCTGTGGAGCAGTCACCAGACAGACAATGAGGGAAACACACTAAACAGCATCAGATGCCACATTACATTATAAAATTATAAACATTAGCAATCATACGTGAATAAAGCCTTTGCAGGTGTTCTATAGTCTTCTTTATGGTCCAGGTGATTCTGATTACTGTATATATATTTGTGATGAAGCTATGGCCTTTATGCAAACTGCATTGTGTTTTACTTAAATATGTAGAGTTTTTTCTTTTTTGGGGGGGTGGGGGATGGAGTCTTGCTCTGTTGCCCAGGCTGGAATGCAGTGGCGCAATCTTGGCCCACTGCAAGCTCCGCCTCCCAGGTTCACACCATTCTCCTACCTCAGCCTCCCGAGTAGCTGGGACTACAGGCGCCCGCCACTAAGCCCGGCTAATTTTTTGTATTTTTAGCAGAGACAAGGTTTCACCATGTTAGCCAGGATGGTCTCAATCTCCTGACCTCATGATCCGCCCGCCTCGGCCTCCCAAAGTGCTGGGATTACAGACGTGAGCCACTGTGCCTTGCCTATGTAGGGTTTTTTTAAAAAGCCATTTACTTAAATGTTTTGAACCAAAGAAAGAAATTATTTCATTGAAGAGGACTGAGTTAGAGGACATAAAACCCAGGAGATACATTCACGTTGGGAAATCAACTGTTGATGTCAAATAGTGTCCAGCAAGGCTTCCAGTTGGAAAGGACTCTATGTGTTTGCACGCTGCCTGGGAACATGTATGGAGTGGCTGTAATCTTTATTTGCCAGATTTGGCCAAGTGAGGTGGAACAGAAAGGAATCTGTCCCTCATGTCAAGAGAACAAAAAGAGAGCAGCGGAGTGATTAGTGGGCAGGAAGAGTTGACTTCCAGTCTTCTGTGCGACTAACAGAAAGCAGTCATGGATAAGGGTGTGTGTGCGCTTGTGTGTAAACGGTAGGATGTTTGAATAAGTTAGGGCTTTCCAAGACATGGAGAGACCTGAGAGAAAGAATCAAAGTCTAACTTGAAAGCAGAACTGAACAAAAGGGAAAAGATGAGTATTATTAACAAATGAAGGAAAGTAAGGCGTTAACTGAAATGTGATGTATTAGTCCATTTTCACACTGCTATAAAGACATACCCAAAACTGGGTAATTTATGAAGGAATGAGGTTTAAATGGACTCAGTTCTGCATGGCTGGGGAATGCCTCAAGAAACTTACAATCATGGCAGAAGGGGAAGCAGTCATGTCTTACATGGAGGCAGGAGAGAGAGAGTGAAGGGGGAACTGCCAAACACTTATTAAACCATCAGATCTCGTGAGAACTCACTATCACACAAGCAGCACAGGGAAAACCACCTCCATGACCCAATCACTGGGATTACAATTTGAGATGAGTTTTGGGTGGGGACACAGAGCCAAACCATATCATGTGAATCTACATTTGTATGTCTTTAAGTATTGCTCTGGTTTGTAACATTTCTTAACAAATATTAACAATTAAAGATTAGTTCATATTAACACTTTGCTTTTTTAAGTTATATTTTGAATGAAAAAAATCACTGAAAAACATTATGTGCATTCATGTCTATGGAAAGCCAGGGATGAACCAACTCCACTCCCTTGGTTTCTAAATATCAAAGATACACTCAATAACCTCACACTTTTGAAAATCACTGGTCCTTACGCCTCTCCCAACTCCAAGTCTGCCAACACACTTCTCCAGTGCTCCCTGCCTCTCTGCCCTACCTGTCCCTCTCCCAACGCTCCCTGTCTTGTACCTTGCCTCCAGCCTACATTGTCCCTTGCTCTCTCAGAGACCCCCATTTAATCACTCCATCAAATCTGTTCCCTCCTTGGCACATGGTTAAGGTCCCAGGCCCTCTTCCTTGGACCTGGCAAGAGTCTCATTGCACTGGGCCTCCATATTCCAGTCCATCACTTGCCTTCTCTTGGGATTACCTTCTGATATACAGCCCCAACCCCTGAGGCCCCGGAAGACTTTTCATACTCCAGCCTCATTCCCCACTACCCCCAGCCTTGCTCTTAAGCCCTGGCTATACTGGTCTCCCTGTTCCCCTGAACAAGACTTGTTTTTGCTCAGGCCTCTGCCTGGAAGGCACCCGTCCTTTTTTTGGCATCCCTGCTTCTGCAAACCCTACTCACTGCTTCCTGTGTGAAGCTCTTGGCAGAATTAATCTCTCTGTCCTCTGGGCTACCATGGCACTTAGTTCTCACACAGTGGGGCAGTTATCACATTACATTAAGGTTGCTGATGTGTCTGCCTTACCAACCAGATTATAGGCTCCTTTAGAGCAGGAACCGGGTCTGAAATCTCTCTTCATTGAAAGTACCTAGCAGAGGGGCTGGCAAATGGGAGGTGGTCAAACAATCCTTATTAAGTTAAATGCTATTACCTCAGGCTCCTCAGCCAGGAATTACCTGGTGGCGACTTACTCAAATTGAGGCTCATACGGAGGAAAGAGACTCATAAGTAGACACAAAATCTGAGACCCATAATAAAAAAATGTTCCTCTCCTAATTCAATGGAAATTCTGGGAGAAAAATAGATAAGTGAAATCTGGGGGCTGCCCTTCACAACTCTAAAGGCTACGGACTTTATAAAATACTATGTATAATTTGATATGTTCACAGAAATCATCATGGTTAGTGTTTCAAATTTAAACATTTTTAAGGTATTGGAAAATGCATACAGTGAATGAATGTATGTATACAGAAGACAATTAAATGCATATTTTTCACGTATAATATTGATCAAAGTATGCCTTATAAAAAAAAAAAACCCTAAACAAATCATCAGTATACAGCAGTATCAAGGAATTTTCACCAAGGGAATGCAGCCACATAACCAGTATCCAGATCTATAAACGAAACATTCCTGGGCCCCAGAAGTCCCTTATACCTTCTCTCTCTCTCTTTCTCTCTTTTTTTAGATAGGGTCTCACTCTGTTGCCTAGGCTGGAGTGCAGTGGTGCGATCACGGCTCACTGCAACCTTGATCTCCCAGGCTCAGGTGATCCTCCCACCTCAGCCTCCCAAGTAGCTGGGACTACAGGCACATGCCACCACACCCAGCTAATTTTTATATTTTTTGTAGAAACAGGGTTTTACCATGTTGCCCCACTGGTCTTAAACTCTTGGGCTCAAGCAATTTGCCCACCTTGGCCTCCCAAAGTGCTGGGATTACAGGCGTGAGCCACCGTGCCTGACCCTTTGTGTCTTTTTCTAATCACTACCCTCCTTCTACAGTCATTATCCCTACTTTGAACACTATAGAGCCATTGTGCCTGTTCTTATTCTTTGTATAAATGGAACCATACTGCATGTAATGTTTTCTGTTTGGTTTCCTTTACTCAACATTATTTTATGAGATGCACCTATACTGCTACAAGAAGCAATAACTCATCCTAAATCTCTAAGTGTGAATGTTTCTAAAATTTTATTACAAATGGAGCCATAAGCTGCTGAACCATAAGGAATTCAACATTTGTTCATTTTCACCAAGAATTACTCGAAGTAAAACTATCCATATTTTAGTAATACAAAAAGGTGTCATGTTTCTGAACCTTACAAACTCTATGACATCAAGCCATTAATTTTCTCAGTAAACATTTCTTGAAGGAAGGAATAAACGAAGCAGAATTATAAAGCACTCTTTCAGGAAAAAAGAAAAAACTGGAAAACTGAGTGGGGGAAGATCCCCCTGAAGTTCTCTGAATACTTTTGTCGCAGTCATTTTTGAAATCAATCTAATTTTCTAAACCCTGGAAACAATTTTTGCATCTTTTGGTGCCTCATTTTCGACATTTCACAAACATTTCAAAACTATAAGTTAGAGAGAAACTTCTTTTTACTCTTTCATGTGTCCTAACCCCAGACTGATGGTTTGCTGAAGCTGGTGAAAAGAAAAAGGAAGAGTTTTGCCACCACATTGTAAAGAACTGATAGGAAGAGCTGCGGATTGGATTTGCAAAACAAACACAGAAGAATTATTTGTGTTCTTTCGCCTTTGAAAGGCTATGTGCAGCATCTAGCAAGCTACGGCTCCATATTGTTTTATATGGTATAATTTATCACATGACACTACTATCCAACAACACACAAATTCCAAGTTTGCCAAATCTCCTATGAGCACATACCTTGGGGATTAAAGAAACCAGTCATCCAAAATACATTAGGCCTCCCTTCAAATATCCACGTAGAAAACTGAGCATTTCTTTCCAAAAGTTCAGTGAACCAGAAGCCCAGTGTGGACGAATCCCAAGACACTCTTTTCCAGAGCTGAGGTATACGAGCATCATACATGTTGTCCAGAGCATCTCTCAGGTTCTGGAGAAGAAAAAATTAAAACACATGAATAAGAAAATCAACAAAGAAGGAAATGCCTACTAATGTAATAACAGCTCACCTCACTCATAATGATTGTTCCTTCAATGGCCAATTTTAGATCACTTAGGCTACTGCGGAGTATTGAAATGACTCTTTGCATTCTGTCAATTTCTTGTCTAAGAAAGATGTTCATTGAATTAAGATGGCCCATCTTTATCAAACGAGATTTCACCTAAAACAAAGTAAACAATGCAATAAAGGAGATTTTCTCATCTGTCATTTCTCTTCCAATGACCTCTTCTTTCTCAATTCTTTTTCTTCCCCTAGATGTATCTCTACCAGCCCAAATGAACTCTAAAATATCTCTTGCAGAACCAAACTTGCCATTAAATTTTCCATTTCCTGGGTTTCCAAAACTACTGTTCAACTAAAATGATTTTTATTTCTTACTGATTGTACTTAGCTAATAATTGGAAATGTACTTTAAAGAGCTGAAATAAAATTGTACCTTTTTCTCCTTTCACATGATTAAGTACTGGGTGTCAGTTAGATATTCTTTTTCCAATCTAACCTTCATAGGAGTACAGTGGAATTTTTTTCTTCATTATGTTTGCAGAGTTATTAGAAATGTCATAGGAAGTTAATACAGCAAAAATCTTTACAGAGCCATTACCAATAAATACGATTAGCTATAGTTTCCAAAGATCATTGTTGCCTTAGCAATGACAGCTAAAGAGAGCCTTTCCTAATCCAATCAATGAAAATATTTGATTTTGTGGGAGAGCCAGTTAAATATCTGTCATTTGTTCTTTTTGATGTATCACTTATTGACTATTTTGAAGAGATCAGCACAAAAGCCTCTGGTTGTAGGAACAATAAAATATGACGATTATTGGAAAACAAGCCAATACAATATACACATTTCAATTTGGTGACATATGCCCAACAAAAGATAGACTACAAATACTGGCAGGAACTCATAAAGGGATTTGAACTTGCTGCTGGCCACAATCAAAGAGATGCCAGAATCGAAGGAACAAGGATGGGACACATGGAGTGGGAGAGAACTCAAAGTGAGGTATGGATCCGAAGGATCACAGGAGGCCAGGAGCTGCAGGATTCTCTGCCAGAGATGCCCACTGCCCCCTCATAAAGGCTGGAACGTTAGAGATGGGTGGGCTTCAGAGTCATCTGAACCGTTCTCCTCCTTTTATAGGACAGGCCTCTAGTATGGTGCAGAAGTTTCCTTTCAGCAAGGGACACCTCTGTTTACTGCAATTGGGTTGCTTCTAGTGAGTGAAAGAGGAAGACGGAAAGCACAAAAAGGGAAGCAGATATAACACTGAGCACAGATATAAAATAGGCAGCCTGAATAGGACTACCCATGCGGGTGGAGCAAACTATATTAAAATCAGTCAAGCATGCCAGTGGAGGTCCCTAACCCAGTCTGACATAGCAACCTTCAGCTACTCTTCAGAATTCTTGGTTCTAGAGCCTACATGTTTGCAGCCTCCAGTGCCTCGTTCTCATCTCCATCCCAAGCCCTTCAACCTCCAGTGGCTGAATAGCATATGTATATGCTATACATACATACATACATATGCGTGTGTGTGTGCGCACGCACGTGCGTGTGTGTATATATATAAATTATATCTATATATAATTCCCTTTAAATCAATCCATCTCAAGAGTGGAAATTCACTCTTAGAGAAAAGGGAAATTATAGAAATACTTTTGCAACCCCATGAGTGGAAAATAAAGCTCAGGTATTGACTACAGTATCAAATCAATAGCCCAGGTATCTCTAGTATATTAACACTTTCAAACAAATCGCCTTGTCCTGCTTAGGGTTTTAAAAGGGAAACTTTACTTGAGATAGAGACATGCTTAGAAAAACATGATTAGAAAATGTAATTCTAATCCTGATTTTGAGTATAATTATTGTTCCAGCCTAAAATTGTCTTTTTATTAATAAAATTTAAGACTTGCTGTAGTCTTATATAGCATTTTCATTATGTTTCTGGGACCAGGTAGTATTCTCTACAATAATGTAGCTTCATTTTTACTACAGAAGTCAATGGTACAATTATATTTTGATTTACAAAATTCACTTTACAGCCACATGTTCAAGAAAGATCTCTTCTATAAAATAAGACGCTAAAAAGTAAGTGATCTTGGAGAAGGGACAAGTTTTAGATGTCTCTTAGTACAAACTCTTTCCCATATAGAAATCCATTTAGTTACACCCTTGATGCTCAGTTTCTGCTGGAATAATCGCCAGAACAGAGGTCTTGTTGGTGAAGTGGCCTCAACCAAGACTGGACAGCTTGAATTACCACAAGGTCTTGAACCTTTCCCCTGGCAATAGCATCCCTGTGGTGTAGTCTTTTAGAGAAAGTTTTATCTCACTTTCACATGCCAGTATTAAAAATCTTTGAAGGCAAGTATGCTGCCTTGGTTTTTGAAGATCACACCAATAAAACTATTGAAAGTGTATACTTACAATACTTATCCATTTAAAAATATTTTCTCCCCTTACTATAACTATCTCTGCATGAAGCTATTGATTTCAATATCTAAACCAAAGGTCTTGGTACTTATCTACACAATGGAAACAATAACTATTTTAAGAGGCAATAAAACACTTTTTATTGTTGGGACACTCATTGCATGCTAAAACTAGCTAAGACTGCAGGTTCTAGAGTCAGATCACTTTGTGTTCAAATTCTTGCTCTGCCACTTAGCTTGGTTTCTGCTGGTGCTGTCCTGAGCACTGAGTGTCATAATGTGTATGAAGCACTTAGGACAGGGTCTGGCTTGTAATGAGTGCTCAAAAACACAGCTACTGTCCCATGCCACCCCATTCTAATCAATGAATAAGTGTGGTTCTTAGAAAACTTCAGATTGGTAACAGGGTGCTTATATTCATAATAATATCTCCACTAATTATTCCACCCTATTCAATGAGTTTCAGAGGTGATTAAAAATCAATGGAGTAGATGGGTGGATCACCTATCTACAGTTAAAACACTTGGAACATCTTACAGAATACCAAATCACCAACACCATTGCTTTTTGGCCTTAAAGATTTTTGAGTTGTTTTTTAGCACAGCTTAAGGCATTGTAGAAATTGATATATAAATGGGTCACAGTGGAAACTTTGATTGAGGAGGAATTAACTTGTGAAGGAAGTTTTAAAAGAATGCAACAGAAAAGCGTCATGGAAAATGTTTTCTTCTGATATTTTTAAGTTTTGAAGAGAGAACTACATGAACAACGAGAGATGCAGAGTTTAGTAACATAGTCAAAATTTATCACACAGGTAATTCACCAACAGGTAGATTCTTGCTTTTCATGGTAATCAGACTTACTGTTTAAATATACAAATAGCCCTGTATGCCAGTAGGAAAGCAGCAAGACTTACCTCATGAGGAATGTAATCAGGAGGGAGTTTACTGAGCATATCTTCAGATAATCTATAAACAATGGCCTCCCGGGTCTCTCCCACGCCACCTCCACTCTCTTTGGGTTGAATGTTGGTAATTGTTTCAAGAACAGCAGAAGCAGTGTTACTCTGATACCTAGTAAAAAGAGTGAGCTGTTCAGCATGTTACAGGGAAACACGTAAGAGATAAGTGTCAAAGCTAAAATGAACCGATAGAATCACTTAAATCAAAGCAAGCTATAAAAGAAGAAGAAGAAGAAGAAAAGTTAACTACCATCAACCTAGAGGAACGAAAGAAACTAGAAATCCATTCTACTGCCTCCTAATAGGACATCAAGAACATCACTGAAATGAAACACTCGCCATCTTCAAGGAAAGAGACCCCAAAACACCCTTGGAAATCCAAATCGCTGCTTCACCACCTTGGTTGTAGCTAACCTGACCACCTCATGCTTAACAGTGGGCACACCTCCTTTCACTCTCCCCTGCTATAGACTGGTCATAAGAGTCTATCATTATAGGACAGCTTGTTGGCTCAAAGAGGACCACTCATATTTCCTCACTGAGTAAACTATTAAAATGTTTTTGTCTTTTCTGTTTTGTTTTCTCATTTTTCCACTGGTTTTATGATTTCCAGGGAAATCTATTGACACCCATCAGCTCCACCTGTTCAAATGCAGCCATGCATCTTTAAATCCATTTATTCAATAAAGATTTACCATGTACCAGGCACTGAGCTAAGTTCTAGAATATGGCAGGGAATAGGACACAGTTCTGTTCTCTAGTGGAGGAGATAGATATTAGACAATCCCATTCTAACAAGTGCTGTGGAGGGAAAGAACAGGATGCCTTCAGAGAGGTTTGATTCTCTCAATCCCACTCTCTAGCTTTCTTTCAGGTTGACCAGATACTCTGAGATGCATGAATTTAGTCTCTGTCCCTGAGATGCTGGGTTGACCAGTTACCTGGACATTTGAGTAGAAATGTGTGTGCAGGTGGGTGGAGGGCGGGGTGCCCTATGTGCATGTGTGTGTGTATGTGTTCGTGTGCCAGAGGTAATTTACACTAGAAGATTAGTAAAAGTTAAAAAGTCACATGTAAGCTGAGACCAGAAGGATGAACAGGTCAGCCAAGCAGTGGGGTGGGGTGGGATGGGAGGCAGAAAAGGACATTCAGATAAGAAGTAAGGGCAGGGGTGAAAACGGTTTCAGTGCATTTGAGGAACAGAGATAAGGCCAGTGAGGTTGGAGCCAGTGAGATAGGAGGAGCGATGAGGATGGAGAAGAGGCAGGAGCCAGACCATGCAGGGTTATATGGGAACTTGTAGGATTCTGAACACCACCCTAAAGGCAATGGGGGGAAAAATCTTTCCTGAAAATTCTGAATTCACCATGTTTGTGACATTAGTTAACATTTACTCATATTACCTGTGCAATTTGGAAAAGCTCAAGCCAAGAATTTATTTTAAGGTGGTCCTAGGAAGTCCTAGGTGGCAACTCATAGAAGCAAACACAACTCTTTCCTGGAACAATATACCTTTGACTCAGGTCACAAATAATCCAACAGTTAATTTCCAATAGACATAAGCTCAAAGTCAAAAGTTTAAAAAGTTATAAGGAAACAAGGCGATGTGAGAAAGAGCCAGTAGAAACAACAGAAAGCAGAATCAGACCTGTAGAGATCTTAAGTGACTTTTCAGATGCACATTACAAAATACTGTATTTGTGATATTGAAGAGTTTTAAAAGGAGACTGAAAATACGAGTATTAAAGAGGAAACTATAAACATGAATAGCATATTTGAAAAGGAATCAAAAAGAAGTTCTAGAAATAAAACATAACTAAAACTTAAAACCTATACTATTTATTGCTGCGGTAACAAATTGTTGCAAAGTCAGCAGCTTAAAACAAGACGAATTTATTATTTTACAGTTCTGTAGGTCTAAATATGACACAGGTCTCACTGGGCTAAAATCAACACATCAGCAAGGCTGGGTTCCTTTCCGTAGGATGTAGGAAAGGATCCATTTCCTTGCTTATTTGGGTTGTTGGCAGAATTAACTTCCTTGAGGTTGCAGGACTGAGGTACCCAATTTCTTGCTGGCTGTCAGCTGAAGGTCCTTCTCAGCTACTAGAGGCCACCTGCACTTCTTGGCTTATGGCCCACTTTCTATATTTGCAAAGCCAGTAATGGCAAGCCAAATTCCTCCCAACCTTGGACTCTACATGTAGATACATCACAGTAAAACCATAGAATACCAAAAACAAAACGAACATCTTAAAAGGAGCCAGAGAGAAAGAGCAGATTATCTAGAAAGAAATAACAATTACACTGGCAGTCAATTCCTCAACAGCAGCAATGAAATCCAGAAGAAAACGGAATAGTGTCTACCAATTGTTAGGATAAAATAACTATATACCTATAATTGTGTGCCAAACAAAACTCTCTTTCAAGAATTAAGGCAAGAAAAAATATTTGAATAAACATTTTATCAAAGAAGAAATACAGATGGTCAATAAGCACATGAAAAGATGTTCAGTTTCATTATTTATTAGGAAAAGCAAATTAAAACAACAATGTAATACCACTTCACACTTACAAGACACATAATAACAAATATTGGCAAGGATGTGGAGAAACCTGAACCTTCGTAATTGCTAGAGGGGATTGTAAAACGGTGCAGTCACTTTCTTTTGTTTTGTTTTTGAGACAGAGTCTTACTCTGTCGCCCAGGCTGGAGTGCAGTGGTGCTCACTGCAACCTCCATCTCCTGGGTTCAAGCAATTCTCGTGCCTCAGCCTCCTGAGTAGCAGAGACCACGGGCGTGCACTACCACACCCAGCTAATTTTTTTTGTACTTTAGTAGGGAGGGGGTTTCACCATTTTGGCAAGGCTGGTCTTGGACTCCTGAGCTCAGGCAATTCGCCCACCTTGGCCTCCCAAAGTGCTGGGATTACAGGCATGAGCTGCCACTCCTGGCCTGATGCAGTCACTTTGGAAAGCAGTTTGGCAGTTTCTTAAGATGTTAAGAATAGATTATGACCCAATGACCCATTAACTACATAACATTCCTAGTTATCTACACAAGAGAAATGAAAAGACATGTCCACACAAAGACTTGCACACGAATGTTCATAGCAGTATTCTTAATAGCCCCAAAGTAGAACATGCCCAACTATTCATCAGCTGGTAAGTGCATAAACAAAATGTGGCACTGGCATATTATTTGGCAATAAAAACCAAGGAGGTATTAATATGCGCTACAACATGGATGAACTTCAAAAACATTATGTTAAGTGAAAGAATCCAGACATAAAAGATCACATAATGTATAACTCTGCTTACAACCTCAGTATAAGGGTACACTAGAAAGTAACCTCCACCTGTCAGAAGAAGATGATCGGTAACTTGTTCTATCTAGCTTAGCACTAAGTGGGGGAAAAATCTTTCCTGAAAATTCTGAATTCACCATGTTTGTGACATTAGTTAACATTTACTCATATTACCTGTGCAATTTGGAAAAGCAGTATTTGTAGTAATAAATCCTAGTAAAGCTTTAGAAAAATCTGTATAGCCAATAAAAATGGTGATGTAGCTGTATATTCATTGATCATGCGGGGTGTCATTGGGGGATTATAGAATAAAATAACATGGCACCAAACAGAGTTATGGTATGATCTAATTTTGTTGTTAATATTGTGCTTATAGGCACAGAAAAAAATCTAGAAGGATATTTTTGCAGTAGGATTTTTGTATGATGAGCTCTTTCTGTAATTATTAGTTTCTTTTTTGCTCTTTATTTTTCTGTATTGTTTATGCTTCTCCATAAGAATGTAGGACTTTTAGAATAAAGAATATTAAAAATCATTTTCAGTTTGAAAAACAGAGAAAAATAAATCCCCATAAGGCAAAGTCCATCATAGTTGTCAAAAAGTTAACAGAGATAAATCAGGGACAAATACTTCAGGTTCACTGAGATGCATCTTACAAACCCTTACTCTTTATGCTCCACCAGAAAGCGCCCCCTTCTGCCTTTTCTCTGCAGCGTATGGAAAGAGAGAATTGCACCCTTCTCTCTCCTCCTTCCCTGGTGTGAGTTCCACAGCCTTTTGTGAAACTTGCCACACGAATTGGCAGAATCCTAAGAGGCTGCTGGGAAAGTTAACCAGGCTTCTTTGCTTATGAAAAAGCTGCGTTTGGGGGGAGTAGAGGAAACCCTATACAGCAGCCTTTGGATTCATTTAAGAATAAAGCTGGAGAATGGAGGAGATGCTCTGTCTTCAGCATTTTCATTTGATTAGCAGCTAGAATGCCACATCTGGACCCAAACATGCATACCCGAACTATCTGCATCCTTTCCAAAAGTCATGCTATGATAAATGCATAATGTGTCATGCTTCACATACAGAACTTTCAGTCAGCTACGGTGATATGAGGGTCCTAATATCAGATCTAGCAAGTGTTTGTAACTCCATCCAGAGTTGGGATATTAGCTTCATATTACCTCTAAATACATGACTTTCCCAGTAAGGATCAATGAAGTAAAACCCAATTTTTAATGAACAAAAATTGACTGTACAGTATATTTTAGATATAAGTTAAAATTCTTTTACCGTTTCTGTGAGCAACCTCTATTCAGATGTTGGGGATTTGGAATATCCCAGAAGACACTTATCTTAAAAGTTAACACACGAACACAATATTCTAGTAAAATGACACAAAAGGCATTTGAGACCCATTCCTACATTTTGAAATATGGCACAATCCCAGTTTTAAAAAGTCATATAAAGTACTGTATAAGAAAAATACAAATAAGTCTGAGAAGAAAGTTCAATGAAAATAGCTGATGAGACAACAAAATGAAGTTAACAAAAGTCAAGGATCCGCGTTACTATATACATTTTCAGAAATTTAAATTTGTATGTGATTCATATTACTCTGTGAGCCCTCTCTAGCATTAGGTACACTACAGATAGAATATGTGGATGAACCGCTATGTTAGGGAAGACAGACGGGTGTCACCATCGCTGACATCTTACAGAGAGCCATGAAATACCAGGTAAGCCTGGGTAACATTGAACCTCTGACTTTATCATGAACTCTGTGCATCCACATTTCCCTGGAGCCCCAGAGCTCTTTGTTTCCTGTATCAAACAAATCCAAAACCTTATTATTTTAGTTCTCCCTTATCCCTCTCCTGGACTGCTCCTTGCCCCATCTACTTTAGTGACATCAATGTCTGCCCAGTTGCCCAACTGAGAATCCTCAGAGATGGCTTCCTCCTTGCTGTGACTCCCCAGACCTTCTTAGTTTCCAAGCCCTAGTTCCAAATCATTTCCAGCATCCCCTCCCTGTGACCCACCATCATCCCCACTGCCTTCAGTTCTGCCCCTAACTTCCTGATCATCCTCTGTGTGCGGCACTGCCATCACCTCCTAACACATCCTTCTGCCTCCATCCACTGTTCCAAGGTAAGTTTTGACATTTCAAAAGTGATTATTAAATGTATTCAAAGACTCCCCATAACCTTCAGGATGAAATCTGAAGTCCTTCATGTGGCATACAAACCTTTTTCATCACTAAGTCTTTTTCTATCTCCAGCTTCTGCTCTTGCTTCCTTCTTTCTCCTTCCCACACTCTTCCCTGTGCTGTGAGTTACCTGAAGCTCATCAAGCATTCCATGACTCCCCTCATATTTCTTTGACTGTTCCCAAGCTACCTCCACAGCCTGGAATGCTCTGCCCTCATTTTTTCATTGATTATAGCTCATCCCTAACTAGCTATTAATATTAAGCTCAGCTTAGATGTCTTCATCTCTAGACAGCCTTCCCTAGACGTTCTCCCTATGTGTGCGCATAGCTCTCAGTGCTTGCTTTTACTGTTGTACTTGTCATTCTGTACATGATGACATGCTTGTTTATCTTCATTCCAACTTCAGCCTGAATTACCTGATGGCAGGAAAAGGCTTAAATCTCTGTATGCAAAATGCTAATTCCCACCAACTCATGCAAGCAGAAATGGCCATGTAGAAGGTAGAGTAGGTTAAGTAGATTTAAATAAATGATTAAATAACCATATTCCAATTTAAAATATTGCCCCAAACTCTTTTGGCAAAACCTTCAAAAGCCATACTCTGCATTGGCCACTCCGCAATTTAAGCACCCACCTCCCTCATGCTTTAGGCATACTGGACCTGGTTCCCAGAACAGCCCACACACATTCATGTTTACATTCCCTTCCCTTCCTTGGATTGTTCCTTGGTGTGTGCGTCCCAGTCTGAGTCTTGGTCCTTAATGCTCATTATGTTCCTCTTCTTTGCACTCTGTCCTTGACCACAGTCCTGCGGTCACTTCCTTCCTACCTCATCTCCAATCTGAGAAACTCCTGCATGTCCTTTAAGACAGCAGTCCCCAACCTTTTTTGCACCAGGGACTGGTTTTGTGGAAGACATTTTTCCATAGACTGGAGGGGAGGGGGCAGAAAGGTTTCGGGATGATACAAGCACATAGCTTTTATTGGGCACTTTATTTCCATTTTTATTACACTGTAATATATAATGAAGTAATTATACAACTCACCATCATGTAAAATCTGTGGGAGCCCTGAGCCTGTTTTCCTGCAACTAGACGGTCCCATCTGGGGGTGATGGGAGACAGTGACAGATCATCAGGCATTAGATTCTCATAAGGAGTGTGTAACCTAGGTCCCTGGCATGGGCAGTTCACAGTAGGGTTCTCGCTCCCATGAGAATCTAATGCTGCCACTGATCTGACAGGAAGCGGAGGCTCAGGTGGTAGTGCTCACTCACCTGCCGCTCACCTCCTACTGTGTGGCCCAGTTTCTAACAGGCCACGGACTGGTATTGGCTTGTGGCCCAGTGGTAGTGGACCCCTGCTTTAAGGCACAGCTTAAATGGAGCCTCTCTCACTAGCTTTCTTTGATCCCTAAGTTGGAATTGATTGCTCCTCCACCTGTGTTATCATAGCAATGTATACATACCCTGATTTTAGAGTTTACCATATTGTACCTCATCAGCATTTGCCATTCATCATCTTCCCCAATAGATGATGCGCTCCAAGAGCACGGACTGCATCTTACTCATCTTTGTATCCCCAGGTTAGCCAGACAGTAAGTTCTCAACAAATGTTTGTTTGTTGAATTGAGGCCAATTGGCTTACATTTTATTAAACCTTAAATATAAAGGACAGCAATTCTTCAATATTTAAAGGGCATGAAAATTTACTTATTCCTTCTTATGGTAAAAACATAGTCTATTGTTATTATTGTTTTTTGACTTCCTGGCACCTTTCAATGTGTGTGTGTGTGTGTGTGTGTGTGTGTGTGTATAAATGCCTTATTACAACTTTTGTATTCATTTCTAATAATGAATTAGGAACATTCATTTCTAATTATTATATATCTATTATATAATATGACAATACAATATAATATAATAATAAATACATTTATAGATATTAGAAATATCTATCTATCTCCCTCTTCTTGAGTCTTTGACAATTGATAAGTGCATTTGTTTTCATAGGATATTTTCACAGGATTCCCCCTCTCAGAGTTACTTGTATTTTTCTTATACTTTTTATGACTTTTAAAAACTGTGATTGTGCCCTACTTCAAAATTCAGGAATGGGTTGCAAATGTCTTTTGTGCCATATATACATAGTCCTCAAAACACAGGAGAATCAGAAAGATATAATTTGAGAGTGAAGTAAAACTATTCTTCTTCTTATATTATCAATGCAGATCTTTAATGATTAAAGACAAGAAAACCACAGTAAATTTCCACTCATGCTAAGAAAAGCAGAGTTCATGATTCCTACCTGTTCTAGCTACAAATAAAAAAAAAAAACATAAAGCCCCCATATCCAAATTCTCAGGTGCTCTCTCAGTCACCTTCAGCTTGAGCCCTCTGTGGAAGCGTGCTCAGCACCAGGGGCTAGGTCCCAACAGCGCACACCATTGCAGCGATGACCATTTTGCTCTCTGCTGACTCTGGCAAGTTCACTGGTGCTCCAAGGAGAGGCTGATGGAGATGCTGCTGCTGCTAGATCCCACCTAATAAATCACTTTCATGGTGAGTGATTTAATTTTTTATGAGATGATCTGAACACAGGCCTCAAAACATAGATGTTGGGAAGAAGCCTTGAAAAGTTGATCCACTGTGAATAAGAGCTAGCCAAGCTCTCCCCAGCACACATTTTATTATGCACAGAATGTCATTCCCTGGTATTCTAGGGCTGAACAACTCACATTTCTTTTTCCACAATGTGATTTTATGTTTGCAAAGATATGAAAGGCAGAAGCCTAGTTAGCTAGCTATAACAGAGAATTGCAAATCTCTCTATAGGCCACAAAAGCCCAAGGGCTTTCAGGAGAACAGTCCTCATAAGTGCTTTGAGATGAAGAACAAGAGCTATAATATTCCTTGAGGGTTGGTTCTAAGTTATTTCTTGAATAAAATTTCTCTTTAGAGTAAATATGGGAAGAAGCTCAGATTGCCCTTGTAGCTTGGTGGTTCTGGGAAGTCAGGGTCATGGATAATAGAAATGCAAAACAACTGAAAAACAGAGCTGTCTATGAAATAAACAACTACCTAATGAGATATTAGTGCACCATAATATCCAAATCAGTCTAGATTTACACACATCTTTGCACATGAAATATCAATGAGCATAAATTTTTTTAAAAATCTAAATCTCAAAAGTGTCCTCGAATACTCAAAGGAATACATTTCAGTTTGTATTGCATTGAAATGAATATAAAGGTTGTAATAAGGCATTTGATAAATTTCAGAAAGTAAAGAAACATGCATAACCACGGATGAGAAAAAGAGTGAAAATAAGCAACTATTTTTGACATTGAAAGAGTTGAATTTGCAGTCTTTGGTACCTTATAAATCTACATAATAAAATGTGAATAAACTGTGTATTTTCATGGTTCCTATCACTATGCTATCTAAACTCTTGAGAGAGATTTTACTTATTTTAAAGCATTTATTCACCTTGATTTCCCCCTCCACTTCAGAGATTCTGCATTCTTATGCAAGGACTGAGAAGACAGACTTGTGATTCGCCCTGCCCAAATCTCCCTCTTCTCTCAAATTTATGGATGCTAACTTCAGAGTGAAGATTCCAATAAAGAGGGGGCATCAAGTTCTTCATCATGGCCCAATTATAGCCTATCATCAAGTGATGGCCAGGCACCGTGGCTCATGCCTGTAATCCCAGCATTTTGGAAAGCCAGGGTGGGTGGATCACTTGAGGTCAGGAGTTCGAGACCAGCCTGGCCAACATGGTGAAACCCTGTCTCTACTAAAAATGCAAATACTAGCCAGGCATGGTGGCACATGCCTGTAGTTCCAGCTATTCGGGAGGCTGAGACATGAGAATTGCTTGAGCCTGGGAGGCGGAGGTTGCAGTGAGCCAAGATCGCACTACTGCACTCCAGCTTGGGCAACAGGGTGAGACTCTGTCTCAAAACAAAACAAAACAAAAACAAAACAAAAAACAAAAACAAACAAACAAAAAGAAGCAAGAATGCTGTTGAGCACCATGGATGGTCAGATAAATTAATGATTCCTCTGGCTGGGGACATTCACACAGACTTAGCCAGCATATCTTAGAGAGTCCTCTCTCATGGCTGAAGCTGTTACCTCTGCACACATGCATTCAAATCTTTCACCTGGGCTCCAGTCCACATTTCTCACCCCATTCAGTTATATCCCATGTTCTTTCCTAGCTCAACATGCCTCCAACAGAACTCTGTAACTTCTCCTCTAACATACTCCTGTTCCCAACTCCTCCACTACCCCAGCTCCCAGACAAGCAATGTCAGGGGCATCTTTGACTCCTTTTTCATTTCACTCAGAACTTGGAGAGTTACATCTTGCTGGAGCTGGGTGGAGACCAGAGGTGGGTTTCAGCTGGGATGCTTCGTCTGTTATTGCTTACTGCTTCCTGGTGGCTGGTGGGGGAACAGCAAGGGGCGTAGCAAAGTCCTCGAAGAAGGCAAGCTCACTCGCCAGGATTCCATCCACCAGATATTTCAGAGCCAGAGGAAAGAAGAATCAAACCTAGGACAAGGCTTACTCAGAGACCAAAAAAATTACCAAGCACGGAGCTGCAGAACAGAGCTGACCACCTAAGCAGGAACCAGAAATGGGCTAAGACATACTGGGTAAAGGGGATCAGGGATGGGTGGGAGAGACCCCAAGGCAGACCATATGGGAAGTTAAGGATGAAGAGAGATCAGAGGATGACCACAGGTCTTACAGGCCTGCCAGCTGCTCTAGCAGATATAATCCCCCACTTTAGGCAGGGGTCCAGGGCTTTCTACTTGACCTCACTAGTGTGGTGAAAGGTTGCAAGATCTTGACACTATTTTGGGAGAAGCTCGCTTGTGGCATCCTACAGCATGCATGCCAGTGACACCATGTGGGCCTCTGGACAGAGCTGTGAAGAGAGACTTGACAAAACACAGAAGGCTCACCATGCCCTCTCTAACACACCAGTTTGCAGCAAGAAACAGATTAACAGCTACAGAAGAAGGTTCTCAGCCATTGCCCTGCATTCGCTAAGTCCTATCAGTCCCCCCTTGAGACCTGTCCTGCAGCTTCACTCCACCCCATGACCATCCCTACTCTAGGCCGGCATCCTCACACACCTGGACTTACCCACAGGGTACCCGAGGTGTCGATTAGTCACCTTGGGTGCTCTAGATGAGGTGGAGAGATGAGCCTTGTCACATGGCAGAGAACTTGTCTTTTATTCTAACTGCTGTGGGAAGCCATTTAGATGGAGGAGAAGCAGAGGAGAAGTAGATGGAGGAGATTCAGTTTGGGGCTTTTAAAGGTCAAGTTGTCTGAAAGACATGCCAGTGGATGTCACATAGAAATTGTATAAATGACTGTGGAGCACGGAGGAAAGGTTTAGACAACATATATGTGGCATGTTGATGTTTTAAGGGCCATTGGTAAAGATGAGCTCTACTCAGGAGGGAAGGTGGACATGACAATAAAAGAGGTTAAAATGTCAGTAGAACATAGGCCATAGATTTATAGGCAAGTGAAGGGAAGGGAAGGCTCTTTAAAGCATGAGAGATACTAGATCACACTGCTACCTGGACCATACACTGAAGGGTGATGCTATTAAAGTCATGCTTTGCAGTCTTTTGCATTTTGCAACATATTTTGTTACTCTGTCAGTGTGATTTTGCCACTGAGGACTGAGAACCTGCTGAGCCGGACAGCAGGAGAACCCTGTGAAAAGGAGCCTCTGGCTCTGGTGAGATGTTCATCTGTGTCAATACTAAGTTCCTTCTTAGTATTAAGTAAGGATAACCACCATATAACAGTATAACCACTGTTTCTCAGTGGTTTCTCTGGGATGTGTTGGCAATACCATAGTGAAGTGGTTGAACAGAGCTGCCTTGATAGATTGTATTAAGAAGGCTAGTACATTCCTTTTGGAGAGGCACCAGAGTAGCTTCGAGTTGTCATCAGATTTCAGACCAAGGTCTATAGAGCTAGCGTTATGTCCACACTTCTATAACAATTTTACTGAATGGGTTGGACTCAGTATAGGGTAAGGAAGAAGTGATTGCATTCTTTACCACATTGTACTGAGTCCAGCTTATTAGAGTAGATTAAAGACTACTTTGCATGTCTTTGTGAAAATAAATACGAAAACCCAGATGAAACAAATAATTTCCTTGGAGAACACAACTGACAAAATATTGACTGCAGTGGTGACAGAGAAATACGAAAGATATCAAAGAACTAGCACTGAGCCCAGATGGTTTCACAAGAGAATTCTACCAAACTTTAAAGCATCCAATACTACATAAATTGTTCCAGAGCTTAGAAAAACTTCCAAATTTTTACAAAGCAAATATAACATTGATTAGTAATTAAACCTGATAAAGATGCCACAAAAACTCTAGGCCACTTTTATTTATGAATATCAATGCAAAATTCCCCAATGAACCATTAATAGAGTATATCACTACATTAGGAGAAGAATAATACCTCAGAACCCAATGGTATTAATTTCAGATTATCTGTAGAAAATTTGAGTTAGGAAATCCATTAATATAATTCACTAACTTTTTAGGTGTTTAGGGGAAAATCATATGATTATTTCCATAAATGTTGAAAGGCATTCAACAAAATTCAACACCAATTTCTGAAAACAACAGAAAAATACGCATGCAACCATAGCTAGGACAAGCTCAGAAAAAAAAAAAGAGCAATGACGGGAGACTATAAAACTACCAGACAATAAAACATACTGGAGACTAGCTAAATTTAAAACAGACTACTACCAAATAGAAAGGAAAACAGAATAGAAAGCCCAGAAATGGACCCAAGTACCTATGGAAGGAAATTCTATGTTAAAGGAAGCAGGAGGCCAAGGCTGGCTGATCACCTGTGGTCAAGAGTTCAAGACCAGCCTGGTCAACATGGTGAAACCCTTTCTCTACTAAAATACAAAAATTTGCCAGGTGTGGTGGTGTGTGCCTGTAACCCCAGCTACTCAGGAGGCTGAGGCAGGAGAATCACTTGAACCTGGGAGGTGGTTTTAGTGAGCCAAGATCATGACATAGCACTCCAGCCTGGGCAACAGAGCATGACTCTGACTCAAAAAAAAAAAAAAAATCACTGGTGATAGGATAACTGGATTGCTATTTTGAAAAAGAATGTCATCCATACTTATACCACAATAAATTCCTAACGGGTAAAAGAACTAAATGTAAAAAAATGAAACCATACAAGCACTAAAAAAAAAAATGTAGATGATTCCTTTATACCCTGATGAGGGAAGAAGCTTTCTTACTATTACTAAAAATCCAGATGTAACAACAGCAAGAACAGAATTTATGTAGTCATAAATTTGACTGCATAAAAATAAAAGGAAACGACAATAACACTTCTACCTGATCAATGGGGGAAAAATCACAAGCAAAGCTAAAATACTGAGAAAAATATTTGCAAACCACATCACAAACAAAGGGTTGTTATCCCTAATATATAAATAAGTCCTAAAATTAAATAAAAAGAATAAAAACTCCATTGGAAAGGAATGGACAGACTATATATAAATAGCCCTTAAGTATATGAAAATTTTCTCAATTTCACTCAAAATAAGAGAAGTGAACTAAAGCTCTGCTGAGATAACATTTCTCACTGTCATATTGGTGAAGGTTCAAATGCCTCACCAGTGCTCTGTTGATGAGATTCTGAAAAACGGGCACTCTCACAGACTGCAAGTAAAAGTACAAAATAGCATAACCCTATGTAAGGGAATTTGACAATATTCACTAAATCTTGATCTAGCAATCCCACCCATAACAATTTACCCTGAAAATACATCTCTAATAATATGAGAGTCCACAAGCATAAAGTTATTAATGGAAGAATTATTTGAGATAGCAAAATATTGGAAGCAACCTAAATGCCCATCCATAGGCAAATGATTGAACAAACTATGATCCATATAAACAATGGAGCAGCATGCAGCTGCAAAAAAAATAATGAGGAAGATAATAAAGACCTGATATGACGTGATTTACAGGATACATTGTTAAGTGAAAAAAGCAAGACACAACACAATAGATACAGTTTGGCAACTTTGTATAAGAAAGAAAGGGTAATAACAATATGTATATATGTATGTACATGCAAAAAGAAACACAGGGAAGATAAACCAGAAACTGTGTCTGGTTACCCATAAAAGAAGAGGGAAATGAGCTGAAAGGTCTGAGACTTCTCTAAGAACAACTTACTATCAAGTTGTAACTTTTGAACCATATTCATATTTTACATATTCAAAACAATAGCATGTGTGGGGGAAAAAACCCTTAAATGTAATACAAACAGAAACAAATAAACATAACTATATATCAATTGATAGCATAACCACAAAGAAAAAAAAATCATTAATCCAAGTGACCTTTGAACACACTACTCTTTATACCCAGTGGAATATATCCTAACGACAAAAAGAACTGCAAAGAAATCTTGACCTCTACTTAATAGGTTTGTTGCTGGTAGTGGTATTGGCATAGTAATTGCAAGTGAATGAATACACATATTGAAGTTGCTGGGAACCAGAGTTTTTACAGTGGGAGAAAGGAGATACCAATATGGAATGGGGGAAGACAAAGAACAACCCTGAGGTATACAATTGGAATTGGAGTTATTTGTATTAACTCATGATGTTTTAAAAAGTACATGCTTCCTAGCTCTATCCACTGAGAGGGCATACAAACACACACACAGAGAAATATATGTGATTATATATAGATATAGCTGTAGATATATAAACATACAGAGATATAAATATAGAAGGAGAAAAAGCAAATGGATCAAAACATGAACAATTCTTGGATCTCGATGGAACGTATGAACGTTTACTGTATGTGCAACTTTTCTGAGAGTTTGTAATCATTCCAAATAAAAAGTCAAGGAAAAAATAGTTTGTCTTTGTCTTTGTCTCCAATTGCTTTTACATTTGAGTTGTACTTCTCTGGACCTTTTCTAGCCCTGGTTCATCTTTCTTGAGAGCTGGTGAGTGAAACAGCCTGCGGTGAACAAGGCCTAGGTGCACCATCACCCTGGGTGAGGGTGAAATGGTTTCATCTTGTTAGGAGCCTGTGGATTATCCAGGAACCAGCTCTTGTGACTCCCCAGTCTCTTGTCAAGGATGGAATTAAAGTTCAGAGCCGTCATATGAGAACATTTTCAGTCACAAATTTGCAAGTGCGTTAAGACTTATCAGTTGTTTCTCTGTCCACTCATGTGAACTTGTGGGATCTTTCTATGGAATCTCCTCATTGATCACATCCTTCACACTCTAGAAGAATTTAGCAGCACTGATTCAGTCAACAAATACTTCCTGAGCCCCAGGCACTGCTATAGCACAAGGGATGCAGTGGTGAAAACACACACAAAAGTTTCAGGTGTAGTGGAACTTATGGTTCAGTGGTGGTTGTTGGACAATAACAAATCAGTAATTAAAGTGTAGAGTATGAGGCTGGGTGCAGTGGCTCACACCTGTAATCCCAACCCTTTGGGAGGCCGAGGTGGGTGATCACCTGAGGCTGGGAGTTCGAGACCAGCCTGACCAATATGGAGAAACCCTGTCTCTATAAAAAAATACAAAAATTAGCCAGGCGTGGTGGTGCATGCCTGTAATCCCAGCTACTGAGGAGGCTGAGGCAGGAGAATCGCTTGAACCTGGGAGGCAGAGGTTGTGGTGAGCCAAGATCGTGCCACTGCACTCCAGCATGGGCAACAAGAGGGAAACTCCGTGTCAAAAAAAAAAAAGTGTAGCGTATGTCAGTGGGTGATACAAACTATAGAGAAGAGCAGGCCAGGAGGACAAGGTCTTGGGCAGGGTTTGGGGAGTGGGTTGCAATCTTTAAATAGCACAGCCAGGAAAGGCATCATAGAAAAGGCTACATCTAAGCAAAGACTAGAAGAGGTAAAAGGGTGAGCCACTGTGATATCTAGGAGAAGGGAGGTTCCAGGCAGTGCAAGTATCCTGTGGCAGGTGCTGTCTGGCCTGTCTGAGTAACAGGAAGCCGTCTGGCCTGAGTAACAGGAGCTGAGTGGGCACGAAGGTGGGAGAGGACTGAAAGAGCCAGGGTGGGGAGGTAGAGGGCAGTGGCACTATTTGACTTTGTAGGTCATCTGTATGTAGGTCACTGTCGGTCTTTGACCTTGACTCAGAGTGTCACGGGAACCTTGGGAGGATTCTGAGCAGAGGGTTGATGTGGTCTGACTCACATTTTTAAAGTCTCAGCTAAAGCAAAACTACTTTCCTATGCTCCCTCTTTCATAAAATCTAAGAGTTGATTGTCAATCCAATCCCTGAGGAATCCTTTTTATTTCTTCACTTCTTTCCCATCCCCAGAAAACTTATGAAAGCCTCCTTAAATAACAGCAAGGGCTGCCACTAACAAGCCTTCGTGGTTCCATCATGGGGGTGGAACGGAGCACTGGCATTTGTAGGTATTTTCAATCATGTCCGCATCTTTGAAGATGAAAAGCAGCCTGGGCGAGATGAGAGGATATGGTGAAGGTGGAATCAACGCGGGTGTAGAGAGGCCAAAAGTGCATCCTCATGCAGGGAGCCAGGAGGGTGGTCAGAGGCTGGAAGGAAATTGGCAGCAAACTGGGACTCCTGGGACATCTGGCAAGGCCAGGGAAATGTCCATGTCCAAACCCAGAGAATTATTAAAATTAAAAGAGTAGGCCAGGGACTAGGAGAGAAGAATGCCCCACTCTTAGGGCATTCTCAGCTTAGAATCTGCCAGAGGAGTCTTGGTTTCTTCCATTTCCTGAAACCATTTTCCTGAATGTAAACCTTGTGACTTTTCATCACGGGGCCGCAGAGGACATGCGGTCCATTCCAAAGGATTCCAGTTCAGGTGCTTGGGTTTGGTAGGGATCTCTAAAGAGAGAAGGGGTGACACTTCATGCCAAGGGGCTTGGAACTGGGGAGTATTTCTTCTCTAGGTGATGAGTGGAGCAGGGACCTCATGCAAAGCTGAGCCCCTCCACTCTTTCCTCCCGGGGCTGTGCATCTGTGTCGGGTGCTCAAGTGCTCACTGCACTGCACCTACCACAGGCAATGCATGACAAAAGGATGCAGATGAGCAAGTGAGGGAGAGGGGCCATGAGAGAGAGGACCGGGCAGAAATACAATTCTTCACCCTCCCATCTGTTCTCACCTGGCTTTTTAGATTCTATGTATAAGCATTACATTCTTAATGAATTTTTGAAGAAAGAGATGAGGAGCTGGCAGACCACTCTCCTGCCAGTGGAGAGCACCGCTACCACTAACACCAACTCGTTTTATGACATGACAGAGGAGAAATAATCAATGCATAAATTAGAGCTTAACGTTGTCATAAACACTGGAGCATCAGGATTTAGTGAGAGGAGAGCAGACCAAGATATGACAAAGTTGTAATTGGGAGACAGGAAGCGACACTATTTTTCACAGTAAAATAAAAAAAGGGGGAAAGGAGAGAGATTAGGAGAGAAAATGAAATGCACCATCTTTGCCAGACTGAGTTACAAATGACCCCTTCAAATTAAAAAATGCCAGGGACTTACGTGATATCAGCATTAGGGTGAAGCCCAAAGACTTCAGGGTTATCTAGGGATGGCAGTGACTGGATGTATTCAAAATACTGGTCTAAGGTTTTGCACAAGGGGATTTTATATCCAGTATAAAAGCAGAATGACGGTTCAAACATCTTCTCGCTGAACCAGACCTGTATGTGAGAGAAAACAAAAGAAATAAAATTGATGAGCATCTAAATGAAAACTGCTACAAGAAAGGAGAGGGGCCACCTTATTTCCATTTTAATAGAGTTTTTAATATTGATTTTGAGAGTGCTTTAACAATACTACTGATAGAATAATTAGCACATATATGGAGAAAAGAGAGAGACCAGAACACAATTTGACCTGGCCTCCGTTTAACACCAAAGAAGATACTCACCAAGAGTAAGGACGAGAGAGCAACTCTACAAGCCCATTCTCTGATTGAGTCATTTGACAACCCTCAATTCCATTTTAGGAGTAGGAACATACTGCAAAGTCTGTGAGGCCAGACTCCCACACACAAGAGAATATCTGGGCATTTTCATCACCCCACTTCTCCCCCACGTGGGGCTCATACCAGAAGGATGTGCTTGTGCGCAGTTTCACTCACACAGCAATGAGCCCCAGCACACGGCCAGGAGAGCTCCATGCAAACTCTCCCCTCCCACCCTGAGCTGAAGAGCTTCCTTTGCTAATTACGTCCCTGTCCACACAAAGTAAATGTATTCAGCTGCCTTGCTGTTTGCCTTAAGACATCCCTTTCTTATTCCATATGAATTATCTTTAACAAAACAGTGAGAGAACAAATATATGGTTGGTGTGAATAGACTTATTCTCAGAAAGGAAAAAAAAAATGATGCTAAATGCCTATGAGCCAGATTTGAGGCAATGACTTATGTCTCACAGCAATTTTCCCAGTGGGGAAGGAAATAATGGGAAGACAGGAAGAGTGGAAATGCAGGCACGACATCTGAATTACTCGGAGCACTTGACGAGAAAGAGGGACGGTGCCTTACTCTGGTTGGTCACACGTTCTCTAGTACCTTCCCTCCATCTCCTTTCTCCAGCTCTTTTTAGATCCAGTGATTGCTCTTAAATACCCTGTGTACTGATTCTCTCTCTGTTTTATCCTATTCAGCTCCTGTGCATGAGCAGGCTGAGTTTAGAACCAGAACAGAATGCAAAGATAAGAGACACACAGTCCTTTCTTTCAAGGAGCTTGTGACCCAGTGGAGGGAAAAGCCAATTACTTAATAACCACAATACAAAGTGCACTAAGGCAAGAGGCAGAAGGAAATAAAAATAAGCAAAGTACTAAGGAGGTTTAAAGCAGGAACAAAGAACATCCAGGTGGATGTCAGCTGAGGTCTTCTCAAGGAGGTGATTTTTGGAGATAAGTCTTGAAGGAGAGAATTTTGACAGGAGAACTTGGAATGGGGAGGCCACATAAACAAAGGTATAGAACTGATGCAAAAATGAGAAGCAGGTTAAGGGAATAATGGAATATAGGGAGGACACAATGTAGTCATAGAGATAGGACAGGAAAAGTGAGGTGAGGTCATATCATGGATGACTGCTGATGTCAGGGTGAGGACTGGTGATTAATTCAAGAAATGGAGAGTAGTTGAAAGTTATTAAAGAGAACAGTGTTATGAGCATGGTCATTACTTAAAAATATTAGATTTTTCATTATGTGGATGACTTAAATTGCAGGAAGACACCCTAAGGGGGCAAAGGCCATGGGTCCTCAGCACACAGATAATAAATGACCACACTAAATTCTGTGTTGCCAGATGACATGTATGTGTAAGAGCAAAATGAAGTTTCTTCCTGTTTTCCCAGCACTTTATACACACACAAATAGCTAAGTTTCACCAAATTTGGAGGCTATTTGGGGGCAAAGTCAAAATACGAAATATGAAATCTACATGGAGCTACTTTGTGAGTGGTCATCCCCCACAAACACCCAATACAGTTCTGCAATTGCTTTTAGCAGAGAGACTCTGTAAGATGCTGAGAACAGAGAAAACAAAGTTCAAAGACAAGCCCGAGATTGAAAGTCAGAGGGACAGAGGATGCCATGTGCAGGCATGAGTTTACAGTGGAGCTGCTTCTCCCATGGGCAACACTGGATGACATGCTTGGGGTAAAGTGGAGGCAGTGCAGGCAGGTGGCTGGTCAGAAGGCAAGCCTGGGGCTGAGGATGAGATCAAACAGGTGAAGGCAGGGTGTAGGGGCTGTGGGGCTTTTGTGCAGCCTTTCTCAAGAGGGTTGCTGCTGCCAGGTTCATGTGGTAAGCTCATGCCCTTAGGGCCAGAGACCCAAACTCACCTCTGGTTATTGATGACCATCTGAAACAGGTCCAAGCTAGACAGAGAAATGAATGACAGAAAGCAACAAGACAGGAGGTTGGAGAGGATGTAGGGCAAAGAGAAGATTCAGTAGGATAAGGAAGTGGGGTGGCCAACAGTCAGAGAATTGAAGTCACTGAAGGTTGTGCCACTCTTAGGGAAGTCCTGAGAGAGGGGGAGGGAATAAGCCCACAGAAGCTACTCAGGGGCAAATGAATGGGAAAATAGTAAGATAAACTTTTGACTTAAGGCACTAATTGCTGAGAACGGAGTCCAGAGAAACCAGAATCAGATGATAGAAGGGAGTAACATAACTCAGGTGAGGTGGGAGCTGCTGTTACTTGGAATGGGGAGGCCACATTCCAAGCCTGTGCTTTTAGATCAGGAAGTCTGCACATCCCAGGCCCAGAGGACAGAGAATCTTGGGTTTCTAGGAGAGTGTTGAGGTCAGCTGACTAGTCCTCTGTGGCCCGAAATGCCAAATGTCAGAGTACAGGGAAGAAGTAGAAGAGGAAGAAAGGTAAAAGAGGGGTCAGAGAGCGGAATCCCCCTGCTTGAGATCTTGAAGGTGGAGCAGGCTGAGAGAGCGACACTTCTTCCTCCCCCTCCCTGTGCTCCGCGCTCAGACATCTCCCTGGAGGCTCTGGATCAACACCGCAGCTTCCGTTGTTACTATCTACATGCTGAAGAATTCCAGATCCTTATCTCCATGCCTGAGCTCCACCATGACCTCCGGATCTGTACATCCAGGTGCCTTGTTCACCTTCATTCATGCATTCGTTCTTTTATTCAACAAATATTTACCGAGCACTTATATGTGTTGGGCTCTGTTTCTGGTGCTCAGAGTTTGGCACTGATGTAATAAGACAAAGTCCCTACGCTCATGGCAGTTACGGTCTTAGACAACTTGATTTGGATGTCTAATAGACATCTCAAATGTTATATGATCAAAACCGAACTCTTAATTTCCAGCCCCAGCCAATAAAACTCATTCCTGCTGCAGTCCTTCCTCTTCTCTGTAAATAGCCCCATTCTGTGTAGAGTCGCTTAAGTCAAAACTAGGCGTGACCCTGACTCCCCTCTTCTTTCACCCATGCACTTGATACCATTAGCATTCTGCTGGTACTTTTGGTGAATTATATTCTGAAGATAACCACATCTTAGTCTCCACTGCTAAAACTCCAGTTTTAGGTACTTTTACAATTATTCTAACAAAGTATACTTATTAAGACATCTTTTTTTTCTCCTTTGAATCTCAAATACAGAGGTGAGTTTCTCACATTCCTGAGTTTATTATTTTTATTAATCTAGGACCCTTTTATTTTAATTTTTCCCCATTCTGTCCTGATATCCACTCACTGTCTCCTTTTCCCTCTGAGGGCATCTATTTAAGTGTACTTGATATATGTCTTAGAACATGTATTTATCCTTGTGAGCTATGCATATATTCCTTTATAGATCTCACTTTATTTTTTTAAAAGCTCTGCACTCAACACTGTTTGTAAGAGCTATGCATGATGTTATACAGATCATTGCTTCCAAGTGCTGCATTGTATGCCACCTTAGGCCTCTACAACAGGTAACATGACTATTTCCCCATGAAGGATGCCTAAGTTGCCTTCAACTTCCCACTACCACCAACAATGCTATGAATAATCTCTTTGGTACATTCTGAGAATTTCTCTGGGACGTATATTCAGGAGGAGGATTCTGGTTCAGAAGGTAGTCCTATCACACACTTGATACGACTATGACTAACAGGTTGCACCCCACAAGGGTGAGCAATAGTATGCCATGGTGCTCACCCACCACATCTTATCTATTCTCTTAGGAGTCTTTGGTTTTTGCAGTGGATGCTATGATGTGCCACTCGATCCTCTTTCAGGAGCAGGTACTCACTCCCCTGCGCTGTCTGGAGTGTTGGCTACTGTGGACTCACAGCACTGTCCCTCCCCAGGAACTGCCCTAGCAGGAGGCAGCTGCCTCAGCCAAGGTCATATCTGGGAGGAAGGCTGGGGAGGAGGCACTTGAATGCAAATCTCCACCTCTGCTTCCAGGAAAACCATCTACGATGCTTGCTTTCAGCTCCACACACGATGTTGCCATGAATATTTTTGTAAGTGTCCATTTGTGGACTCTTTCTAGAAATGTCTACCTGAGATACCTAATTTCATTAAGTATTACTGGACTGCTTTCCAGGAGGTCTGTGTCCATTTGCCCTCCCAGCAGCAGGGCTCCTCCCTCTGCACATCCTCACCAACACTTATTATTTTTCACAGTTCTCCATATGTAGCTTCAAGAAAAACTTGCTAAAACAAGTAAAGGTTAAAAATCCATTTTTTAGCCAACCCCCAGCTTATCAAAATACTCCCAAAGCTTGTGCTTTGTTGTTGAGGCTTTAATTTTGTCAAGAAAAAAAGAATCATTTAAGTAGAGAATTACTGGTATAGGTTCCAATATAAAGAATTTAATAACCATAAAAGACATCTGGTTTTCTTCCACTTAGGTGTTGTATATTACTTCCCTAAAATGTAAAACATTTTAAGAAGAGTTTGAGTCTGGTAGGTGTTATTTATTACATTCATCCTTGATGTGAAAGCCACAATTGCTAAGAAACAATTTTCTCTAGAAAATATTTATCAGCATGTTACATTTGGATTTTATTTGGCAGAGAGAAAAAGTGAACACTTCCTCAATTTCCAATTGTCCATCCTAATAGAGGAGATGAGAAAACTCAAATTATGATTAATCCCCCAATCACTTATTTTGGGGCTTGAAATCACCATGAGACTTTCACTCAGAGGAAGAGGCAGAGAAATGATGGCCAGTGTTTTCCTCACAAGTGAGGTGCACAGGAATGGGGAAGATGGAAGAGGGGCGGTGGGGGAGAGGCCCTGGGCATACGCAGTTTCATCTACACGGGAAAGGAATTATAGACCAATGAGAACTGACCACTGCTCTGCTCTGCACCACAAGTAGATTGTTGGTTGGTTTTTGTTTTTGTTTTTGTTTTGTTTTGTTTTGTTTTTTGAGACAGAGTCTCACTCTGTCACCAGGCTGGAGTGCAGTGGTGCAATCCTGGTTCACTGCAACCTCTGCCTCCCAGGTTCAAGTGATTCTTCTGCCTCAGCCTCCCAAGTAGCTGGGACTACAGGAACTCACCACCACACCCGGCTACTTTTTGTATTTTTAGTAGATACGGGGTTTCACCATATTGGTCAGGCTGGTCTAGAACTCCTGACCTCGTGATCCGCCCGCCACAGCCTCCCAAAATGCTGGGATTACAGGCATGAGCTACCGCGCCTGGCCCAATTGCTGGTTGTTTTGTGTGTGTGTGCGCATGTGTGCGCTTACACTCATGCACACACATTGTGTGCGTGTGTGTAAGCGCACACATGCATTTGTTTCTTGGCTAATTCTTTGCAGCAGCTCTGCTGTACGCTTAAGTTTGGCAGACCTATCACAAACAAAAAAATTGGAAAATACAGTGAAATGTGTCTCCAAACTTTATTTTTCTAAATTGACTTACTCTGGCAAAGCAATTAAGTAGACGTTTGTCAAAGTCGTCTGTCACTCTGCCTCCATATTGTACTTCTCCAATCATGTACCGAACCGTATTCCATGATACACCCTTTGTTAAAAGTAAAAAAGGATTATTCATTGTCAACCCAAACACATCATTATAAACATTTCAGGTCTTTCCCTAGAGGAAAGGTCTGGAAAAGGAAGCACTCACTAGACTTGCATTTAAAATTATTCATCGTCTTATATTAATAACTCTTTCACTATTACATGGCTGGAACCATTACAGTTTGTTCACCAAGAAAAAATCTACAATACTAAACACTGGTAAGTATATTGCACATATATTATTTAAAATAGGGAAAAACACTAATTTTCACTCTGGGGATATAATTACCTATAATACTCATTGTAGTAATGCCAAGCTGTTACAGAGGAGAAAAGTGGTGTTTAGTGAAAAAGGGAGAAAAATCAAGTAATCATTGCTTTAATATGCTTTCTTAGTAATGTATTTTCTGGAATCATTACGAGAACAACAAGAAAATTATTTATCCACAAGATTTTTCCTCAATGCAATCCTCTGCCATCCTCTGCATCTCATTCTGTGTGCTAAAACTACATCAAAATGTTTATTAATCTCTATAGCAATTTTATACTAGCAATATATTGCAGTTTAGCAGTTTCTTTAAACCCTTGATACATTTGAGTTAGGAGAAATAAGGATATTTGTTTTTGTTTGCTTTTTCTTGGTTAAAATTTTATTTTTTCAACTTGGTTGCCTTTCAAAGCAACTATTTTAAGGTAACTATTATTTGTATGTACCAAAATGATAAATGACCACAGAATATGAACACATAGAATATAACTTTTCATCAGACTGCCAAACTTTTAATTTCATATCCCTTTGTCATTTCAAGGAAAAATGACAGTTTGGTTCTAGAGTAAATACTCATCATGGTTTACCACCCCAATACGGAGGCTGCAGAATCTCTAATTACCTTGAAGCCCTACTCTGGGGAGGAAGAGGAGGCCAGAATGTAGAAAGTCATATTTAATGAGCCCTTATTAGGTACTGTGTACTGTGCTTTCACAAATGCTAACTCATTCGTTCCTCACAGAAACAATAGTCATTTTATAGATGAGGAAACAGGCTTCAAGGCTCATTGACTTGCCAAAGATTATAGAAAAAACAAATTTCCAACCCTTTATATGTGTGAAAGGACAACAGAGTTTACGTTCTCAGCTCTGTGACCTTGAGAAAGTCTCTTAGTCTCTCTTGTCTGTTACCTCATCAGTAAAATGGGTAATAAATAAATAAATAAATAATAATGCCTTTTTAATTGATCTCACAGGGTTGTAAAGATAAAAATGAGATCCTGCATACATGAGAACTTTGAAAACGGCAAATTGTCATATGATGATGAATGACCATTACTAGAAAGTATTGTTATTCATATGCATAAGCTGAGCAGTTAAGAAGTGACTTAAGGTGAAAAAGAACTTTCACATGGGCTGGCAGATACCGTCTTCACTTCTGAGGAGGCAGGAGTAGGACCAGTGAGGAGAAGCTTGACCTAAGGCACACCTTCTCTTGAAGTGCAACATGAGGAAGGCTGTGGTATTTTGCAACACACTGAGTTTGTTAGCTTCTGTGGTATGTGAGTGTTGGGGGCGGGGACAGGCTGCCCCAGCAAGTGCCTGATTAGAGCAACAAGTCCCTTCAGCAAATTCACACTTTATCATAGACTTCAAATGACTGTAGAACCCTGATTTAAGAAGAGCAATAAAAACAGGAAAAAATGCACAATTTCACTCACTTTTTTAATATCGCATTCATCAAGGTGATTCTGAATAAACTGAACACTGGCTGAAAAGTCAGCGGAATTGAATTCGTAGGGAATATTCCATCCTAAGGGGCCAAATTTTCGTCGCTCCTTAAAAAAAACAAAGAAAAGTAAGTATTGCAAGTACCTGATTCCATTTTTCGTTGCTATCAAAATACAGTAAAATTTAGGATATATTATCAAAATAAATTGACATTAGTTTAAAAGAATAGTATATACAATTTTGGATATACATTCATGTCGCCTAACGATGGGGTTACGTTCTGAGAAATGCATCATTAAGCAATTTCCTCGTGTGAACATCTTAGAGGGCACTTACACAAACCTAGATGGTACAGCCTATACACACCTAGGCTACATGATGTAGCCTATTGCTCCCAGGCTACAAACCTGTGCAGCATGTTACTGGACTGAAAACTGCAGGCAACTGTAACACAATGGTAGGTATTTGTGTATCTAGACATATCTAAACACAGAAAAGGTACAGTAAAAATACATTATACTCTTACGGAACCACCACCGTATATGCAATCCATGTTGACTGAAACGTTATGTGGCATATAGCCATATTAGAAATATTACTTCATGGCTCTATAGCTAAGGGGTTTATATAAACAAATATCCAAAGATTTGTCAAGTTGGAGTTTTTGGGTTTAAAAAAAAAGTCTAGGTCTCCACTGACAGCTCAAAAAAATGCAGTAGATGCTCAACAAATATCTGTTGAATGAACTGTTATTCTACATTGGACTCTTGAAAGTTTGAAACGTCAAATGCAAGGGTTTGAATTTTTTCAGTTGGATTATCTAAACCTCTCTCAAGAACACTTAGACTCTGTGATGGCTTCACTTTGCAATCTTGCCATTTCAGACTTTGAAAACTAAAAATTTCTGTTGTATACATGACGTGTCTGTCTTGAAACTTTCACATGACCCTAATTTGTTTCCCTCTACTTAATCAAAGAGGGCCTAAGAGACTCCTGTGCAATAGTGGCTAACTGTTTACAATTGCCAAATCACCCATAAATAATCAAACTGGACTCAGAGCAAATGATCCAATTGTTTTGATATTCCAGAGAGCATTTTAAAGGTATGGCAAGTATTAGACCTGATAGCTCCAAGAACTGATGATCCAACAAACCACATAGATGAGTCCAGATGTTTCTATGGCATCAGCTTTTCCTATCCCAACACATAATCAGCCTCTAAGAAAGGGCCAGGGATTTATTAGATTAGTTCCTAGACCCTAATTCTAGTGCCTAAGGTGAGGACCCACGTGGAGAGTAGAATCCCTATACATCTATGAGAAGGTTTAATTCTACTCTTTTACCTCTAAGTATATACTAACTTTTCTTTTTCTTTTCTGCCTTCCCCAACTCAACACACACACACACAAACACACACACACTGCCATTTTCACAAGCCATTCCAATCCTTCTTGCTGCAGCTGTTCCATGATTCAGATCCTGAATAATTCCACCATTTAAAAAAATCTAAATAAATTTTTGCTTGGACAAGTTCATGAACAGGTCCAGAGAAGGAATTCAGAAAATTCAAAGGTTTTAATTACTGAGTTTCAGGGTATGCTTTTAAAGTATTTAGTAAACCATTAAGATTAATTTGGGTCTAGATGTTCTGACCCTGGGAGATCAGACTAAGAGCAACAATAATAACAATAATAATAATAATAGGAGTAGCTCCTAAAAACGTAAAGTACTACTGTTACCTCTAGACCTAAACTTCTTTAGTTAAGGTTGTCAGGCATTAGAGATTTGTGCTATGTGACACCCACTCCTATCCCTTAGCTAATTTGATCCAAGGTAGACAGCCAACCCAAAAAGAACTGACCAGACCCCTTCTCCCAGACATTTGGACTTAGGGTTTGTAATTGCTGTCTGGGGCTTAGAATAGGAAAACTTGTAAACTCAAGAGCTGTGAAGAACCATCTTCCACCCTGTACTTAGAGGAGGTGAGGAGGAGCAGAGGCCACAGCCTGGAAGGGAGGAGAGACTGTGTGGTTCTAGGTGCAACGGTGGGAGCCTTGATCCCTAACACTGCTTCTCTTGACAGCTTCCTGCTTCCTAGTCCCAGCATTCATGTTGCCTTGGTTTTTGTTTTGTGGGTTTTTAAAGATGTTTCATATTGAAATATGTGGTCCTGTAACCAGATTTTGAGTCTTGACAGTGAAAAACACGTCTTCTATTTTTGTGTCCCCTTTTGCACCTTGGGGGAAAGAATCATGGTTGCCCAATAAACACTGGTCGATTATTACCAGGGCAAAAGGAACTCTTCCTCTGTAAGAGGTCAACGCTGAGGCTGACCTAGCGTTTGGAATTTATGAAGTGGACCTCAGAAACATTGAAGTGAGCCTCTTCCAGATTATCCCAGGAGCAAGGGTGGGTGGAGAGGGTTATGGGATATTAACATGAAAATTCATACAGCTAACCCTTTTAGTTCTTGGAATTTCTTCCATCTTGACGACTTTGAAGAGAAGAATGCTAATGACTTATTAGTGAAATGTGAATGTTTTCCCATTTTTGAAAAAGAGGATCAGAATTTACACCATTAGTTTTACCTGTGTGTTTAATTTTTAAATTTTAATGTTCAATTAGATGGGTGGCCGAATGAAAAATAACTCCAATTACTAAAGCTGCTCAAATTGACTCTATGGAAACACTCCTATTTATATGCACGGAGCAATTGCAATTTAGTTGTTCTTTAAAATGTGAGTTTTGAAAATTGCCCTAATGCTGAGATTTGCTTCATGTTTATATTTCTTACTACCAATCTGCATCTAAAGCATTTATTTTTTAAGTTGGTTCACTAAAGTCATAAACTGATTAGCTCATCTTGGGAAAAAAAGCCCAAATTCTTAGTGGGTGCCTTTTCTTTCACAAATGAAGTCATTTCATCTTCTTGCTATTTTTTAAAATTGCCTTGGAATACTATCAGGATAGACTCAAACAACTAGAACCTAAGAACTCATTTGGAAGATCAAACCAAGGGGTTTTGCTAGACTTATTTGGTATATTGAATTTCTTCAGTTTAATTAACATTTTTGAAACCATGGGATGAGTCCTATGCAATACAATAGAAAATATTAAAAAGGATGCATTTTCAAGAAGTTTTAATTTTTTGCAAAAATAAGACTTGGAGACAAGAAAAAGAATAATGGGATAGTGAATATAATTAACTGTCAAAATTACACAAATGATAAGCCTGAAGGAGACGTTCAATCAGAGGCTTCTGGGAAGAATAAAACTGAAGCTGGTCTTTGCAAAAAGAAGAGAAGAGACTTCCAGGCTTGGCAAAGGCCATGAGCAAAAAACACAAATCCTGTGACTCGTGGAGAAAAAGGCTGCAGACAGAAGGTTCTACTGCAGTAGAGGGCTAGTTCTGGTGAGTAGCAGCAACTCAGTGGTCACGTGCTTCAAGACATGGAATGCAGACAAATTTGAATGTTAAAACTTCATTCGACAGAAGGGAGTGGACTGTCCATCATTAAGATGGTGAGTGATGATTTTAGGAAAACCAGTCCACTCCCTACTTAATTTGACTAATACAGTTTCTTCTTTTCATTTCCCAGAATATACAAAACTCTGAACTACTAGAGAAATATGGAAAATGTGGAATCATGAAAAACTCCTTAGAACACTGATGAAAAGTTGTTCAATCATTTTAATGATGTCAGAGCCATTTCCAATTTTACGTTAGGTTCTACCTCAGCAGTTCCCACAGAGCTGCAGAATCATTTCACAGCTTCAGAACAAGACAACTGGAGGTAACTATCTAACTCCAATAACTGGAGCTAATATACAAAGAAAAATACAAGCCACACTAGACAATGTAAGGGAAACTTTACTAGGTAAAAACAGTTAACAGAAACAGCCAGAACCTCTGGGAAACACTATGGGGCAGAGTGTAAAAGATAAACCTGTATCATATTATCATAATTATTCAAAGACATTTAAATGACGAATTTTATAACCATCTCTCCCCAAAGCAAGAACTTTATATGCACTATTAAATTTGAAAGGAATGTTTATCAAGGCTCAAACTTGAGAAAGAAAACAAAATGTAGGGGAAGCAAACACTTTTCTGAATGAAGAACTGTTAATAGTGAGATTCCCTGGGCCCTGTTGATAGGGCCCCTTTTATTTACTATCTAAGTAATTTTTAAGGGCCATGATAAAATTTCCAAGTTTGCAACTGCCACTATAGGCCCTTAGAGATCCTAATCAATAACATTAGCTAAAAAAGAAAAATGAAAAAAAAAGGACATCTCACCTCACAGAGTTATATATAAGCTGTTTGAAAAGTCATAAAGAAATATGCAGTTCAATGTGGACAAACCAAGGTGATGGGGAGAAAAACTCCAGACTATGAAATGGATGTAAAAATGGTTCCAGACTCTTCCCTTAAGGGTTGTGGCCATTTGGCCATTATTTTCAATTCTTGCTGCATATCAGGATCCCTTGGAAGTTTTTAAAAAGACTGAGCTCCTTCCTTTTGGCCTCCTGGGGATTTTGACTTAAGTGTCCTGTTCTGGGGCCCAGGCATTGGCTGAGAAGACCATTGCTTAAGACATTTACTCCGTCCAACACACACCTCAAAGAGTGGCACGTTGACAATCAATAGGAAAAAAATAACCCAGAGAACATTATTCTGATCTTCTGCAGGAGGTGTTAGGAGGTGGCTAAAAAGGTAATGATTGAGTTTCAAAAGACTAAGACTTTGGAGGAAAATGTGCTTAAAATTAAAATCCCAAAAGGTGAATGTGGGCTTGCTCTCAAGCCCAGAATGATGCTACACTGGATGCTACACCACCCAGGAAAGCGTAGAGACAGAATACCGAGGCCACAGAGAAGCTTCCCTCCTAGGTAATCTTCAAGAGGATGCTGAAACATTCAGGGAGTGGCAGCCAAACTGAACCCAGGCACACACCAGGGTCCTGGGAATAAAAGGCTCCCATAGGGAGGGCAGAAGGGCCACTGGCAAAAGCAGAGACATCACTGGACTGCAGCAGGGGTGGGGGCTTCAGCAGGAACTTCCTCTCTCAGGGTAGCTGCTACTGTCCTGTGTGGATAGTAAGTTGCTGGAGGAGAGGGGGAGTGGTGGGGAGCACAGCTTAGTGCGGCATTGCCTCGTGCATCTATGCCTGTTCCCATGGCAGCACCGAGGGCACCCTCCTCCTGGGAAAGCCTGCTCCCACCTCAAGAACAAACCAAACCACACCCTCCACCACTCTTCTGCCCAAGTTATCCTTGACCGGCCAAATCTACTTCCCCTTATCCCAGGAAAGGAGAGGTGCTCATTTTGTTCCCTGCAACGGAAGTAGAATCCACATATCATGCCTATGAACTGGGGTAAGCTGATGGCATAATGCCGCCCAAACCAGGATTCCATGGGAGAATTTACATGTTTTATTGGAGAGCAGGCAGGGAGTTGGCTATTTTACTCCTGGGTTCTGCATTGTAATGTGGGATGAACTCCAGCATGAACCCCTCTGGAGCTTCAGATCCTGTGCCTAATTCTTTTTTCAGTCTGTCTCTGCAAGAACAAAAGTACATATAATATGTTTGTTTAAAGCAAGGGATACCTGTTTTAATTTGGAGGACTCAATTAATCAATTAACAAATCAGATGTTTGGCTCTTATACTCAACACTAGAGAGAGAAAAGAAACGTAAGTCACAAACAATCTAATCCACAACATTCCTTCCTATAGCAGTTGAGTCTCAGACATTCAGGTGCACACAAATCATGCAGGTATCTTGGTACAATGCAGCCTGATCCAGGAGAGTATGAGGCGAGATGCACCTCCAACAAGCTCCCAAGTGATGTTGATGCTTCTGGCCCAAGACAACAAGTCTCTAAAGAATTTTGGATTTTTCTATCAAGCTGTCCCTATCCTAACCAAGTAAAAAAATATTTAGGCAAAATCACAGCAAACATTTCTGTGATATTTCTGAAACATACATCTAAAATTCCCAGGAGATTTTGGAAATATCACAGTAAACACTTCTCAAATTGATGAAAAAGAATTACCTACACTCACTGTATTGTCACAGAACTGGATGACGGAATTTTAGAAATTGAAAAAAACCTTGAAAGATCACCTACTTCTGCCTCTAACTGCACAGATGGGGAAACAGAAGCCCTGAGAGAGACACAACTTGATCAACTAACTGCTTTCAGCTAACTGATTTCACAGCAAGCACGAAAGTCCAGGCCTCCTGACTCTCAGTGAAGTGTTATTTCTAGCCCTCTATTATTTGATTTTAAGAGATATTCAGCCTTTTATTCTTGAACACTCCACTGGTAACTTCACTGCCCTAGCAGTGAAAATATTTTTCCTCCGTTTTAACCCAAACACATGCAGTGTTAAGTGCAAGGGCACTTTAGCCCCATGGCTGGACCATAGTCCTGTTGCTCTTCTTCCCTTTAGCACTTGGATAATGGCCACTAAAAACACAGGTTGCCACATTAACCATATGGAAAATACCCCCAACCAGCTCTCCATGATAAGCACAGTGGAAGAGTTGAATCATCACTACTGGGAACAGAATCATAAAATACATTATTTGTCAATTGGGAATGAAATAGCAGAGTTAAAGCAATATTTGTATTAGAGTGTGATAAGGTCTAGCAAAGCGAACAATTCCCAGATAAGAATGTATGAAATAGACTTCTGTGACTTGAAAGCTGTAATTGACAATCCAAAGGCCACAATGGAACTTAGTAAAGATAACCACCAGCAAAGCATTTAATCTGATTTTAACTCTCTCAGTGTTGGGAGGCAGACAAACACTACAGCCCTCTCTGTTGGGCAGCCAGGAACCTAGTAAAGTGGTAGGGATAATGAATTGGGGTAAATACACACAATATTTTGTGGGATGAGCATTAAGTTCCCCTCCATCTTTGGACAGGGCAGGGAGAGGTAACGTGAAGTTCTGCCCATCACTGTACACAGCTAAAAGCCTGACTCCTGGGATAGACCAACTGATTTATTTTGTCCTTCACCCTAGCCTCAGGTAAGAAAGAACTGCAGGTAGGGCTTAAAGGAATCTCTTCAGTTCTCTGTGAAATCAAGGAATGCATCCAGTGCATTGAAAACGTATAGCTTTTGAATTACAGAACAATATATAAAATTCAGATGCAGAACAAAACACTAACAATAAGTTTAAAAATCATAACAGACAAGTTGCTTGGTAATCATAAAATTATTAAGTTACTGCATCAGTACTAAGACTGTAAAAGCAAACAGCAAATGACTTGAGAAAGACAGGGAGCTGCTGTTCCTCCTCCCCCTCCAACATCACCACCACTTTTACTATCAGGTAATAAATAGAGTCAAAACAATACATAAATCAGAGCCAGCCAATCCTAGTTCAGCCAATCCTAGTCAACCACATTTGAAGAGTACTTAACATCTTTGAGATGGTGATAATCCTATCTTGAAATGTGGTTGTATTACAGGAGATGGTGCACATAAAATTCTTGGCCAGCCCAGGCACTTTCAAAACCAAGCTCCTATCTTTATAATCCATTAGCTCATTCTACAAATATTTATTGAGCTCTGACAATCCCCTGCATGCTGTTGTGACAGTAGGAGAGTCAGCAGTTACAAAAAGACAATCTTCACCCTGGAGAATCTTACATTCCAATAGTCAGGGTTGGGGGTTGGGGCAGGGGGCACACACAAATACATAAACAAATATACACTATACTAGGTGGGGAAAGTGTTAGGAAGGAAAAGAGAGTAAGGAGACAGAGCGGCAATGGATAGCGCCCTCCTGGAAGCCTCTCCAATGGGGCCTCAGCACACCACCAGACATCCCCTAAATGTGAAAACTGCTTTCCGCAGTTACCTGCACAGTGGAGTGTAAAAACGCTACTGTGTAAAGCATCGGCTTCCACATGGGTAAATTACTGATGTCCAGAAGGTCTTGATTAATTCCAGCAAATGTTCTTTTCAAACCTGCGCGTACACCTTGGGGTGGCTCATTAGTGAATTTGAGAGAGGTCTGTCATGAAAAGAAAACAGTGGTTTTGTTTCTATAAATTACTATAAAGAATAAAATAGAAATTACAACATTAGGCTGAGTATCCTTTATCTGAAATGCTTGGGACTAGAAGTATTTTGAATTTCAGATTTTTTCAGATTTTGGAATATTAGCATTAAATTGTTATACGACCTTTGAGGATTCTACTGGCACTGAGAATGTTTCAGACTTTGGAGCATTTCAGGTTTCGATTTGCAGATTTAGGATGCTCAACCTGTACATCAGAAAACAATATGCTTATGGTACATAAACTGTGCGCAAAGTTCAGCGCTGTATAAACTAAGTACATTAATCAGAGCTGAAACTCAATAAATTAGTACCAAGTCTTAGAACTCTTCTATGGAAATATTTACTATAGTCTAACCTTGATGTCAAGATTTTGATGATTATAGTATTATAGTATAAGATTTTGCAGTCCAGACTCTACAGGACCAAAAAGCTCTGTTGTGTTCCCATCTTTCAACAATGTCAATGATGTCATCTTTATTTCTATAAACTCTCAATGAAAAGACATTTAGCAACAAACCTGAAGCAATGTAATTGGAAATCGATCATGGGGCTCCGTAGTTATCCATACTCTGAAAGAATCATCACTGGCTTCAGTGGTAATTAGCGTCTCTAGTAATTCTTCCATGAATTCCAGGCCAAGGTGGCAATTTTGTAGTAATACCCAACCACCCTGTATCCAAAAATGAATTCATATTTATTTCTTGTAATTTTTTGCTATGATTTTAATAAAACAAAACGTGCATTTTTTTAAAACCATGTGAATACTCTGTTTTGAACACATTTTTAAAAATTATATGTCAATACAATCATTTCTCCTGCTAGTGGCACAAGCTAATTACTTAGAATCAAGTGGGTTCAAAATGATTGTATTCTGCCACCCCTGGTTCGGAAAGGAACAGAAATTAAAACTTGAAGGCAGACTTGTGTAAGTACAGTGTGTGCACCATCTAATGGTGGGAACGGGTATTTTGGAATCAGTAACTTAAGTTGTCTTAAGTTTGTTTTACCTGCTGCCTAGGGTAAAACATTGTCTGATTTACCTGCCTAAGGTAAATCAGAACTGACTCACCCCCAAAACCAAGAAGACTGGTTCACAGTTATTCATAGTTACAAGGAAAGATACACGATATCATGAAAGTTGGAAACAATACATTTGGCGACATTTACTACCATAATGCTAAGCTTTATTCTTTATCATCACTCTCTTTCCACACTTTCCTGAAACCACATAACTTATTAAGCACTTTCTAAATAAGTACTTGATTAAACAAACTACTTTAAACAATATGTCACAAAACCATCACTGCCCTGTGAGAACATAGTTTCTTCACCAGACATTTTAACACCCTTATATAGGAATCAGCTATCTTGAACTACATAAAACTACAAAATAGTGAGCACGATAAATATATGGCAAGGCATACATACCGTGTCTCAACTGTAAGTGAAAATACAACTCACACCAGCTTAACTAGCAAAGGGGATGTGCCGTCTATACAACTGGGGTTTCAGAGGAAAATAGCATTCAGGATTCGTTTGTGTCATCATGGACCCACTTACTTTCTGGTTCCCCACTGTGGGTTCCACAATGCTAGCTTTATGCTAAACGTGGTGTCCCTCAAGGCAGCAACATGGCTGCACCTGCTCATGTCTGGTTTTCTTTTCTGATTATGCCATATAATCAATACTTTCCCCACTTTGACAAACACAGCATGGAAGTTATAAAGTCTAGTATTCCAAAGACGGTTAATGTGAACACAGTATTTAAATTAAAAAGTTTTGCACTCGCAGAAACTAAAGAAATTATTTAAGGCCCAAAGTTAAACTGTCAAATCACTCAATAGAGTGAAACACTTGATCCGAGTAAAAATAATTATGTATAATTACATATATAAATTAAATAAATCATTGGATTTAATTAAGTGATAAAGATTAAGGCTTAGGGCATTTGAGAATTAATGACTAGCTGGAAAATTTGATGACCCAACAGTTTTAGCCCATTAACCCTCTCTAGTCATTAATTCCCAGGGAAAAGCTGCACCAAAGTTTGTACAGACATTCTGAGATCAAAAGCTTAAAAATAACCCAAAATCTTATTTTATTTTTATAAATGGTATAATTTCTTATGCAGCTGAAATGGCTATCTACAGAGCATTTCTAGAAAATTAATGAACTGTGTATTTATTAGGAGTGATGGGAAATCTCTCTCAACACTCCATTCAGCTTGCAATTTTCAGTGAAAACCATTATCAATATTTAAGCATAGCATCCTTAAATATTTCGTTTGCCTGAAATGATCCATTAATGAAAAATGAAAGTCTGCCTTTAACTGAAAATGGAAATTTAACTGTCTCAGTCTGTCACTCCTTAAGTACTACCTATTCATATTGACCATGAAATTCCAAGACTGCTAAAGCTGCATTCTTAGAAACCAGAAGGTGTGTCTCCCAAATTATAAAACGAACAAAAAATCAGTGAAGGTAAAATGGAGCATATACTATAGAAAATGGAATAAGCTTTCCATGGGAATATCAGGAGGAAACTAGACTGAGGTTTAAAATTCACAGGTAATGATAAGCAAAAATGGAAAAATCAGGATTGAGCATCATGAGAAGAATGTGGTAACATTCATGACTGTGGGGTTTCTAGCAATAATGTTGCAGCAGGAGCAGTCTCTTGTCACATACCTGCTGCATTGACATCTGAATCAGCTTTCGGGCATGTACTTCTTGTCCTTGCCCCATTGAGATAGTTCTACATTCTGCAACATAGGAGAAAGTTCACTATGATGAAACATAACTCTTACAGCAGGATTAGAATGAAAAATTAATTTCTGAATGATTATAGCCTCCTTCTACTGTTTCTAAGAAAAAAAATCTTTGCTGTTCAAACAGGCCTGGCCTTTGATTGTGTGGATCAGAGAAATGCATGGAGCAGAGACCTGGAGGCACCACCCAGAAAGGCGAGGGTTGGGGGTCAGGAAGGGAGAGAAAAAGGCACATATGGTGGGCTTTTAGAGAGTTTGAGATTCTTTGGAGACAATGAGGAACAAAACCAATGGTGCGAGAGGCAACTACAATGCTATCGCAGGTATTTGGAGAGAAAAAGGATTTTTTAGTTTTGCTGTAAGTTTTGGTTAGAATCCTTTTTGAGGTTTTAGCAGATGCTTCTGTAAAGATTTAATTTTCTGTTTATTCCTTTTAGATATCAGGCTCACAGTGTTTTCTGTCTGCTTGTTTTGGTTTTCTTTGTATGTTTGATCATTTTTCTGAGATGAAATCTGAGACAGTTCAGCCCTGTGATGGGTACATTCAGGGGCAACTGTCTAAGACCTAGTTCTCAGCTGCTCCTCCGATTAAATCACCACCTTGGAACTAAACACGAAAACACTCCAGGATGAGAAATGTCATAATTCCAGATATAATACACCATTTAGGACCAGATGTCCCAGGCAGAGAACCATACTTGTGCCCTCCCACATGAATTAGCTACATTGAAGAAGTCTGAAAATCATGTTTGCACAACTGCAATTGGAAATTAACTCTTAAGCAAGCCCTTGTGGACCCAAATTTTCTTGAGTTCTAGAAGCATAATCCCTGTACAAGGAAAAGCAATCAATGGAGACATTGTGAACCAGTGTATGTTTGTGGGAACTGCTGGTAGAGACTATAAGAGGCTGGAGACTTCATGGGGTGGGGAGGGAAGTATGTCAGAAACCAGAGACACTGTCAGGACACACCATTTAAATGGCATCCTGTGGTTAATGGCCAGATAATCTGAGAGGGTCTGCAGGGTGCAAGATTAGGGATTATTCGTGGGTTCAGGGTCATAGGGAGACACTTTGCAATGAGAGCCTGAAGGAGGATGGAAGAGCACTCACTGCTTGGAGAATCAGGAATTGAAATAGGCCAAGTGTTAACAAGCAAAGGTGAATGTTCTCACCAAAGCCCCCATGAATCTCTCCAGCTCCTAAGGGGAATCTGGCACCTGAAAAGAATCCCACCCAGCCTATAAAAGCAGAAGAAAGGAGAGGAGTGACTTGAATGGGAGGAGCCTCTGGATCGTGGACAGATATCGAGCCCCACTTATTTTGGAAGAACACACAAATGTTCAATAGATCAATGAGGGAAAGTGATAGGCTGAAAAAGTATTAACACATGAGTGTGAGCCACAGCCTCTCTGTCTTTGTCCAACTCCTCTGAAACACGCCTTCTAAAAGGAAGGTCTAGTTTTAGTTCAGGTGGCCCTGGGACAGTTGTTGCTTGATCCAGGTATTGGGTCAAGAGGCGATTTAGAGGCATCCCTTCATATCCAGAATCTGACCACTTCCCAACTCTGCTTTTATTTCCTGGCCTAAGTGACTGCCACCTCTTGCCTGAATTCTTGGAATGGCCTCCTAACTGGTGATGACCTCACTTCCACCCTTGTCCTCTACTAGCTATTCTTCCTACAGCAGCCAGAGGGGTCTCTCAAGCCCTAAATCAGATTATGTTCATCTTCTGCTCAGAACCATCCAATGGCTTCCCATTGCATCCAAGGCAAAATCCAAAATCCAAACCAAAGTTCTTATTTACAGTCTATAAGCCCCTACACAGTCAGTCCCTGCTACTGCTGCCACACACCATCCCCCACCCCCAAAACACACACACACCTTTTCTTATCTCACCACCCCCCTATCCATTCACTTTTCTCCAGCCATAGCAGCCTCCTCCCCAGGCCCACCTTAGCCTCATTGTTGTTCCCTCCTTCAGAGTTCCAGACTCACTCCCTTCACATCTCAGATTTTTCTCACCCTATCAGCAAGACTTTCCTGACAGTCCTCGTTCTATCTAAAACAGCACACCTCTCCCATCACTCTGTCCTTTCCCCTGCTTCCTAGCATATTTTATACTTTTCTTCTTCGCATATTATGTACTACCTTGTTTATCAGTAACTGTTTTATCCCCAGTCTAGAATATCAGCTAGGGACTTAGACACGGTGGACAACCCAGCACCTAGACAGTGCCTGACAGTCAGTAGATGCTCAATAAATATATATTCCTGAACCTTTAAAATTGAGATACAATGTCCATATAAATTATGAAGTGTATACTTTGTTATAAAGTGTATATTTCAATATTTTAAAATATATGTATAGAGTTGTGTAACTATCACTACTATCAAATTATCTAATTCCAGAACATTTTCATCAACCCCAAAAGAAACCCCATACCCATTAGCAGTCACTTCCCATTCTCCCTTCCCACCCCAGCAATCACCAATCTACTTTGTCTCTATTCCAGACATTTCATTAAATGGAATTATGCAATATATGGTCTTTTGTGTCTGTCTTCCTTCAGTCAGCATGCTTTCAAGGTTCATCCATATTGTAGCATGTATTACTTCATTCCTTTTTATGGCTGAATAATAGTTCACAGCATGGATATACCACATTTCTTTATTCATTCATCAGCCCCAGACATTTGGGTTGTTTTCACTTCTTAGCTAGTATGAGTAATGCTGCTATGAACATTCACATACGAGTTTTTGGGTGGATGTATATTTTCAGTTTTTTGGGGGTATATACTTAGAGGCAAGTTTGCTGAGTCATGTGGTAACTCTACCTTTAACTTTCTGAGAAACTGCTAGACTGTTTTCCAAAGCAGCTGCACCATTTTACATTTCCACTGGCAACGTATGAATGTTCCAATTTTTCCACGTCCTTACCAATGCTTGCTGTTGTCCCTGTCTTTGATTATCGCTATCGTAGTGGGAATGAAGAAATATCTCATTGTGGTTTTAATTTGCATTTCCCTAATAACTAACGATGCCGAGTATCTTTTAGTGTGTTTATTGGCCATTTGTATATCTTCCTTGTAGAAATATCCATTCAAATCCTTTGCCCACTTTTAAATTGGGTAATTTGACATCATTGAGTTGTAAGAGCTCTTTATATATTCTGGATACTAGACCCTTAACAGATGTATAACTTTCAAATATTTTCTCCTATTTTATAGGTTGTCCTTTGATGGTGCCCTCTGAAGCACAAAGTTTTACATTTTGATGAAGTCCAATTTATCGATATTTCCTTTTATTGCTTATGTTTTTGGTTTCATATCTAGAAAACCATTGCCTAATCCATGGCCACAAAGATTTACTCCTATTTTTTTTACTAAGTATGTTATGGTTTTAGTGTTTACAGTTAAGTCTCTGATGCATTTTGAGTTAATTTTTGTGTATATTGTGATGTAAAAACCAAACTTCATTCCTTTGCAAATGCCTATCGGTTCTTCCAGCACTGTTTGTTAAGAAGATTGTCTTTTCCAACATTGCATGGTCTTAGAACCCTTGTTGAGAACCAACTTACCATAATATGTGAGGGCTGGGTTTATTTCCGGACTCTCAATTCTGCATTGAGATATATATTCTTTGCAATGATATATATCTTTACACCCATATCACACTGTTTTAATTACTGTAGCTTTGCAATAAGTCTTGATTTTGGGAAGCATAAGTCCTATAGCTTTGTTCTTCCTTTTCAAGATTGTTTTAGTTAGCTTGGGTCCCATGAATTTCCATACAAATTTTAGGATCATCTTGTCAATTTCTATTTTAAAAAAAGGCTGTTGGGATTTTTATAGGGATTGAGTCAAATCTCTTGATCTATTAGATGAGTACTGCCATTTTACCAAAGTCTCCTGATCCATGAACACTGGATGTCTTTCCAATTATTTAGGTATTTAATTTTTTAATGATGTTTTTTAGTTTTCAATGTACAAATCTTCCGCTTGTTTTATTGAATTTATTCCTAAGTATTTTATTTTTAATAATATTGTAAATGAATTGTAATGTGTTTATGATTTCATTTTTGAATTGTTCTTGCTAGTGCATAGAAATACAATAGCTTTTAAATATTGATCTTGTATCCTACAATCTTGCTGAACTCATCTATTAGCTCTAATTGTTTTTTGGTAAACAACTTATAATTTTTTATGTACAAATTCATGTCACAATCATAGAGGCAGTTTTACTTCTTCCTTTCCAATGTAGATGGGTTTTTTTTTTTTCTTTGCCTGGTCTGATTGCCTTATCTAGAACCGCCAATACAATGCTGAATAAAAGTTGTAAGAGTAGACATCCTTGTCTTTCTCTTGATCTTTGGGAGAAGGCATTCAGTCTTTTACCATTAAGTGTGACATTAACTGTGAGTTTTTTGTAGGCGCCTTTTATTAGGTTGAGAAAATTTCCTCTTATTCCTAGTTTGCTAATTCATATTTATCAATGTTTTCAATGCTTTTCTGCATCTGTAATGGACTAAATGTTTATGTACCCCTAAAATTCATATGTTGAAACCTAAACCCCAAAGTGATGGTACTAGGAAGTGACAAGGTATTAAGAGTGGGATTAGTGACCTTATAAAAGATGCCCTCCTTACACCATGTGAAGACACAATGAGAAGTCATCTATGAAATAGGAAACAGGCCTTTATCAGCTACTGAATCGGCCAGGGTCTTGATCTTGGACTCTCAGCCTCCAGAACTATGAGAAATAAATTTCTATTGCTTATAAGCTACCCAGTCTATGGTATTTTGTTGTAGCAGCTCAAACAGACTAAGACAGCATCTGTTGAGATGATCATGTGGTTGCTGTCTATTATTCTATTAATATGGTATATTACATTGATTGATATTCGTATGTTTAACCAATCTCATACTCTTGGGATTAATTCACTTGGTCATAGTGTATAATGTTTTTATATGGTGCTGCATTTGGTTTGGTAATACTTTGTTGATAATTTTGTTTCTATGTGCATAAGGGATAATGGTCTGTAGTTTTTTGTATGTGTGATGTCTTTGTCTGCATTTGGTATCATGGTAATACTGGTCTCAGAATGGGTTGAAAAGTGTTCCCTCCTCTTTTATTTTTTAGAAAAGCTGAGAAGAACTAGTGCTATCCTTTAACATTTTGCTAGAATTCACCAATGAAGCCATCTGGGACTAAGATTCCTTTTGTGGGAATTTTTTGATTAATGAATAAATCTCCATACTTCTTATGGCTCTATTCAGATTTTCTACTTCTTCTTGAGTCAGTTTCAATAGTTATCTCTCTCTAATATTTTTTCCATTTCATCTAGGTTATCTAATTTGTTGGCATAATTGTTCACAGTATTCCCTTAGGAGTTTTTAAATTTGGGTGAGGTAAATAGTTACGCCCCTCTTTCATTGCTGATTTTAGTAATCTTCACTTTCTCTTCTTTATTCTTGGTTAATTTAGCTAAATATTTGTCCATTTTATTGATTTTTCAAAAAAGATACCTTTGACTTCTTGATTCTTTGTTGTTTTTCTATTATCTGGCTTTTTTTGCTCACATATTTATTATTTCCTTTCTTTTCACTGCTTTGAGTTTAGTTTGCTCTTGTTTTCTAAGTTTCTTAATGTGGAAGGTTGTTATTAATTTGTAATCTTTCTTCATTTAACATAAGGTGATAAATATTTTATATCTTTTCTGAACGGCCTGGGGAAGAAAAAGATTGATTGGCATTGAAAAAGTGAGAAACATTCCCACGCAAGGAAGGAAAGGGGCCAATGAGACAAGAAACAGCATAAGCTGAGTTTTTAGAGGTGGGGGGCAAGGACTGCCAAGATATCATAAGGGGGACTCTCAAGAGAAGCATGTATGCAGGAAACATTGGAGGAAGTGTTGCTGCAGGTGATATAGTATAATTATACTTTGGTGGTTTAGGTTTTGTTTTAATTGTTTGTATTTGAAAGACTTTAGTAAAATTTTGACTGCCTTTATATTCCTTTCCAAAATTAGGCTTGTGTCTCTTCCACTTTTTTTTTTTTGGACTTACTTCTAATTAAATAATATATGTTCACATTAAAAGGTTTGAAAAATACAGGAGCATATAAAGAAGGAAATAAAAATCACCAATATTCCTCCCTAGAGACCTTTATTCTAATCCTTTTAATATGCATAATCCACAATCCCTTACCTTCATTTCAAAATTCAGAAAGCTCTGAAAATGGTAAATCATTTTGGAGGCAAAAGCTGACCTAAACATATGTGAGGCTATTTATAGTCTTTATTTATCCCTATCTTCCTGAATATTTATATCTTAGCTGCAGCGTATTATATAATATATGGAATATCACCTTCTAAAAACCAGAACATTCTGATTTTTGAAACATATCTGGCTCCAAGGGTTTGTAGACCTATCTATATTAAAATCTATATATGTATATATGTATTATACATTATTTTATTTTATTTTATTTTATTTTTTGAGACAGAATCTTGCTCTGTCGCCCAGGCTGGAGTGCAGTGGCACAATCTCAACTCACTGCAACCTCCACCTCCCAGGTTCAAGAGATTCTCATGCCTCAGCCTCCTGAGTAGCTAGGATTACAGGCATGTGTTACCACGCCCGACTAATTTTTTGTATTTTTAGTAGAGACAGGGTTTTGCTATGTTTGGCCAGGCTGATCTCAAACTCCTGGCCTCAAATGATCCTTCTGCCTCAGCCTCTTAAAGTGCTGGGATTACAGGTGTGAGCCACCATGCCTGGCCTATACATTACTTTATATCGCTACGTTTCCAACAGTATGTTGTGAATATTTTACTGTCATCAAATATTATTGGAAAACAGTTTTTAATGGCAGCACAGTGTTCCATCATGTCATATGCATTCTCGTTCATTCAATCAATACCTTTTTATATATTTAAGTCATTTTTGATTTTTCAGTATTATAAATAGCACTAGATTAAACATCCTTGTATATAAATCTGGATGTATATCTCTCAATATGTTCTTAGGAGGAATTCATACATGGAGAATAGTTTGGATATAGCATTCAAACATTTTTTAAAAATTCACGACATATGAAAAAGGACTTCCAGTGTCTCCCACTGAAGTGGAATGCTATAGTCCCCAGCCCACACACCTATCCTTGTTTCTTTGTTTGTGCTTTTATCTTATTTATGGTGCTCTTGACATACAGATTTTTTTATTTCAATAGGTTTTGGGGGGAACAGGTTGTGTTAGGTTGCATGAATAAGATTTTTAGTGGTGATTTCTGATATTTTGGTGCACCCATCACCCAAGCAGTGTACCCTCTACCCAATATGTAGTCTTTTATCCCTCACACCCTCACACCTTTCTCCCCAGTCCCCAAAGTCCATTATATCATTCTTATGCCTTTGCATCCTCATAGCTTAGTTTCCACTTATGAGTGAGAACATATGTTTGGTTTTCCATTCCTGAGTTACTTCACTTAGAATAATGATCTCTAATTCCACCCAGGTTGCTGCAAATGCCATTATTTTATTCTTTTTTATAACATACAGATGTTTTAAAATTCTTCCAGTTATATTATCTATCTTGTCCCTCTGGTTTTAGACTCAGGTATTATACTATTAAGAAAATCTTGGCCACTCAACAATATACAACTAATTGACTATATTCTTTTTCTTGTTTTATAGTTTAATTTAAAGCACTTTAATGCCTTAATCGACCTAACATTTATTTTAGAGTTTAATGTGAGGTAAAACTTTCATGTTTACTAAAGTTAACCTGCTATCTCAACACTGTTTACTGTCTAACCTTACATTTTTCCTCCACTGATTGGAAATGCAAATGTTATCACATATTAAGCTATTGTACATACAAGAGTCTAATTTTGGCCCTTTCATTTTGCTCCATATTTATCAATGTTTGCAATGTAAATGATTAAATTATTGCCATTTGATAATGTTTTAAAAATCTGGTGGTGCTGGTTCCCCATTATTCTTATTTTTTTCCGTTTCAAGCTTTCTTAGCTATTCTTGTCCATTTACAATTCTAGAAGATTTAATATCCCTCTACTATCCAACTAGAAAAACAATGATGCTTGAGTTTCAATTAGACTTGGCTTCAATTTATAGATTAATTTAAGGAATATTGACATCTTTACAACATTGAATCTCTATACTGGGAATGTGGCTTACCTCTCCATTTATTCTAACTACTTTTATGTCTCTAAGAAGGTTTTATAGTTTTCTTTAAATGAGTATTTTAAAAATTATTTCTCAATTTTATTTTTATTGCTATAATGAAGGGGAGTTTTATGTCTTATTTTACAAGAAAGCATCATTTTTTATATATTTATCTTGTAAACAGTCACCTCACTGAACTATTAGACTATTAAGTCTAATAGTTTTTCTGTTGATTCATTTGTGTTTTTTGTTAGACAATTATATTGTCTAAGAATAATGTTGATTTTGTCCCTCCTTTCCAATAGTTACATCTTTTATTTATGATTCTTTCAATACATTAGCCATATCTTCTACAACAAAATGCTAAATAACAGTGGCAATAGCAGACATCTGTATCTGACTTTAATGGATATGTCTTTAGTTGTTCACCAATAAGTATCATGATGTTTGGGGTTCACAATCACTATCATATAAATAAAATATCCTTCTGTTCCTACTTTTCAAAAGTCAAATATAAGTGTTGAATTTTTATAAAATGGCTTTTATAGCACCCATCAAAATAACAGTATGATAGCTTAAGGAAAAGTTTTTCTTATTGTTGTGATGAGATTTCTTAATCCTGCATCTTTCTTATATTTGCCCATGTGTTCCAACTTGGTGAAGGCACGTTATTATTTGCAAGTTATTTTTTGATGTTCTACTGAATTCTTCCTTTTCAAAGTCATATTCTGTTTTTCATTGACACATAATGATTGTACATATTTATGGGTATAGTGTGATGTTTTGATACAAGTATACATTGTGTAACGATCAAATCAGGTAATTAAATCCATCACAACAAATAATTTTCATTTCCCTGTATTTAGAGCATTCAATATTCTCTCTTCTAGTTATTTTGGACTATGTATTTTTTTCACAATAAATTATTGTTAACTATTCACTTTACTGTGCAATGGAACACTAGAAATCGTTCTTCCTCCCTACTACCCTCCCTCAGTTTCTGGTAGCCACAATTCTACTCCAATTCTAAGAGATAAAATTTGTTAGATTCCCAAGAACGAGATCATGTGGTATTTGTCATTCTATGCTCAGCTTATTTTGTTTAGCATAATGCCCTCTATATTCATCCATGTTGTCACAAATGACAGAATGCCATTCTTTTTTATGGCTGAATAGTATTCCATGGTGTATATGTACCACATGTTTTAATCCATTCATTTGGTGATGGGTACTTAGGTTGATTCTACATCTTGGCTATTATGAATAGTGCTGCAGTAAACATGGGAGTACAGATAGATATCTCTTCAACATACTGATTTCACTTCTTTTGTTTTTTTTTTTTTTTAATTTTATATTTAGAACAAAAAAAATCCTTTCAAAGTTTTCTAATGATTTCACCGCTTTTGGATATATACTTAGTAGTAGTACTGCTGATTCATAGGGTAGTTCTATTTTTAGTTTTTTGGGGAACCTGCATACTATTCTCCAAAGTACTAATTTACATTTCTACCAATACTGTAAATACTGTATGAGGGTTCTTCTTTCTCCACATCATTGCCAGCATGTGTTCCTGTTTTTTTTTCATACTGTTTTTTTTTTCATACAAGCCATTTAAATAGGGGTGAGATGATATCTCATTGCAGTTTTGATTTGTATTTCTCTGATGACCAATTACTTTGAGCCCCCTTTTCATATATCTCTTTGCCATTTGTATGTCTTATTTTGAGAAATGTCTGTTTGGATCTCCTGTCCACTTCAATTATCAGATTATTTGGGGTTTTTTTTTGCTATTGAATTGTTTGTGTTACTTATATATTCTGCATATTAACACCTTGTCAGATGCACAGTTTGCAAAGATTTTCTCCTATCCTTTAGGTTATGTCTTTACTATGTTGATTGTTTCCTTTGCCATGCAAAAGCTTTGTAGCTTGAGGTAATCCCAATTGTCTATTTTTGCTTCGGTTGCCTGCTTTTGAGGTCTTACAAAAAAAAATATTTGCCTAGACCAATGTTCTGGAGCATTTTCTCCAGTGTTTTCTTATAGTAGTTTCACAATTTCGGTCTTACATTTCAGTCTTTAATCCATTTTGATTTGATTTTTGTGCACGGTGAGAGACAGGGGTCTAGTTTCATTATTCTGCATCTAATTATCCAGTTTTCCCAACACCATTTATTGAAAAGATTGATCTTTCCTCATTATATGTTCTTGGCAACTTTGTCAAAGATAAGTTGGTTGTAAATGCATGGGTTTATCTCTGGTTTCTCTATTCTGCTCCATTGGCCTATGTGTCTGGTTTTATACCATTACCATCCTGTTTTGGTTACTATTGCTTTGTAGTACATTTTGAAGTCAGGTAGTTTGGTGCCTTAAACTTTTTTTTTTATGCTCAAAACTGCTTTAACTATTTGGGATTTTGTGTGGTTTCATATAAATTTTAGAATTTTTTTCTATCCATAAAAAATGACATTGGTATTTTGATAGAGATTGCATGTGAATCTGTAGATTGCTTTGGGTGGTATGGACATTTTAACAATATTAATTCTTTCAAGTCATTAACACAGGATGTCTTTCCATTTACCTGTGTCCTTTTCAACTTCTTCCGTCAATGTTTAATAATTTTCATTGTAGAGATTTTTCATCTCCTTAGTTAAATTTACTCCTAGGTATTTTATTTTTTGTAGCTATTTTAAATGGGATTGCTTTTTACATTTCTTTTTCAGATAGTTCAATGTTGGCATATAGAAACCCTAATTCATGTAGGTTGACTTTGTATCCTATAACTTTACTGAACTTGTTTTTCGGTCCTAACAGTTCTTTGGTGGCATCTGTAGGGTTTTCTGTATACATGTCATCTACAAATAGGGACAATTTGACTTCCTCTTTTCAAACTTGGATGCCTTTTATTTCTTTCTCTTGCCTAATTGCTCTAGCTAGACCTTCCTGTACTATGTTGAACACAAAGTGGTGAAAGTGGGAATCATTGTTGTGTTCCTAATTTTAGAGGAAAAGCTTTCAACTTTTCCCAGTTTAGTATGATGTTAGCTATGGGTTTGTCATACATGACCTTTATTGTGTTGTGGTACATTCCTTCATACCTAATTAGTTTAGGGTTTTTATCACAAAGGAATGTTGACTCTTATCCAGTTCTTTCTCTATGTCTATTGAGATGATCATATGGTTTTTGTCCTTCATTCTGTTACTGTCATGTATCATACTTATTGATTTACGTATCTTGAAACATCCCTGCATTCCATTTAATCAATGTGAATGATCTTTCGGAGCACTATTTGATTTGGTTTGCTAGTATTTTGTTGAGGATTTTACATCTATGTTCATCAGGGATATCGGCCTGTAGTTTTCTTTCATTGTTATGTCCTTGTGTTTTGATATTAGAGTAATGCTAGTCTCATAGAATGAGTTTGAAAAAATTCCTAGCCACTTCAATTGTTTGGAATAATTTGAGAAGAACAGGTATTATTTCTTCCTTTAAATATCTGATAGAATTCCATAATGAAGCCATCAGTTCCTGGGTTTTTTTTTTTTTTTTGATGGGAGACTTAATTACTGATTCAGTCTCACTACTCATTATTGGCTATTCAGGTTTTCTAATTCTTCATGATTCAGTCTTAGTAGGTTGTATTTGTCCAGAAATTTATCCATTTATTCTAAGTTTTCCAATTTGCTGGCATGTAATTTTTCATAACAATCTTTAATGATCTTTTGTATTTCTGTGGTATCAGTTATGATGTCTCCTTTTTCATCTCTCCTTCTTTTTTTTTCAGTCATCTCTCTTTTTTTCTTGGTCTGGCCAAAGGTGTATTGATTTTATCATTTCAAAAATACATCACTTCATTTTGTTGATGATTTGTACTTTTAAAAATTTCTATCAGCCAGGCGTGGTGGCTCACGCCTGTAATCCCAGCACTCTGGGAGGCCAAGGTGGGTGGATCACAAGGTCAGGAGATCGAGACCATCCTGGCTAACACAGTGAAACTCCATCTCTACTAAAAATACACACACAAAAAAAATTAGTCGGGCATGGTGGCAGGCGCCTGTAGTCCCAGCTACTCAGGAGGCTGAGGCAGGAGAATGGCATGAACCCGGGAGGCAGAGCTTGCAGTGAGCTGAGATCTCGCCACTGAACTCCAGCCTGGGAGACAGCAAGACTTCATAAAAAAAAAAAAATCTATTGTATTTATTTCTACTCTGATCTTTATTATTTCTTTTCTTCAAATTTTGAGTTGAATTTGTTGTTGTCTTTCTAGTTCCTTGAGATGCAACATTAGGTTACTTGTGATCTTTTTTTTTTTTTTTTTTTGGTGTAGGCATTTATTGTTCTAAACTTCTCTCTTAGAAGTGCTTTTGTTGTATTCCACAGATTTTGGTGTGTTGTATTTCCATTTTCGCTTGCCTCAAGAAATTGTTAAATCTCCTTTTAAATTTCTTCTTTGACTCATTGGTTATTCAGGAACATATTGTTTTAATTTCCATGTATTTGTACAGTTTCCAAAGTTCCTACTGTTACTGATTTCTAGTTTCATTCCATTTTGGTCAAGAAAGATACTTGGTAGGTTTCCAAATTTTTTTAATTTGTTAAGACTTGTTTTGTGGCTTCATATATGATCTATCCTCAAGAATGTTCCATGTGCTGTTTAAAAACATGTATATTTTACAACTATTGGATGGAATGTTCTGTAAATGTCTGTTAGGTCCATTTGATTTAGAGTATGGTTTAGCTCTAATGTTTCTTTATTGATTTTCTATCTGGGTGATTTGTCCATTGCCGAAAATGGGATGTTGAAGTCCCCTACTATTATTGTATTGCAGTCTATCCCTTTAGATCTATTAATATTTATATTTTTATTAATTATATATTTTATTATAATTAATATATATTAATATTTATATATCTTTATACACTTAGGTGCTCTGATGGGTGTGTGTGTGTGTGCATGTATGTGTGCACATATGCACTCTTGTTGTATTTACCCTTAATCACTGTATAATGGCCTTCTTTGTTTCTTTTACAGTATTTGGCTTATAGTCTACTTTATCTGACATAAGCATAGTTACTACTGTTCTTTTTATGGTGCCCATTTGCACAGAATATCTTTTTCCATCCTTCATTTTCAGTCTGTGTGTATCCTTACAGGTAAAATGAGTCTCTTGTAGGCAGCATGTAGCTGGGTCTTTTTTAAAAAAATCCATTAAGCCACTCTGTGTCTCTTAATCGTAAATTTTAATCCATTTACATTCAAGGTAATTATTGGCAGGTAAGGACTTACTACTGCCATTTTGTTACTTGTTTTCTAGTTGATTTGTAGATCCTTTCTTCTTCCATTCCACCTCTCTTGCAGTCTTCCCTTGGTCGGGGTTAAGTGATTTTCTCTAGTAGTATGTTTTAATTCCTTACTTTTTAATTTTAGTGTATCTAATATAGGTTTTTGCTTTGTGGTTACTGTGAGGCTTACCAAAAAATCTGATATTTATAACAAGTTTTTTGTTGCTGTTGTTTTGTTTTGTTTTTAGGGACAATGTGCCTGAACTGTGTTAGAAAGTTGGTCAGGAACACAAGCCCAAAAGCCTGCCCAAGTGGCTCAGATGGGTTTGTTTTCCAGCAAGTCTCTGCACAGATGGGATAGTTTCCAACTGCAGCAGGAGGGGCCAGAGCTGAGACTAGACCCCTTCAGGACTTGACATGGGGCAGCAGCTGGCAAGCTCACCTCATTGGTTCAGATAGGAGTGTGTCTCCCAGCAGGTCTCTGCACAAATTAGTTTCCTGACTACAGTAGGAGGGACTGGAGCTAAGACTGGGCCCTTTTGGGATCTGTTGGAGGATGATGGCTGAAGAGCTCATCCCATTGGCTCAGAAGGGCATGTATCTCCCAGTAGATCCCTGCACAGGTAGGATAGTTCCCTGACTGCAGCAGGAGGGACCAGAGCTGACAGTGGGCACCCTTGGTATCTGCTGGGGTACAGAAGTTGATGAGCCCTTCGTGGAGGCTCAGACTCCCAGGCTGCTAGATATGAGCAAGCCTCCTTCTGGGCTCTTGCACAGTTAGTTCTGAGTTGGGACCTCAGCTGAGGGTGGCTGGAGACAAGCCACAGGGCAACTTTCAAGTTCACTGCCAAGATCGATGTTGGCAGGCAAACAAGCCTCTCTACTGAGACACTAGTGTGCCTGATTCCACCTACAACCCTTGGAGGTTGGTTTTAGTTGCAGGCTCAAGGCCAGAAAGGGCTGTAGCCAAACTCCTTGGGGAGCAGGGCCATTTCTAGGCTTGAACCTGGAAGCACAATTGGCAGATCTTCCATTTGGGTGTCAGTTTGTACTCTCAAAACAACCCTCCTAGGTCTTGGATTTTAATAGGGTTTCACAACTTTCTACCTATATCCCAAGGCTCCTACATAGAGACTTTGTCTACAGATGGATACTGAATTCCTGATGTGGTGGTGGGATATGAGGGAGGGATATGTGGAGGGATATGAGACATCTTGCTGATGTCACTATAAATTCATCTTGCTTGTGATTTAGTTAAGATCCTTACATTTATTTATTTATTTATTTATTTTTGAGATGGAGTCTCGCTCTGTCACCCAGGCTGGAGTGCAATGGCGCAATCTCGGCTCACTGCAACATTCGCCTCCCAGGTTCAAGCTATTCTCATGTCTCAGCCTCCCGAGTAACTGGGATTACAAGCACCCGCCACCACACCCAGCTAATTTTTGTATTTTTAGTAGAGATGGGGTTTTGTGTTGGTCAGGCTGACCTCAAACTCCTGACCTCAGGTGATCCACCCACCTCGGCCTCCCAAAGTGCTGGGATTACAGGCATAAGCCACCATGCCCGGCCAGTTTTCTTTCTTTTATGCAGTTACTATCTTGGTCAGTTTACTGTTTCAGAATAATGCAAATAAAGAGAAAAATGGGCCAGATGAAGTGGTTCATGTCTGTAATCCCAACACTTGAGGAGGCCAAGGAGGGAGGATCACTTGAGCTCAGGAGTTCAAGACCAGCCTGGGCAACATAATGAGACCTCATCTCTACAAAAAACAAAAACAAAAAAAATGTAGCTAGGAGTAGTGGTGTGTGCCTGTAGTTCCAGCTACTTGGAAGGCCGAGGTAGGAGGATCACCTGAGCCTGGCAGGTCAAGGTTTTAGTAAGCCATGATTGCACCATTGCACTCCAGCCTGGGTAACAGAGTGAGACCCTGTCTCAAAAAAAAAAAAAAAAAAAAAAAAGGAAAATGTATTCTCTTTTTCCATCTTTTGGAACAGAATATAGCATGTGAGACTCCTTGAAAGTTTTAAAGGGCTTATCAGAAAATTATCCAAGCCTAGAGCCTTTGCTGATGTAGTAATTTTAAAACTTCTACTTTTTCTCACCTTGATTATTGGTTTATTCAGGGTTTTCTACATTTTCTGAGGAAATTTTCTAAATTCACAGGTTTCTATAAATTTGCCAATTTTAATGAGATGCTCTAATTTATTACTATAATTATAAACCATTCCCTTATTATTTAAAATATTAAAATGTTTCATCTGTACATATTGTTATAACAGTTTTCCCACTTCTACTTTTGTGTACTTGTGGGTTTTCATGTATTTGTTCTCTTTTGTTTGTTTTTAGGTGTTCTTTTTAAGCCCATCCTTCCTCTGAGACCTCCCTCCTCGCCTATTCAGGCTCCTAGAAGAGCTCTCATGCCGAATCCATCTGCTTTCTCCACTTTGCCCATTACCCAGTACTCTGTGCAGAGTTTATCTGCTCCAAATTTCTCACGACAGATCTTGACCAGTACAAGACAATATCTATAATCCAAAGTTTCCCTTCTCCTCTTTTTCTACAAAAACTTATTTGATTCTGTCCCATCCGTATGTTATTTTCGGGTAGCTGGTTAATTCATTCAATGAAAACAATGAGAAGGAATGAAAGAGAAAGACTACTGAGATCACTGAAGTGGGGTTCCTGAGATAAGTCCTGAACCAGATCTACCACAGACTAGGTCTGGGGTCTTTTCTCCAGACCATAGTTTCCCCCAGCTGTAAAAAAAAAAAAGGAATTGGATTTCAAGATTTCCAGTCACATTCACCTTAAGCATTCTATGATTATTTATTAGACAGATTTTCAAATAAAATATTAATAGCTGAGACTACATTAACATGTTGTTTGGTCTGTGTAATAGTTCCATTTCAACAGCTATCTTTGGGACTTTCAACCCAAAGCAACAAGCAGCCTGAGATTTCCTAATACTGCTCAAATGATTTGGCAGTAGAATTGTTTATAAAATTCATTTGATCCATCAGTGTCAAAGCCAAATCTATGTTGTTCCAGTATCCTAATAAAGTGATCAATAGAAGCCTGGATTGTTGTTGGAAAAAGTAAAGTAGGAGCAAGAAATGGAAATCACCAAATTGCCAAGCAAAGCAGTATGAGAACACTAAAGGACATAACACAAGTCTGCCCTTCTGTATTCATTTAATGTCAGTTATAATTTCTCCCAAAGGAGACCTTGAATTTCTTAATTATGTTCTTAAATTACAACATTTGAAATGGTAACTCTAGTTGAATACTCCTTCTAGGCATTGTATCTTCTAAGAAATGTCCCCCATTCCAGCTCCATACATAAGGTTTCTACTAGGAACCTATCTCCGGAGCAACAGTTCATTGATTGGCCCAGAAAGGAGTGCATGACCAAAGCAAAGACAATGAGTTACTTCCCTGGATATTGGGACTTGGAACCATGACAATAAGAGGAGCTTCCCTGAGACTGCTGAACATTCTGAGCACGTAAGCAGTGAAGCCCATGAGCCACTAGAAGCCACATGTTCTGCCATGTGGAGAAGAATGGTAAGTGGCAAGAGAGAAAAAAGACACCTGTGTGCAGAGAGAAGTGAGACATAGAGGCAGCTGGATAAACACTCATAGAGCAACAGATTTGAGAGAGATTTGCAAACTATAAGGCTACTAGAGAGGCATCACTCTTAGATAAACTCAGACAGCTGGTGTGCTGCAGTAAATACTAGAGCAAAACTGCCTACTTTGAAGATAGCGAATGAGACTTAACCACGAGCAGTTGCCAATAGAACCTGGGAACTCTTTGCATGGGTATCAGTGTTCAGATAGAGGCCCGTGACCATCTGAACACTGATCCACTGAGAATATAGAACAGTGTGGTGACAACAAATAGAACGAAGCCAAGATGAGAAAAGAGGACATGAACATAGACCATGCTACCATAGCTTGGTTTTATGCAGACGGACATGTGGCTAGTACATGGACATGACTGAATTGATTTTATATCATGCTTATGTCAACTATGTAATAAATTTAATGTAATTTTACTTCACAGGATAGATTTAGTGATTCATAATCAATCACTTTAATACTCAAAAGACATGATTGGATTAACCCTACAAGGTATAGTTATAGATAGCTGACCCTAGAAAATTGCAAATGCCAGTGTCAACAACATTCAGATTTTCAGAGTATGAATGAAGCAAGGGATAAACGGTCCTTCTTACAGGATGGCTCAGTCCTGTCAAGATGTGCTCTTCATCCCTGTCCTTTAATCCTACTGACTCAGTCACACTTATAAACACTTTTGTGTTTATAACTTCTTTCCCATCTCCTCCCCTGGAGTAACTTTCTATCTCCCACCACCCCACCTGGTAAATTTTATCTATTTTTTAATTTCCTACTCAAATATCATCAATGTGATGTTTTCCCCTATACCCCAGGCAATCCGAGTAGTTCCGAATCCTGTGATCAGCCACTTCTATGAAACATTTACTGCAGTTGTCACATTGCCTTCAATTACATGTTTACATGTCTGCCTTTCCCAGCTGTGTTGTATTCATCTCTGTACTCCCCAGATCTAGCACACTGCCTGTACTGAATGGTTATTAAGTGAAAGCAATGAAATAATTAATCCCTAATTACTATGCATTACAATAACGGTTATAGTTTTTCAATTTGTGACAAAATAAACTTTGCTGTAATTTTATATAGGCATGGCAATAACATAAACTTTGGCTATTGTGTGTTTATTCTTGTTAGTCAGCTATCCATGCAATACAGCTATCTCCTTAGAACTTAAAAACACAACCAATAAAAAAAAAAACAGTACATGGTAGATGAGTGTGTTCTTCTCTACACAAAGATACCGATATCATACCCTCACTTTAGGAGGTATGAAAGGATGAAAGAGGAATAAGTTTAATATTTTTTGAATTCAGTTTTACATCTATTTCTAAGAACCAGTTATAAAATTATGAAAGGCAAAATTTGGGGCAAAAAAATATGGAAGTGTTGCTAAATTTTGTAGATTGCTAATCTTACCCAGTTTCAGTTTCTTGGCCAATGCATCAATTTGATTGGTGGGGTCAGATCCCATGGACAGGAAGCATATCAGAGGTGTCTGGGTATCACTTTCTTCCCAAGTTTTCTCCAGATTTAAGATAACTGGTTCTGTGTACTTCTCCTCCAAAGAATCTGCAATATACTTTCTTGCTTGAAAAACAGTACGGTCTGGGCACCAAGACCTAAAAATGAATACAAGTTGGGCAAAATAAACTAAACGTGTTCAATTTTTTTTTTTTTTTTTTTGAGACGGAGTCTCGCTCTGTCGCCCAGGCTGGAGTGCTGTGGCGCAATCTCGGCTCACTGCAAGCTCCGCCTCCCGGGTTCACGCCATTCTCCTGCCTCAGCCTCCCGAGTAGCTGGGACTACAGGCGCCCGCTACTACTCCCAGCTAATTTTTTGTATTTTTAGTAGAGACGGGGTTTCACCGTGTTAGCCAGGATGGTCTCGATCTCCTGACCTCGTGATCCGCCCGCCTCGGCCTCCAAAGTGCTGGGATTACAGGCGTGAGCCACCGCGCCCGGCCAACGTATTCAATTTTTATCCTATCTGAGTAAGCAAAAACATACATTTAATTAGCAAAAGGGCAACAAGCTAATTCCTACTTTTCCACATCTATGTAAGAGGAATGGCAAGGTTTCCTATCCATGGATGAGCACAAATTTAATCGTGTAATTTTGGTACCAGCCAGGCATTGGCAAGAAATAGGGCAGAGCCCATAACAACACAGTGTCCTCTACCAGCTCCAGCACATGGTAGGAGCTGATGTGCCACACACTCTGAAGCTCCACAGCCTTCAGGGGCGGAACCAATGTGCCAAAGATGCCCAAAGTAAGTTGATCAGCAAGCATTTGTGGCATACCATTTGTGTAGTGCACACCATAGCAAGTTCTACACACACAGCACAGACACATTGGATAAGTGTCATTTAATACTGATATGGTAAAGTACAGACAAGCCCCACGGACTTTTTTTTTTTTTTTTTTTTGCTACTAGATTGCACTATTTGACATAGATCTAATTTTTAAGTGATGGATTTAAAAATAGACACATTTGTTCCAATAAAACTAAGTAGCCCTGGCCAGGCACGATGGCTCAGCCTGTAATTCCAGCACTTTGGGAGGCCGAGGCTGGCGATCATGAGGTCAGGAGATCGAGACCATCCTGACTAACACGGTGAAACCCCGTCTCTACTAAAAATACAAAAAATTAGCCGGGCATGGTGGCAGGCACCTGTAGTCCCAGCTACTCGGGAGGCTGAGGCAGGAGAATGGTGTGAACCCGCGCGGAGCTTGCAGTGAGCCGAGATAACACCACTGCATTTCAGCCTGGCCAGAGTGAGACTCCGTCTCAAAAAAAAAAAGGAGCCCTTTCATACTCTGCGAACTATGCGGTCCACATTACTGTTGTTCTGGTCACTCTTGAAGGGTGACAATATCTAAGAAACAGCTTTTTCTAAGAAGTTCAGACTTAGGTGTATAACATTAGAAAAGACAAAAATTGCTTCAAAATAACTCTACCTTTCATTTTTCATGTGGGGGTCTCATCTCCCCTGCTCTACTCCTCTGCCTTACCCACCCACCATACACACACACACACATACACACACACACACACACACACACACACACACACACACACACAGATTTTTTTCAATGTGGAAGGTCTCTGAATCACTGGATACTGAGAAAATATAAAAAGTGAAAAGAGAGGGCGATTTTCTTCTTTAACATCAATTTCAAACTTTTGTTTCCATTTTATAGCCAAAAGTAGCATTTATGTATTTCAAATTCAGTGCAATATTATTGGTTTTTTTCTCAAATGCAATTTAACTTTAGCTTATAAGCTAATTGTCTTGTAACTTTGTGAGGTCTGTTTTTTTAAAGAAATAAATTCAACAACAACTGATTTACACTCAATGGTAAATCACGAACAAAGTGAATAATAACAGCATATTTTTCACGCTTTTTGCTAAAAGCACTATCGTTAATATGTTTTCAAAATACATCATTCCCTGTCACCATCACCATTTTATTTTGCTTGCCAAGGAACTGAAGAACTGCTATCCAAAACCATAATTTGGAAGTACATACATTTCTTATAATATTAGGTTGGCACAAAAGTAATTGCGGTTTTTGCAGTTACTTGCAATGACAGTGATATAGTGAAGTAAACTCACTGAGATAAAATCTGTAATTTAGCAATATTATGAGTGATGCTTCTAGGTCTGATAATGCCTGTTCTCACCTGATAAGTAACAGTTTACGGCAGGTATCTAGTGAATCGTTATATCCATCAGGGATAATTTCCTCCTCTGGAGCATCCTTATCAAACCAGCTTTTCCACCCCTTCTCATTACGAGATATCTAAAAGAAGCAAGCCAATTAGCAAGCCACAGAACTATATGTAATTGGAATATATTAGAAAGGATTCTGAATCACCTGAGAGGGTCATTCTTTACAGGCAGATAATTTTTCAAGCATAACGGCACAGTTTAAACCTTTCTTCAGGATCAATGACTTGAATAACATGGATATTACTATTCCCTTCCAGTTCTTCCATTATTTTTCTACATTATTTGCTACAATTAGGACCATGTGTCAACTGCACCAAATGATTGGGCCAGAAGAAACACAAATCAAGGTTTCTCAAGCTTGGTATTATTGTCATTTGGATCTGAATTTTTTTGTGGCGGGGGGGGGGGGGGGGCTGTCCTGGGCATTGTAAGATGTTTAGCAGCGTCCCTATCCACTAGATGCCAGTAGCACCCTCCACCCGGGTCCTAACAATCAAAAATGTCTCCAGACATGGCCAAATGCCCCTGGGGTTGGGTAGATTACCCTCAGTTGAGAACCACTAACAGACTATTCTGATAACCCAACCTCTAAATGTTGATCTCTACTTAAAAATAATGATAGATGAGAAAATCAAAACTTTTATCTTCCTAGTGATACCCCACCTTGAGACCTAAAGCCTGATAGCGAAAGAGTCTCTCCAACAGCTGGTCTTAAATATTGTTCAGAAGCATGAAAAGGACTTCAGGTTTTCAGAGGCATTAAAAGGTGCTCACTGACGCCCAAGTGCCATCAAGACTAAGCACAAAAACTATAGATTATTGAGCCTATCCCTTCTCTTCAGCAACAATCAGGCTGGGTTATTTAGACAGTGTTTGTAAGTGTGCTTTTAAAAAGCCACGGTACACAGTGGCTCACGCCTGTAAGCACTTTGGGAGGCCAAGGCGGGTGGATCACCTGAGGTTGGGAGTTCGAGACCAGCCTGACCAACATGGAGAAACCCTGTCTCTACTAAAAATAAAAAAATTAGCCAGGCGTGGTGGCAAATGCCTGTAATCCCAGCTACTCAGGAGGCTGAGGCAGGAGAATCACTTGAACCCAGGAGGCAGAGGTTGCTGTGAGCCGAGATTGCACCATTGCGCTCCAACTCTGGGCAACAAGAGCGAAACTCCCTCTCAAAAACAAAAAAATAAAAAAATAAAAATAAATTAAAAAGCCACAGTAAGCAACAATAGCAAATAGCAAAGGCTCCTATAGCAGATGCCCTATGCCAGACGTGAGGATTATGCTTTTTCCTCTATGACCCCTACTTTTTATTGAGGCATAGAGGTTAAATAACTGTCCAAAGTCTCGTATCTGTAGTGTGAACAATTCATCATACAGGATACAGATAGAGTATAAATTAATAACAGAACAGTTATTCTGCAACTCTGTTGCTCCCACTTTGTCCCTGGGGCACTAAAAGATGAAGAGGATTTCTGGCCTGGCGTGGTGGCTCACGCCTGTAACCCCAGCACTTTGGGAGGCAGAGGCGGGCAGAGTGCCTGAGCTCAGGAGTTTGCGACCAGCCTGGGCAACACGGTGGAACTCCGTCCCTACTAAAATACAAAAAATTAGCTGGGTGTGGCGCTGTGTATCTGTAATTTCAGCTACTCAGGAGGCTGAGACAGGAGAATTGTTTCAACCCGGGAGCTGGAGGTTGCAGTGAGCCGAGATTGCGCCATTGCACTCCAGCCTGGGCAACAGTGAGACTCCATCTCAAGAAAAAAAAAAAAAAGAAGAAGAAGAAGGGGATTTCTGAAATGTTTCACAACTGCCATCTATCTCCTGAAGATTGCAGCAACTCTCTCTGGTTGGCTGCCCTCAAAGAAGATGGCTGCATGCCAGGGCCTGGGTGTTGCCAGCCCTACCTTGCCCCTGCCCACAGTATCCCCCACAGGCCTCCTCCACAACTGCAGCTGAGGCACAGGAAGAAAGGAGATGACTATTCTTCACCTACTGACTTTCCACCTGCTAATTTTGACTTGACCACAGTACAGCTTCAAAGTGAGCTGCAGCCATGATAGGTGATAAGATGACTTCCAGCCTCTGGATGTCCACCTCCATCTCTCATTCCTTTTCCTGGCCCTTGGCCTGGGATGCCAAGGTCAGGGCAGCTGCTCTATTATTTTTCAGTTCCTGACACCCACTCAGCTGGGAGACTGATCTTCTGCTTCCTCCCTTCCTTCCTACAGGCAGGCCAGACTGATGGCCACCTGATTGCAGGTCTCCGCTGAACTTTTGCAACCTTCCTGAGAACTGCCTCTCACCCCACTTCTGGCCCAATCGGTGGTGTAAGAGGAGTGGGAGATAAATAACTCATGATGGCATGGGAAGACATGAGCTTCGCCACTTATTGGCAATGGGCTCTTGGGCAAGTACTTAACTAACTCTTTGAATCTCTGTTATCTCATCTATAAATTAGGGTCAATAACTCTGCCCTTCTGTGGCAGGGTTATTGTTGCAAAGTACCTATCCCATAGTAAGCAGTAACAGCTACTATATTCTACCTCATGAGTAGTTAAAACCTAGTTGGCAGAGGCAAACAACAATAAATATCCTTGTATCAATATAAACCATCATTAGAGGGCGTGGGCTTCAAGTGATTTTTCCAGTGGTTCTTGACTATCTCCCTTACCCAATCTCTGACCAGACCGAGATCACTTTCTTTTCTTTTTTTTTCCCCCCGAGACAGAGTCTCACACTGTCACCCAGGCTGGAGTGCAACGGCGCGATTTCGGCTCACTGCAACCTCCGCCTCCCAGGTTCAAGCGATTTTCCTGCCTCAGCCTCCCGAGTAGCTGGGATTACAGGCACCTGCCACCACACCCAGCTAATATTTTGTATTTTTAGTAGAGTCAGGGTTTCACTATGTTGGTCAGGCTGGTCTCAAACTCCTGACCTCGTGACCCACCTGGCTCAGCCTCCCAAAGTGCTGGGATTACAGGCATGAACCACCGCGCCCAACCCAAGATCACTTTCTTTTTCCAAGCATTTGTTTGGGCTTGGAGGACTTATCTGTAGTTGTACTACAAAACAAAGCTCACTGTCTATCCACAGATGGAACCCAGAGAGTTTATCCAATTGTCTCAGACCCAACCAGGCTGAATAGGTAGAGTCTACACAATGTTTCAGAAATGCCACTAAACAAACAGAGGCAGCTAACACAGTATGTTGGGCAGGGGATTGGTGATTACAGCATGAGGCTCTGACAACCTGCAGTCTACCTATGGCCCCATCTGTCAGTCACTAGCAGCCACAGAAAAGAGATGATTATTGGCATCTGACACTGGGAAACTGCAGGCTTCATCAGTGACAGGCAGTTGCAGCCAACAGATCCCAGTAAGAAACAGCCATCTTTATTCTGAGTCTCATGATTGTTTTCCAGTAACAACTGACTCAACAATTAATCCACAGTAATCAATGTACATTTTCAAATAAGAAAAAAACAACAAGCAAATCGGTACCTATTTCTCCATTTTCACCATTATATTTCACCACTAAAATAATTAATTTTTTAGAGGGACCTCAACCTCTTAATTTGACTCACATTCAAATCCGCACAAATCACTTAATCATAGGCAGAAGTTAAAGTGTAAAAGGATGAATCGTCTACAATAAAAGGGTCCATCTACTGGTTCTGATTCCAGCAGCAACTCAAACAGGCATACAAAAATGACCCATGCCCACCACACAGGAGGAAAATATAGTTGCCTGCAACTATGAAGAGGTTAACCCTGAAGTCCATCCATCCAAGATCTCTCCCAGACAGCCACAGAGACTCAAATCCAAACTATTGGGTTGACTTTTTTGGGTGAAGGAATTGCTGCCAGGAAGCCCCAGTTTAAGTGGCCCGGGTATGTTTGGGTTTGCAGATCTGCACTTTCAACCAGCCCTTTATTGTATTACCTGGTTCATAATTTCTGCAAATTGTGGAAGTTTACTCAGCTCCACAAGATTCAGCCAAGTCATGTCAAGGATCCAGCGATAGGGTTTGGGAGGACAGGCTTTCAGGTCCAGAGCTGCTCCCCCTGGGGAAGAGCGTCAGACGGGGTGAATTGGGTGAGCCTGTACTTCACTTCTAGAAATGTACTTTCCAAATAATAAAAGCAAAATAGCCACATTACTGAAAATATAGGAAAACTGGAAAATAATATTACAGAAAATGTGAGGGTTTTCTGGTACATTTCCTTCAAGTCCTAGTGTTTTATTTACTGATTTATACCATCTTATAAGGTACAAATAACAACTCTGTCATTTTTCCCTGCAAAGAATTTTTCTCAAGTGATTATATTTGTTTGCTTTTTATTTTTTAACCATCTAAAATTTATAATTTTGATATCAATGAATATGTTGATCTTTTCATGTGTGGATTTTAAATATCACTTCTTAGTCATTACTCCTCGAGAAGCTTGCCATTAAGTACTACTTCTTACCAGGTCAAACAGATAGATAAACAGATGGATGGGTTAGGGTTAGGGTTAGGGTTAGGGTTAGGGTTAGGGTTAGGGTTAGGGTTAGGGTTAGGGTTAGGGTTAGGGTTAGGGTTAGGGTTAGGGAAGGAGGGTGGGAGAAATGTAGGCTAGGGATAAAAAGAGGGACAGAAGAAAGAAGAAAGTGAAGGAGGAAATGATATAATAGATCTATGGGTTTTTTAGTGGATGACTAATACTGAAATCATTTATCCATTCATTGATTGAACAAATATTTATTGAGCGCCCTCTAGGTATTTGACATGTTCCAGACACTGGGGGATATAGCACAGAAAACCCAATCAGGCCCTTGCTTTTACAGAGTCCAGTGGAGAATGAGTTGCAGCACTGATCACATTCTGAAACAAATCTCAGGTCAAATGGGCATACCCAGCATTTTCCAATGAAATACATGATGATATTTACAATTTCAAAATTCCTCTTATGCACGTCTTTAGTAATGTATCATAATAATTCCAGCTCCATTGTTGTTTAATTCAGATCATGCAAAACAGTGATTCTTTAACTTTAAAATCTTATCATCTTCCTTAAGAACTCATCATTCCTTCCAGTTCACAAATCAACTCATGGACCAAAAAAGGGGCTTGGGGGAACTACAGGTCTTTGCTCTCCCCATCTAGCATCGCCCTGAGTAGCTGTATGAACTAAAATACTTTTTTCATGTAAACCCATTTGCTCTACCACAGGGGACTTGGGAATCTGTGGCTCTGAGTGCAACAACACCTTTAGAACAACGTGTAAACCTTCTTCTCACCGTCGGCCCCTCTGCAACCTGGAGACAGAGCAGGTCTCACTGGAGCACCAGTATTGCTAATGTAGGAGTCACTGGTGCGAGAAGCAGCCACTAGAGAGAGCCACCTGCAGGCCTGGCACAGAGACAAACTCACCCCTTTTCTTCTTGGTTGTTTCCAGAGAAATGTTTTCATGTAATCCTGAGCTTTAGAGACACCAGGAGAAGAAATCTAAGCTACCTTTGTGTTTCCAAACATATTGAGCACCTAAACTAACCCAGAACAATGACGGCCCTTCCTAGTCCCCAAAATATCCTGGCTCTGCCACTTATTAGCTGCATAAACTTGAACAAAAAAACATGAATCCCTCTCAGTTTCCTTATCTGCCAAATGGATGTCTGATAGAATCTACCAGATTGGCTGCTGTGAAGGTTAAATACATTAATGTACCTAGAACAGTATAGAATAATAATAAGAGCTATGTAATCATTAGCTGTTGTTCTGACATTCTTTCTCTCTCTCTCTCGCTCTCTCTTTTTCTTTCCCCGCTTGGAAGGCCAAGGTCCAGTCCAGGTTGGAAGGCAAGAAAATACCCCCTAAGGTGTCTTTCTGTACACAGTCTATGACAAAAGAAAGATAATATCTTTCTAAAATAACCAGGCAGGGAAGAAAGGTAAATCCATTGCTCTATAATGCAGGATTGCGCCTGGTATCCATTTCATTTTTCAAAGTGTTCTGACATTTTTGGTTGAAGAAGAAAGTCAAAGGCACCTTGCAAATATTGCAGAAAGCAAGTAGCAATTGAAACAAACAAACAAACAAAAGCTGTCACTCTTGGGAAATCAAACATTTCTGCTACGATAAATAACTCTTCCACTCTCCCCCTTAAGTATTGAGTTCAAAATGATTTTTTAAAAGTATCTATGATCTAAGGATCATATTTGTTAACTTTGTAAAAAAAAACATTAAAAACAAAGTCATACCATCTTTTAAAGATAATTCAGTCAAAATGTAAGCCAGTTCAAAACTGAAACAAATTTTATGTTTTGTTTAAAAAGAAAAACTCCTTTATTGCTGAGCCAGTTGTACTGCTGTCAATCAACCTATCATACAATCCCAAATTAATCTTCTTAAAGCACTGTTCTGTTCATGCCACATCCCTGCTCATAAAACATTCAATGGCTCCCTATTCCCAACCAAATTAAATCCAAACTCCTCTCACTGACTCTCCTGGCCCTATACAAGATAGTTCTTCCCTGACTCCAATTTCATGAAATGGGGTCACAAATGTGCTCACACCACAACCCATGTGTTCAGCCTTCTTTATTTTTCTGTAACAAATCTAATCCTCCCTGACAAATTCCCTCCCCACTGTGTTGCCGTGTTTCTCAGTCTCCTCTGATTTACCCACCCTCTTTCAAATAACCTAGTCTCTTTCAGGTAGTAGCTCTGCTCTGGCTGGTTGGTAGGTGGGAAAGGTGAGACGGGGTGGGATTATGTGTGGAGCATGCCTCAGGTCTTCAGGCTGCTCTCCAGGCTACCCATGCCTCAGGTGCAGGCTGGGTCCCTGTACTATATCCTATGTCTTATGAGCTACAATAAATGCTATCTGTCGGGGCCCCGGGCTGCAATCTACTGCCCCAGCTCCTGGCATTGGTCCTTTGTCTGCAGGTGCAAAGTTCTCTTTCTTTACAGCTTTTTGGTTTGACCTCCAGTCTCTGCTGCATGCCAGCCCTCTCAACCCTTGAATATTGCCACGTTCCTACTTGCCAAACCTCAGGCTCACCCATCCAGCCATTCCCCTGCTTCCATGGTGGGTGTGACACTGGGCAGAATGCAGGGGCATCTCCTATCTGGGAGTTTCTCCGGCACTCTCCCCTTCTCAGCTCCCTCAGGAGGCAAGGAGGAGATGAGGATCTTTGCACTTGACCTCCTCTTTCTACCTCTGACCTCCTTTTTCCTTCCCACCATCCACTGTGGACCCAGGCACCAGGTTTCCCACTTCTTCCTTTCTATATCATATGTGCCTCCTTCTCAGGGGTCATATTAGCAGATGGCATTCAGGAAGCAAAGCCAGCTCACCAATAAGGAAAGATTCTAAAGTATACTTCTCCTCCACTCATATTGCACAGTGTCTTTGTCCATTCAGCCACTATCACAAAATGCCATAGGCTGTGTGGCTTAGAAGCAACAGAAATTTTTATTTCTCACAGTTCTGGAGGCTGGGGAGTCCAAGATCAAGACCCTGGTGAATTCAGTGTCTGGTGAGGGCCCATTTCCTGGTGCATAGATGGCTCCTTTCACGGTGTCCTGACACGGTGGGAGGGGGAGTGAGCTCCCTCGGGCCTCTTTCATAAAAGCACTAACCCCATACATGAGAGCTCTACCCTCATGACCTAATCACCTTCCAAAGGCCTCACCTGCTAATACCACCACCTTGGGGGGTAAGATTTCAACAGATGAAGTTTGAGGGGACACAAACATTCAGACCATAGTGCATAGATATGAGGCTTCCCCAGATTGTGGGGGCCATTTTGCTGCCACTGCTGCCTGGATTTCAGCATGCTTCAATGCCCCCTACCCCTCTGCTCAGCATCCTATAATAGCAGGGCTGCAGCCCAAGTCCAGGTGAGGGCTTAAAGATTTTTGAAATGAGGTAAAGTAGGTTTCCAGATTGGGTAAATTCACTTATTTTACTTAAACATCCCCAAGACCAAAACCTCATACATCTGGACACTCTCTATAGTGCCTCCTCCCCGCCCTAGATAGTGTTCATTGTACCATACCACACTGCCTTAAAAAACTAACTTCCACAAGTACATTAGACCTCTGAAAAAGATATGAACCAGATGATACATTTCAACTTCCTTGGAACTACCAGAAATAAAACCTTGTTCACGAAAAAGGCACAAAGAAGAGATTTCAGAGATGATGCAAAATAGTTTGCAAAGTTTCCACAGTGGTAATCTAACCTGAATCTGAGGAAGGAATTAAATGAAGTAGAGAAAGAGTAAGAAGTTATCGGTGACTGCCCGTTTATTATAAATAGGCTGCAGAGGACAAAAGTGTAGCAGGTCCTATCACCTTGTGGGTTAGAAATACTCCATATTTTTCCCTAGATTAGCTTTCATTCCCATGGCTTTGGTTGTTATTTCTGTACCCTATCTTTGTAACTGCCTGACTCTTCTCTCAGACTGTCTAGATTACTTTTTTTTTTTTTTTTTTTGAGACAGAGTCTCACTCTGTCACCCAGGCTGGAGTGCAGTGGCACGTTCTCTGCTCACTGCAACCTCTGACTCCCTGGTTCAAGTGATTCTCCTGCTTCAGCCTCCCGAGTATCTGGGACTACAGACACATGCCACCACGCCCAGCTAATTTTTGTATTTTTAGTAGAGATGGGGTTTCACCTTGTTGACCAGGATGGTCTTGATCTCCTGACCTTGTGATCTGCCCGCCTCTGCCTCCCAAAGTGCTGGGATTACAGGCGTGAGCCACTGCGCCCGGCCTAGGTTATCTTTTCTACTTGTTTTCTGGATAGCTCAAATTTCACATGTCTGTAGCCATAAGAGCTGGTCACAAACTGTTTCCCCGCCTTTCAAACACATGGGGAATTGCATTTCCCTGCTCTTTTTGAAGTGAGATGTGGCTGCGTGTCTGGCTTTGGCTAAGGAAATAGGAGCGTAAGTGACATGTGTCACTTGTGGGGTAACTTTTAAGAGCCAGTGCACAGTCTGCCACATCCTTGCCCCTCTGCCGTAGTAGTTATGGAAGCAATGTGGATTTCTGAGTGACTATAACAGCATGTTGGAGAGGTAACATGAATGAGAAGTACACCTTGGTTGTGTTAAGTCACTAAAATTTTGAGATTGTTTTTATGGCAGCAAAACCTGGCCTATTCTGATTCTGACTAAATAGGTCCCAAAATCACATCCAGCAATCCCCCACTCCAACCCTCCTCAAACCAGCTCCTCTTCCAACCAACCAGACCAGAAATCTCTGCATAGACCGGAAATCGTAGACTCATTTCTGCGTGCTCTCTTGGCTCTTGTATGCATCGGTTTTGCCATTTTACCTCCCTCATCTCTCATACCCTTAACCCCCTGCATATTCCCATTGCCTTTACGCCAGGTTGGGAATGTATTCCTGCAGTTGGGAAGTTTGAAAGAGACTCCCTTGAACCTCTTTTCTTTGATCCTTACACGTGTGCCAAGTTCACCTCCCTAAATGACCATAATGATCAATCACATCACCACCTTACACAACTCCCTGTTTCTTCCCAGATCAAGAAAATCCTTCCTATAGGAGCCCAGGCTCTCCACAGTATGTCACCAGTTTACATGTCCAGCTCTATTTCTCAATATGCCTCCATATCCACCTTTCATTTCAACAAAACCAGACTGATTCTTACAACTTAGATGTTCTCCACTCATTCCATTTTTCATGCTGTTCCATTTCAGCATGGAATGTTTTCCTCATTTCTACCTCTTCGGGGTCCACCTCAAATGCCACTTTTTTGGGGGGGTGAGGGGAGCCAGAAAATAATTGGTTAAATCATATATAAAGAGCCAAAAACACAAGAAAAAGATGGAAACATTTTGCCACATACAAGATGGTTCCCCAATTCATGGCTTAACCCACAAAGGTATATTTTCTAAGAAACTTTTTTTGATTTCACCAACCACATGTAATCTCTCCCTCCTTTTAGACTCAACACTTGTTTCTTAGCTCTCTTATAGCACTTAGGTGATTCTGCCTTACTTTGGAGTTATTTTTCAATTATCTTTATCCCCATTCTGAGGTTACTATTTCTTTTCAAGCAATATCTGGTTTATTTTTACATCCCCAAAGCTAGCGTGGTGGGTTTACATAACATGTGCTCCGTAAATACTCGTGTAACTAAACTGAAATGAAAATTCCATTCTTTTGTCTTCTTAATTATACCTTTAACATGGAGATATGCAATGAATAGGATTAACTTCAAATATGAAACACAAGTGAGCCTTTTCTTGCAGTCTGAAAAATCATTATACTCCCTTGCTGAGGGAATGGCTCTCCTGCTAAAGAAAGCCATCACCAGTATCACTTTTCCACACTTGGGCAATTGATTCTCCTAGGCATGGTCAGCAGTGAATAAACTGAATATAATTATATCAATAACTACAATAATATCAATATTCAGTTGAGTTGGCACAGACCTGAATCTTAAGTAATGAGGGCAAAACAAATGAAAAACAGAAAAAAGGTATTAAAAAATAAAACTTCATTAAACTTTCATTAGAACATCATTTCCCTACTGTACCACAGAAATGGGTTTATGGTATATCAAAGAGTATATCAAAAGCAACATCCTCCACACACATCTCTATCCCACACACTTTACCTTTAATGAGAGCTTGAAACTCTCTGTGCTTAACTGTCCCTCTCTGAAGGTCAATCTTTAAGGTCATGAGGAGTACAAACAGGAATTTGTGGTTTTCGTATAGGCCTCTGACAGAGTATGTAAAAACTTCATATGTCAGGTACTCAATAATATTTGTAATTCTCTTTTGAGGTAGTGGTGACTTTTCAGATCTGAAATACATTTTAAGAATCAAAGAAGCAAAAGGTAATTTCTTTTTTAAAAAATCTTTTAAGTTCAGGGGTACACATGAAGGTTTGTTACATCGGTAAACCTATGTCATGGGGGTTTGTTGCACAGATTAATTCATCACCCAGGTATTAAGCCTATTACCCATTAGTTATTTTTCTTGATCCTCTCCCTCCTCCCACCCTCCACTCTCTGATAGGCCACAGTGTCTGTTGTTCCCCTCTATGTGTCCATGTGGTATCATCGTTTAGTTCCTACTTATAAGTGAGAGCATGTGGTATTTGGTTTTCCATTCCTGTGTTAGTTTGCTACGGATAATGGCCTCCAGCTCCATCCACGTTTCTGCAAAGGACATGAGTTCTTTTTTATGGCTGCATAGCATTCCCTGTTGTATATGTACCACCTTTTCTTTATCCACTCTACTGTTGATGGGCATTTAGGTTGATTCCATGTCTTTGCTATTGTGAATAGTGAAAAAGCAATTTCTAAAAGAGTAGAAATACAAGCAAACTTGTAAGTTACCACTTTTGGATGAAGGTAGTGAGGACTCACCTGGCCATGGACTGGTCAAATAACTTCAAGAACTGGGCCAATGACGTCTGATACATGATGTTGACCATGCTCATCTCTGTGATGAGGAAGTAGAGGATGCTTCCGCGGGTGGCTGCGGGCCGGAACTCCTCCTGAGCTGCGTTGATCTTGATCTCAGTTTCTGCAGCCACATGCAACTTTTCACTTACCTCAGCTGCAGTCTGCTTGGTAGTTCGAAGTACACCAATGAGAGACTCGTCATCTACCAATGAGCCTAAAATTCAAAACAGGAAAACCGTAGTACACAAGATGGGAAAGTTGCAAAGCGAGATACACCTCTTCTGAAAAAAAAAATGCTGTTAGCTTTCAACTTGATGTCTCCAAAGTCAGGAAGACTACTGGTACAGTAGAATCTTAAGACACCAAAAAGCTTCTAGTCCAACTACCACCCAATACCTGAAGCCTTCTAAACATTCCTGCTGACAGACTATCCCCTACTCTGCCTAACTTCTGCAAAAAGCAAAAGACCCATTTGATTGGGTCTTCACATGTCTCAAGACAATGATCATGTCTCCAGTGCTCTTTGCTGTTCCCCACGTGATAGGCTTCACACCCACTGTCATCTTGGTGGCTCTCCTCAAAGTGTCACAGCTTGTCCACCCTGCTTGCCTCAGGGTGTGAGCTAACCTGAACACTTCACACATGGACTGTCATGCTGATAGTTGAATGTTACACTCCTCACACTGCTTTAGTAGAACAGTCGTTGCTATAGAAAACTCTAATCCCTCTGTCTCTAACAAGAGCAAATTGGGTATAGTGAAAATGTCTCACCAGGAAGAGAAACTCAAATTTTATTTTTAGTTTTGCCTTTCATTATTTTTTTTTTATTATACTTTAAATTCTGGGGTACACGTGCAGAATGTGCAGGCTTGTTACATAGGTATACATGGGCCATGTTGGTTTGCTGCACCCATCAACTTGTCATTTACATTAGGTATTTCTCCTAAAGCTATCCCTCCCCCCAGACCTCTACCCACCAACAGGCCCCGGTGTGTGATGTTCCCCTCCCTGTGTCCATGTGTTCTCATAGTTCAACTCCCACTCATGAGTGAGAACATGCGGTGTTTGGTTTTCTATTCTTATGTTACTTTGCTGAGGATGATGGTTTCCAGTTTCATCCATGTCCCTGCAAAGGACATGAACACATCCTTTTTTAAAATTATTGTTTTTAATGGAAATAGTGCATGTTTATGACAATGAATTTGTTTTTTAATTAAAATCTAAGGAAAGACACCTTGGATGTACTGAGCTAACAGTCCCCGTATCTGTGAACAGTCCCCATATCTGCGAACAGCAGCACTCTGGCCTACCCTAGAGTTCTGGATGGCAGACAAGTGCTGCAAGAAGGGCTGTGTTACTCCAACAGGCATGCTGTCTACTGTGGAAGTCCAAATTGGGATTAACCTCAAGGAAACAGGTCTGGATCCAGCACACTCTTGGCTAGACTAGGGGAGCAGCCCTCAGCTCTGCTTCCTATATTTTTAATGCCCAGGGGTATCCCAAATGGCTGGGAGGAGTCACTGGACCAAGAAACAGACAACTTCACTAGCGGGAGCAGTGCGAGTAGGCAGATAAAAGGACTTTTCACTAAGCTCATCATAAAGGTACAGTACTTCTGGAAGGTCAGACTTGTTTAAATAACATCCCGGGATTAAGGTGCAGTTGTAAAGTATTCATTCACTTCTAATAAGGTAGTAGAATTCAGGTTGCTGTGATTTGTCTGCTACAGAACAATATGATGTTTGTTGATTTTATTTTCTTTGGATAAAATTTTCTTTTTATATATTGCAGAGAGAGTACATTCTCAAATTGAGGTGAGGCATGATGATTTGGCTGCCCAGAGGAGACCCTATCTTTTCCATCTAAAGTGGGAGGTCAAGCCAAGTAGAGGGTAACCTGGGGCTTTGGTACCCAAGCTCTTCTGACATGGATTACATGTGTCATAACCCATTGTGGTAACTGCATTTCAATGCCAAATAAAAGAGTCAATCTGAAAAAAAGTAGATTGAGTTTCACCATGTTGGCCCAGCTGGTCTCAAACTCCTGACCTCAGGTGATCCGTCCACCTTGGTCTCCCAAAGGGCTGGGATTACAGGCGTGAGCCACCGCGCCTGGCTTGGGAGACAGAGCGAGACTCTGTCTCAAAAAAAAAAAAAGAAAAAAATATATTGAGCATATCAGTTTCTTTGGGGCAAGCAAATTAACCTATAATGAGTTATCTAGCTCTATCAGGAGCCCTTATTTTTCTCAGGAGAAAGCAATTATATCAAGAAAATTGTGTTATTCTCAGATGCTCAGTCTCTACTTGCTAATTCAAAAATCAGATTCTATGCCGTCCCTCTTTAATGTCTAGATGGAAATTGCCTTGCTTGTTTTTGCATTGATAACATGACTATTTCCTAACATCTATAGTCATGAGGGCATTGAAAAGAGTGTAAATGAAATCCTTATTCAGAATCCATTATTTCATTACTTCTTAATAACACAATACCTTTTGTAGCACTTAATTTATAGAGGAGGTTATCTTCAAGTTCTTTCATCTTCCGCTTATTAAAAGTAACATCCTCCAAAAGTTTAACCCTCTCAGCCTCTAACTCCTGTCATTAAAAAACAAAAAATAACATTGGAACTATAATTACCAGTTATTATAGTAAACCCAACTCACTAGTGTTTATTAACAATTTTGAAAGTTTAAAGCAAAGTACCTTTTGAATGGCAGAAGAAATTACTATCATTAGCCAAATCTATCTATCCATATTTTTGTTTCTCTGGAAATTTTTTTAAAATTATGCCCACTGTCATTAAGGTTCCACAGCACTTATACTGGCAGGCACTAGACAATTCTGCTAAATAATTTTGCCCAATTATCCCAAGCTCTCTTGCCAGCTTTAAGTTTATAAATAGCATGTCCCGTTCTCTTGGCCCTGTTCCCACACTGCTTCTGTAAGAAATGCTATCTGCAGTCAGAACAAGTAGAAACAAAAAGGCAATAATACCAAGAAACCAAGGGGCTACCCAGATTAAATGTGAGCTCTTGGCCTGGTTCCTATGGGAGCACCAGGTACCTGGTTTGGCACAGCCAGTTGCCAACACAAACCCATTTTCCATTTTATTTGTATCTCCTTCTACAGAGGGCAAACCTGAATGCTTACAGGGTATTGTTTTCTTACATAAAAAATGATATATTTTTAAAATTATATTTTGAAAAAATTTCAAGCATTCAAAAAGTTGCAAGCCTAGTACAAGGAACTTTATACAGCCTTCACTTAGATTCACCAAATCACATTGTGCTTTATCACTATATCTCTATAGAATACACAATGTTGTCATTGTTATTATTATTATTATTATTATTACTGCTGAATCACTCGTGGATGTCATGTCCCTTTACCCCTAAACACTTTAGCGAATCTCTGAAGAACCAGGTCATTCTCTTACATAAGCATAGTCCAATATTCAAATTCAGGAAATTTAACACTGATACCGATGTGTCAGTATCACTGATACTCTCACTAAACATAGAGTCTACACTGAAATCTCAATAATCTCAATAATATTCTTTACAACATTTTTCTTCTGATTTTATACAGAATCACATGTTGCACGTAGAATTATGTTAAAAGAAGGTGTTTTAAAACTTATTTGGGAAGGTTTCTGGGAAAATTGCTTCAGAAATTTCATCATTTTCAGAAAGTCTTCCTGAACCAGTCAATCAAAAGCCATGGCACAGCCTTTATCTGTACATCTAATATAGTTTGTTTTGGTTTTATTTGTGTTTTTTTTCTGTGCGTGTTGTTTTGTTTTGTTTTGAGATGGAGTGTCCTTCTGACACCCAGGCTAGAATACAGTGGCATGATCTCGGCTCACTGCAACCTCTGCTGCCCAGGTTCAAGCAATTCTCTTGCCTCAGCCTCCCGAGTAGCTGGGACTACAGGTGTGCACCACCACGCCCAGCTAATTTTTGTATTTTTAGTAGAGGCGGGGTTTCACTGTGTTGGCCAGGCTGGTCTCAAACTCTTGACCTCAGGTGATCCACCTGCCTCAGCCTCCCAAAGTGCTAGGAATACAGGGGTGAGCCACCACGCCTGGCCTCTAATATAGTTTGTATCACAATCTATCAGTAGATTATTTCCCTCCAACTAGGTTTATGCATCTAGAAAACAGATACATAAGCTTTCCTATTCATTTTTGTGTTATTGACAGTACTTACCTTGAGGCTTTGTAGAGAAGAAACTCAACCCAATAAATATTTGTCAAACTGAAATGTGCTAAATTGAGTCCAATTTCTTTATTTTATATTTGGAAAAGCCAAGGACCCAGAAATACGAACTCTGAATAACAAGGGTATTAGGCCGGTCTCTGCCAGTAACTAGCTTTGTGTTAAAACAGCCCAATATCCTTGTCCTCCAACTCCAAGACTAGTGTTATTGCCATTGTACTTGCAGGGTGGCAGGATTTGATGTGGCGATGAAGAGCATTGCTGTATTTACAGGGAAATAACCAGTTAGTCATTTTCATTAAAATGGTCACCCCTGGGTAGCAGTATAGGAATACATGGACAAAATGAAATCATATTAGCTTCCTTTTCTGGATATGTTAAAACAGATATCATAGCACAGTGGACTCCTGCTAAACTTCACAGTAGGACCTGTAAAGCTTATCTAGGAGGCTTGGCAGGCTGCAAAGTCCATGTGCTGTTATAGACGAAAACCCTTATTTTCTTTGGTCTCCATTTGCTCATCTGTAAAAATGTGGGTGTAATAGTAGGATTGTTAGGAGGGTTAAATATAATGTTTAGAATATCCTCCTGCATATTAAGTGTGCATTTTTTTCTCCAGCAAGGTTGCTATGAGCATCTTAGCACATCTGTTGAAGAGGAAGCTAGGGAATAAGAAGAGTGGGTGTGGGGAACCCTGGGGACCTTTAGACAGTGGAGTTGCTTGACTTCTGGAGGTTAGTGCAGCCTGCATGGGGGATCTAGACCAGCGAGGAATCATCTCAAAATAAACCCACAGCACCAATTAGACCACAAGGGACTAACTGTCAACAGTTAACAGCATGTGATCCTGAGAGGTGATAGGAACAGTGAATTGCCGGGCCAGGGCCATCGCTGCCTGGCTGTGGAAGAGGAACAGGTTCCCTTCCTGGACTGCATAAGCCCCAGGTTTGTTGGAAACCAAGATCAAACAACTAAGAGAGTCAAAGCTGAGACTGTGCCCTTTTCACTCCACCAGACCAGCCACCTTTCAAGGGCCTGTGCCTGTGGTGAACTGTCTATGAGAAAGGTATAGGATGTTGCCTTTCACTGAGTCTACTTCTTCGGTGTCTGTGTCATTTCCCTCTCCCTTCTTGGATGTCTCTCCTGTGTTTGGGACGCTGGATTCACATCTCCTCTTTTCCCTCCTCTGTCTGTTTTCCTCCCTTGTCATTCTTTTTCTCACCCATCCACTTCATGCCTTGCTGCTCTTATTATTTCTAACCTTGCCTTTGTCTTGAATCTTTAATTCTAAAATTACTTTATCATATTTTATGCAAATGTGCTTTATAATGCAGATACTTAAAATTATATTTTTATGCAATTATATTTTATGCATAAAACTTAATGTTTTCTGAGCTTCAACTTAAAAATTAGTTTAATCTTGTATCAGTCTCTTAAAATCTTCCAGTCCTAAGTTGTTCTTCGTTTTATTAGAACCCTCAGTTAGACATAATTTCCCTGCATTAGTGCAGGGAAATTTAATTAAAAATAAAGGTATGGCTCCCTATATCACTAGATTATTGGATTGTAGTAGTTGAAACTATTACAGTGGAAAGAAGAGCCATTCAGAGCAATTTCTTTTTCTCTCAATCATTGTTTTATTGATGTTTTCAGGTGTCCCCAAGACAAGGACTATAGATATGAGTCAGTACATCTACAAGTTTAAAGACAGAAGTAGAAAGAGAGGGGTGTGTGGGTGTGTGTGTATGTGTGTGTGTTGGTGTGTGTATGTGTGTGTGTGAGGCTGGATGAGAAGATGAGTTACATGATTTCTTGACAGGAATTAAGGCTGCAAAGGAAAACAAGGATAAATATGGTTTTTAAAATTTTTTTCTTTTTCACATACTTAGCAATTTCTCAATACATTTTAAGCATGTATTATAAGCAGAAATTTTTTACCTTGAGAGAGAGATTACCTGTTTCTCTGTTAGAATGACTCTCCTTAGTAACTGATTCTCAAGTCCTTTCATTGTGACAGTGAAATCAATGACTGACGTTTTAGCATTAATCTCTGGGGTAAAGGCAGGGTTTGGTAACTTCGTAGTAATGTAAAGTGTAAATGTATCCATGACATCACATTCCTTATCACCGACTTTCACCTACATAAATTCACATATTAAAAACAGCTTAAAGGATGGGGAAATGAACTTGACTTCAATTTAGAAAAGAATTTACCTGTCAGTGCTGTGAAGCTTGAATAAATTGGGAAGAAAAGTTATAAAATTTTAATCAATGATCTTAAATAATAAAGTCTATTCAATTTAGAATAATTTAGAATTGTAGTCCTGCCTGGTGATGTTTTTAGCAATGATACCAAGCAAATCAAATGAAAAAGTTATCCAAAACAAACGGTGAATAAAGGAAAACTTAGACACATCTAAGATTTGACTTTAACATTTTAGCAAGTACTTATCACTCCCATCAATTTTTTGTAGTACAGGAGCCGCTATTTTTTTCCCCAGTTAAGAAAATTGTTTCCTACTGTGGAAATTTGCTGTGTTTATAGGAAATTTTGTTTTTTGAATTTCATAGGTATATCTGAAGCATATTTGACAACAGAAAAAGTTAATGTAATTTTCAAAGGAAAAATGCCAACTTTTTTCTAAAAGGTAACATTTATCTTCAACACTACTATTTGCAGCATGTTGAAAACACAATTGGTTTTTGCTATCTAAAAATCAGGTGGCAATCATAGAATTTTTAAATGACTTAAATCTCTGGTTAATCTTAATTTTGCCCGTGACCGAAAACATCACTAAGGCCACCATCACATTCTAAGGCATTATGCCTTCACATTGCAGATAAAAATCTAGGATCTTTTAAGACCTTCAAGAATAGAGATTCTGTAACCTCCTTTGGCTTATTAAATATGCCATATAAGATAAGCCAGACACAGATAAACACTGTATGATCTCACATGTGAAATCTAAAACAGTCAAACTCATAGAAGCAGAGAATAGAACAGTGGTTGCCAGTGGGACAGGGGATGGGAGAAATGGGGAGATGTTGGTCAAAGGGTACAAACTTTCAGTTATAAGATGAACAAGTTTCAGGTATCTAAGGTACAGCATGTGTGGTGATGGATGTTAATTGATTGTGGTAATCATTATACAATGTATATGTATACCAAATCATCACATTGTACAGTTTAAATATATATGATCTTTACTTGTGGATTAAACCTTTTTAAATGCAGTTCAAAATTGTGGATGAGTCCATAATATCCAAGCAGGTCACCAAAATTTTGTTCTTAGCTTCTTTTTATGAAAAAGAGAAATTCTACCCTCTAATCTCTTTTTTTTTGAGATGGAGTCTCGCTCTGTCGCCCAGGCTGGAGTGCAGTGGCGCAATCTCGGCTCACTGCAAGCTCTGCCTCCCGGGTTCACGCCATTCTCCTGCCTCAGCCTCTCCGAGTAGCTGGGACTACAGGCGCCCACCACCACGCCCGGCTAATTTTTTTTGTATTTTTAGTAGAGACGGGGTTTCACCGTGGTCTCGATCTCCTGACCTCGTGATCTGCCCGCCTCGGCCTCCCAAAGTGCTGGGATTACAAGCATGAGCCACCGCGCCCGGCCCCCTCTAATCTCATAGAATGATGCTAACCTTCAGAACACTAACTGCGTTTTATTTATTTTTCTCCCTATAAACTCATAAAGTCTTAAGTATATATTGGATGCTCCATAAACCTCTGCTGAATGAATTTTTTTAAATGTGGCATATAAAAGATTTTCACATTATGAAGAAAATTTTTCTGAATAAATCTGTCTTTGTTTAATGAGAAAATATTCATTTTTTACTTATTCACTGATACTCATGAAATTAAGTTGTCCAAAGTGAAAAACACCCAATCAGAAATGCTGTTATAAAACTTAAGAAGCCTAAAGGTAGAGAATAACACGAATTAAAAATGAAACACTTATACATACTGAAAACAATTCATCACCAACAATTGAGAACAATATTCCATAGCTTCCAACAAAGTCAGTGAGTTTACACTGAAAATAAAGAGATAAATGACAAAATCAATAGACTTTATTAAAATGTCATTTTCTCCAGGGAAGAAATCCAGATTATTTTGTAAAAATGTATACATATAAGGCTTGCAAAACCTATATCTAGAGTTGCTTAAACATATATATATTGTGTGTTGCACTAACATATTAAGACCAGACAATGTGTTTCCTTAATGTTATTTCGTTTTAGCTAAATGACTACTCTAATCAAAATATTGCCCCCACCTCAGAAATGTTTATATGCTATAAAAAATAAAAGGAAACACTGAAGTATCAGTTTGGAAATAGTTTATTTCCAATACCAAATACTACTGCCTAAAGGAAATTGCATTTGCTGCTATGCTCAAAAAGATAAGTAGATGTCACCATTGTTCTTTTCGTTCTCTTTCTTAATTTTTTTTCTTTTTCTTTTCTTTTTTTTTTTTTTACGAAGCTCACCTTGAAAGTGGTGCCAGACTTAATAAAATTCTTTTCTAATACATTATCCAAGGCTGGATCCAGCTCCTCACGAATGTCCTCAATGAGAAGAGGTCGGCCCAAGGAAAGGCTGTCCTCCAAATGTGTGCGAAAATATTTATGGTTCAGAGATGTCACCTAAACAGAAAGAACTCATTGGTCTATCAGTGTTACAAAGAATATGCCCATCACTAAGGGAAACCAAGAGATTTGTTGGACATGTAACCGAGAATTTTAAGGGCAATATAGGAAGACTTACTTAAAAAAATTAAAGTAACACACAAAAATTAATTTCTAAAACTTGCTGAGTCATGATTTTGTTGAATGGGGTCTGGATGTGTAATGGGGTCTCTCTGATCCAAAGAGGAAGATCAAGGGGCACTGAGCAGATGGAATGTCAGAGTTCTGCTCCTGACAGATGGAGGAGAATAGTCAAGGATTAATCCTTTCAAACTTACATAGCTATAATCAGAGAAAGCAAAGCAACTTGCACATCTGGATATTCATGTATTTTCTCAGGACCCCTATGAGATGAGTAAGTGATAAAAAGTAAACATAAGAATGTCAGAAATGATAATATTGAGTCGCACCGAGGGTCTATCCATGTATTCTGTCTCCTATTGGCACTGGGAAGAATTTAACACTTTCCATTAAGTCAACCTAAAAGACTAGACATTCACTTTATATATGCTTACATTTTTTTAAAACTACAATTCTGAATTCCTGGTTGGGTCTTCCGTGTTTAGATTAATGCATTTGTTATTAGTTAAAATAGACACACTGTAGTTGTTGATCGCTGCATGAGCCAATTGGATTTGAACCCTTACTTCGCCTAGGATCCCTCCTGCTGCCTAACTGTGAAGATTCCCAAAGGCTCATTTCTCAACTCTTTGTATCCTATCTTCTGAATTCAACTAATGCCTTACGCTATTGTGGGTGCAGACCATAAGATGCAAGGAAGAATCCACTGGGACAACAGGTGATTAGGAGAATGGAATTAAATATGTATCTCTCAATTACTATGATAAAAAGAAGATATGGAATATAACAATTAAATCAGCCTACTTTTGTCCTGTTTTGATTAAAAAAGAAATAACTAAAAAAAATTCTGCACATGAAGGAAGTTGTTTCTCTGCATGAATAGCTTTCTTTATACAAATAATGTGCTGTAAAGACCTTTCTATAAGTTAATAAGGTAAAAGAATCTAAACGAAGAACTTTAACGAACTTAATAAACAAGGTGAAGAAAAGCACCAGTAAGACTAAATTTGCTTATATCCTGCTTTATTTCTCAAGGGATAAATTCTATTTTTGTGATTCTTTCCCAAGTAAGGAGATAATTATCTTCAGTCATATTCAATGTCTTTTAGAAACTTGAAATAATATTTTGGAATCCTAATTTCAGGTTTATTTCACTGGATTTTTCTTGTGAAACACTATGTGGTAGCCACCACCAGAGCCTGGTTCACCTGCACAAAGACTGGTATTGGGTCTTTACAAGGTGACCAGTGAATTCCTCATAGAGATGCTTGGTAAATACATTCTCTTTCCACAAGTCAGAGCTGTAGGTCCTGGAGATGGCATTGAAGGTAGCCTTGGCAAAGCTGCCAAGGTTGACCACAGCCCTGGGCATATAAACCATGCTTTGTTTTTCATTTGCATGTGTTTGTACATGTGCTTATCCACATATGAAAATAATGTTGTCTGAGTAAGGAGAATACAATTCAGTCTATTTCCATCCCAGCAGTGGATGGTTTTTAAAATAAAGAAGAGTCTTGGGCATATTTCTGTTCCTTCCACAAGAAGGTTCCTGGGACTGGGTTGCATCAGAAAGGACATTGGTGAAGACTATCAGTAAATTTAATCCTGAAATGGAGAGATAAAGCTAAGATCAGAAAAAATAGCAGCATTCATGGCCAAGTGATACAGGAGCATGCATTGAGCTAAGGATGTCCAGGCAAGGTTCCAAGAATAAGATGAGCAGGAAGATTGAAAGCCAGGGGAGCCAAGGGGAATGGGGCCAAGGACAAGTTATAGTTGACCTGGCTGCAGAAACTAAGGACAGAAGTGTTCTGGTATACCACATTTGTGCACCCCTGAAAATGTGGCTCCTAAGAAGCTTCGTGGAAGTGGACACTATTTCTTTTAACTCTTCTCTTCTATTTACATTGCCTGGTCCATTCTAGGATTTCTCTGGGTTTTCTTAGTAAACATAGACTGATGTATCGTGTTCTGCAGTATTGATGAGGTGGGGTATTAAGGTGTGCTTCCCAGCACTGGGCTGTATCCACTTGCATGAAAAGCACTGATCTCAGGAGGAAATCTTTCAATAATTTCACCACTTTGTTATGGCTTTTTGTAAAAAGAAACTCTTTATCTAACTAAGGAAGATCCCTCCCAGTTTGCTGGAAATTTGATCATGAATGGGCATTGAATTTTACCAAGTGCTTTTTTTCATATTCATCAAGATGACCACATTATTTTCCTGGTTCTTTTTTTCTATAATGATGACACACTTTGATTAATTCACTTAAATTCAATAAATATCAGAATTCCTACTTAAAAAGAGCAGTGCAGAACATGTAAAGATGAATAAAACTTGGCCAAAAAGGAGTTCATGGTACAATAGAAATAAAAGATAAATGTGCAAAGAACAATAATTTAAGTCAGATTCTAAGTCCACAACAGAAGTGCAAACAAGACATTGTGAGGATTCAGGACAGGCTTTATTGAGCTGGGGACACAGAAAAGTCTTGATGGAGGTAGTGGTGGATGTTGACTTTGAAGAATATCTGAGATTTTTATCTGAGATATAAGTGGAGGTAGAGAAAGACATTTTGGTTAGTAGAAATAGTATAAGCAAAAATATGGGGACAGGGGGTTTAGAGCACTGGGAACAGTGTCTAGAAAACACTGAATATCCCACATTGGTAGCTGAATTAAAATATCAATAGTAACAGAATCCCTAAGGGAGTCAGGAATGTTGGAATCCTGCCCTTGTCTACCCTCACCTTCAAATTAACACCTTATTAGATGCAAGCACCAAAGCCGGACTCAGTAAGCTACGTAGTACCAAGAGCCTGAGCAAGGTTGGCATGAATGGTCTTGAGCTGAGGGATCACAATGTTCTATTTGCCACTTTCCTATAGACCCAAACCCAAGGCCCGGAACAAAAGCCAGATTCAACATTAGCAAAAGCAATGGAGTCAGGGAAATGTACAAAGGGGGGGGTGGGGGAGGATCCAAAGAGAGTACAAAAGAGAGAAAAGAATCAGAGCTGTTGCCCCAAATTGCTGTTACAAAACTCAAGAGTGTGAATTAGCAAACACTTGTCATGGAGATGACAACTTTATGACTGCAGATTCAATCGAAATTTTGAAAAAGTTTCATGATTTCAAGATTACTTTCCCCTGCACCAAATGCTACATACCTGCAAATCATTTTGTTTTTCCTTTGATTTAATCCAAGTTTTGCCTTGAGTTTGTGGGTCTATGAGGAGTGGGTATCTGGTGGCCTTTGTCACAATAATGCCATTCTGAATTGAGAGATCATCTCCTGGTAATCCTTGTAGCCCCCACTCACCAATCTGAACAACAGGAAATGGATATCACCATTCAAAGGAGAAGAGGAATGCTCTCATTAGTAATTAAAAGTACTGTAAAGTAAAATAATTTAAAATGTGGACATTATTTTTCTTTGAGACTATGCAACTTGTACTTCGAAAAAGGCAAACTTGTAAATGTGAACCAAATAACATTCACATTAAAAAAAACAAATTTATTATCTAATGAATCCCTTCTTTAATTACCCAAGACAAGGTTTATCCTTTTGCATTGTATTTTCATATTTAGGGGAATCACCGTAAGTTGATTGCATATTAAACCTGATTTGGGGTTAATGGAGATAGTGAATATAATGAGATATCAGAGAAGAAGGTAAGTCCCAGGCAATTAGCCCGACAGCTTCCTCTTCCGGCTCTTTGGTTCTGCCCACATGGTGTACGGGTGATTGCATAGCTGGAGATAAATGAGATGAGTTATTATATTGGCAGGAGCTCATCAATGACACTTTTGTGAATATTTCCTTCTCCAAATTTAGAGGGGATTGCCAGCCTCCCACCATGTGATCAATAAAATCACTGGGACAGGCGCAGTGGTTCATGCCTATAATCCCAGCATTTTGGGAGTCTGGGAGGCTCACTTGAGCCCAGGAATTTGAGGCTGCAGTGAGCCATGATCACACCACTGCACTTCAGTCTGGGCTACAGAGCAAGACTTTGTCTCTAAAAAAATAAAATAAAATAAAGTAAAATAAAATAAAATAAAATAAAATATAATAATCGGAGATCCAATGAGCCAACCAGCCTCCACCTTTGTTAAATTATCCCAGGACCCCCAAAGGCCATAATTAATAAAGAATATTCTGGCCCACTTTGCTTCACTAGTGCCCAGTGCATCTCCAACACATAATCTATTCCCTGTAAGGGTGAATTCAACAATGTTCGAATTGGAAAAGATTAGTTTTTAACTTTTAAATACAGATAACATGAAATTAATAGCTTGGCATCCCCTAAGGAAACAGCAACTGGAGAGCAGATTTGCAAATCAGAAAAGCAACTCATGAATACAAATTGCCTGGAAAGCATTTATTACCACAGAAGCTCTGCAAGATATACTGGAAATTGACAGTGGCATCAAATTCCCAGCAAGGAAGGTTAGTATGAAGGGACTTGCTATTACTTAGGGTCACCGGAACACGCTATTGTGTTATGTTATTAGACACTAAAAAAGATAGCAAATAATGAAAATAAGGTTAATACCAGCACAGATCATGCCTACATTTGCCTAAAATGTTTGAAAGAGAGTATGACTTCACAGGAGTGGTGTAAATAATGAAGAGTTATAAGAAGGGCCCAGTATTAGCAAGCCGGTATCTCTCAAATGATCTTTCAGTTCATAGCAATACGATTGGTCTTAATTTGGAAGCAAGATTACTTAAAATGCAAAGAAACATTTATACCACAAAGAAAATTATTTCAGAAAAAACTCTTAAGCACTTTCAAAACAATCTTTCCAGTTAAAGAAAAAATGCAATGAACCTGGGTTTCTTTTCTTTTTTTTCTTTTTTTTTGAGATAGAGCTTCTCTCTCTCTTGTTGCCCAGGCTGGAGTGCAATGGCGTGATCTTGGAACCATCACCTCCCGGGTTGAAGCGATTCTCCTGCCTCAGCCTCCCGAGTAGCTGGGATTACAGGCACCCGCCATCACACCCGGCTAACTTCTGTATTTTTAGTAGAGACGGGGATTTCACCATGTTGGTCAGGCTGGTCTTGAACTCCTAACCTCATGATCTGCCCTCCTCGGCCTTCCAAAGTGCTGGGATTACAGGCGTGAGCCACCGAGCCCAGCCAGGTTTCTTGGTAAGTATGAAATAAAGTGAGATTGAAATTCAAATAATATTGGGAAAGTAAAACTTACAGTTGGAGAATCCACCAACATTGAAATAAGATTCAGGTTTTCTGTGAAAGGAATTTTCCGTGCTCTCAACTCCATTTCCCATTGATCTTTAAGCAAATAGTTCCTAAATATCTGATTGAAAGGACCGAGGTAGGAAAGGAATCCCGTGCACAGCAGAATATCACCTACAAGTCTGTGAAGAAAAAACACACAGCCCCCTCCCCAAAGTGAGTCACCTGACATTAAGTTGTTTGAGAGGTCACAGTTTTGCTCTGTTACTGGGTGAAATCCTTCTTTGCCCCTGCTTAATGCTTGGTAGCCAGGCATGGAAAAGACCGTGCAAAGTGGAACCCTAAACCCAAAAGTGGGTAGAAGTGGCCACATGTGGGGTGGTCAGGAAGCAAGAAAGAAGGCTTCCTCCTGAAGCCTACAGGTCCTGAGCCTTGATACTGTGAGGAAAGTATCTTCCCCCATCCTGTGCCTTGGTCTTGTTTGGATTTCAGTCTTGTGTTAAACCATTTTTTCTTTCCCCTCCCTTTTTATTTATTTATTTTTTATTTTTTTGCCATTTTCTTGCTCCTCTCTCATTCCCCTCTCTTTTAAGTTTTCTAAGGACACCAATAGACACCAGCAGAAGACAGCCTTGCATTTACGACAAACCATTGATCCACACTTTCAAAATCATTGAGGTGAAGCATAGAGAACTGGAGTGAGCATCTGGACAACTCTGGCAAATCCAAACAATATCAAAAGCACTCTCATACTGAAAACCCACAGTGCTGAACCACAGCTCAGATGTAAAATATTTCACAAAATCTTCTTCGCCCTCTATAGTACTTCACCTGAGAGTGCATGATTTAAGTTGTAAGCACTGTCATAGATGATGGAATTCAGAGAGGAACATGTGGAAATGAAGGAGAAAAGCATTTCACCATGGAAATGGACTTTATGTTCTCTAATGCCACAAAGAAAGAGTGATTATGAAGAAGACCCAGACTCCCACCTATTAATCTGAGCTTTGAATTCTTTACTTTGCTGGGTCCACCGGACTTTTTCTCCACTCAGCCCATCGATGAGAGTGGAGGCGGCCTGCATCTTTTTCCGGCACATATCAGCGTCATTAAGCAAATCCTGCAGCCATAATGGGAGAATGCCTCAAAAAACTTTTCTAAGTGCTTAACACAAACATCCATTATATTCACACATAAAAATACATGGGGGAATTTCTTACTTTGCAAAATAATATAACCTAAAAATACAGTGTGCATTGAAACTTCACATATTAAAATTTGATCATTCATAATATAGTGATTTTACCTTACGAAATTTGAAGGAAATCAATTTTGAAAGACAGAATCCAAATCACACAATTTATCTTTTAATCAGATAAATTAAAATAGTATTTCTAGGCCGGGTGCGGTGGCTCACGCTTGTAATCCCAGCACTTTGGGAGGCTGAGGCGGGCGGATCATGAGGTCAGGAGATCGAGACCACGGTGAAACCCCGTCTCTACTAAAAATACAAAAAAATTAGCCGGGCGTGGTGGCGGGCGCCTGTAGTCCCAGCTACTCAGAGAGGCTGAGGCAGAAGAATGGCGTGAACCTGGAAGGCAGAGCTTGCAGTGAGCCGAGATTGCGCCACTGCACTCCAGCCTGGGCGACAGAGCGAGACTCCGTCTCAAAAAAAAAAAAAAATAGTATTTCTATTGAATATTTTCAAAACAGAATCAAATCAATAAGATTTGCCATTTTGATGTCTTGGATGCAGTAATAATCCTAAGTTCTTTGCCATTTACTAAGTACTTTTTCCTGGAAAAATCCTAGACAACCGTAGCATGCAGCAGCCGGCTTGTATCAACTCATAAGAGCCAATTGTTAAATTTTTAGAGTATATGTGAGCTGGTGCTAAACACAGCCTTTATTAAAAATTAAACTATGTAAGCTTACAATTATTAAAAGCAAAAGTAATAAATAACAAAAGCTTACTTCCTAATTATTTAAATGTTAACATTATCTATGCTTTTGAGGTTAAGACCGTTGTATCTGGATGGTGGAAATAGTATGCGATGGTGTACTGCCATGCACCTTTTCCCAAATCTGTGCTCAGTGATATTACATTGGTAGTTTAAAATTGCCAGTGATGGGAGTATTTACACCACAGAAATCAGCAAATATTACAAATCCGGGCTTTCCTCTCCCCACACGGCACAATAGATTGTTAAACGTTTACCAGACCACCACTGCTTACAACCTATCCCAAGAGGTTATATTAGGATCCCCATTTTACAAACAGAGATAGGTAGATTGCCCCTGTGAGGCCTCTGAGCCAAAGCTAAGCCATCATATCCCCTGTGACCTGCACGTACACATCCAGATGGCAGGTTCCTGCCTTAACTGATGACATTCCACCACAAAAGAAGTGAAAATGGCCTATTCCTGCCTTAACTGATGACATTACCTTGTGAAATTCCTTTTCCTGCCTCATCCTGGCTCAAAAGCTCCCCCACTGAGCACCTTGTGACCCCCACCCCTGCCCGCCAGAGAACAACCCCCTTTGACTGTAATTTTCCTTTACTTACCCAAATCCTATAAAACTATCTCCCTTCGCTGACTCTCTTTTCGGACTCAGCCCGCCTGCACCCAGGTGAAATAAACAGCCTTGTTGCTCACACAAAGCCTGTTTGGTGGTCTCTTCACACGGACGCGCGTGAAAGCCCCAAACTACACAATTAACAAATGTCTGAACTGCACCTCAAACCCAGTTTTCTAACCCTCAAATCAGTGACGGTACAGCTTGATCAGTGAAAACACAAAAAATAATTTTGAGCACCAAAGATCCAAAACAGGCATGCTGGCCAATATTTTTTCATCACAACCATTCGCCTGATTTCCAAATATAGCATGCTCTTGTGTAAAGTGTCAGTACACCGTTTTGGGGATTTTTAAATATTTAATCTCACCATTTTCTCATTCATTGCTGCATCAAATTTTGCCTGTACTTTATCCAGCTCAGCTTGCTTCTCATCCAGCAGGGCTTGTGCCTTCCCTAACTCAGCATTAGCAACTGCTAACCGGCCTTCCTGCTTGGCCAGGTTGGCCTGAAAAGAAGAAGACGTGGTTAGTGTATTAGCTGCACGAAACAGTCATGATTGTAATTGGTAGATAACACAAATCACATGATTTCTGCACTAGACGGGACTTTCGAGCTCATCTGTTTCAGTGTCTTCAGCTGGGAAAGCAAAGCGTCTTGGAGGGTATTTCATTACTTTTAAATTTTTAATTACTGGCCAGGTGTGGTGGCTCATGCCTATAATCCCAGAACTTTGGGAGCCTGAGGATCACCTGAGCCCAGTTCAAGACCAGCCTAGGCAGAATAGTGAGATCTTGTTTCTACGGAAAATAGAAAAACTAGCTAGGCATGGTGGCATGCACCTGTAGTCCAAGCTACTCTGGAGGCTGAAGCAGGAGGATCCCTTGGGCCCCAGAGGTCGAGGCTGCAGTGAGCTGCGATCACAACACTGCACTCCAGCCTGGGCGACAGAGTGAGACCCTGTCTCAAAAAAATTTTTTTAAATTATTAATGTTCAGTAAGAAAACATGGAAAACGCAGCAATGTATAGAAAGGAGAACAAAAGTTACCCCAATATTTCTCAGACATAACCTGTGAGTATTGTGTTAGGAAGTTGGTAATCGGCATTTTGATTTTTTTCATTTCATTTCATTTTATGAAGGTCCCAAGTCCATCCTGAACATTAGTTATGTGACTGCATGATATTCTACGTGTTGGATGTATCATAATTAACCTTTTTCCTATTCATATACATTTCTCCACCCACCCATTTTTAGTTATTACAAATAATGTTGTGATAAATACTATTGGATATGTACACATTTAGGATTGTTACTTTGGTAACAATCCAATTTCAAAGATTCTGCAAGTGAAATTACTGTAACAGTAGTTTTTCATATTTTTCTAAGTCCTACAATGTGGTAATGATCTGCTTCTTGTAAATTTAAAATAATCAGTAAAATAATCTAGGCCCAAAGCCTTCTGGGGCAAAAGTTCTTTGATCCCTTTCTTATTTTCATTCTCAATGTTTATTTGAATTTAGCTCCTTTTCCCATAAAACTTTTATTTCATTTAGATTTTCTAATATATTGACATATAACTGTGTAATATTTGCAGCCTGGCACAGTGGCTCACACCTATAATCCTGGGAGCAGTTTGGGAGGCTGAGGTAGGAGGACTGCTTAAGCCCAGGAATTCAAGGCTACAGTAAGCTATGATTACACCACTGCACTCCAGCCTGGGAGCCAGAATGAAACCCTGTCTCTTAAAAAACAATTGCTTTATAATTATTTAAATCTTCACATCTAGAATTATAAGGATTTATCTTTCTATTTTCATTTGTTTTCATTTTCTTCTTGATTAGATTTTCCAGGAATATTTCTTACAGTTTTGTTTTTGCAAAGCATAGGCTCTTAGATTTGCTCATTAATTCTGCTGCTTTTCTCTTCTCTAATTTTTAATGTTTTTTTTTTGGGGGGCTCTATTCTGCTTTCCTTAAATTTTGTGTGTGTGTATGCTTATGAGTGAGTATATACTTTAACTCTTCAGTGGAATGTTTAGTTTCTTTGATGTATGTAAGGGCTAAGAATGTACCATTTTGACCATATCACAGAATCTTTGATAACTCGCTTATTTTCATCATTTCCTAATTAGGAATGACTGACTTCTTTTTAATGTAAACTTTGCAATATTATTGCTTATAATCGGAGAATGAGACCCCAGGATTTTTTGCTTCCGGGAATTTAATCAAGGTCCTCTTTTACTATTGAATATAATTAATTCTTATAAATGTTTCTTGTACTCTAGAAATAATTTCATGTTCTTTGTTTATGTTGAAGAAAGTTCGATGTAGTTATTCAACCTGAAAAATAGTATCACGTAAAATTTCTGTATAATTACTAATTTATGCCTAGTCAGGACTGCCTCTAAAATTTACAGGGCCCAGTGCACAATGAAAAATGTGGGGCCCTTTGTTAAAAAAAAATTAAGAATCTGAAGAAGGCAACAGCAGAGCATTAACACAAGGCCCTGTGTGCACACCCAAGAAGCTGGCCCTATGCCTACCAGGGGTAGACACAATCTCAAATTACAATGTTATTTTTGTTAATTTGATAGCATGTGCCACAATCTCAAATTACAGTATTATATTTGTTAATTTCCACTGAAAATACTAATGGATTTGGTTTATATAATCAGATGCTATTTTATTTATTGCATAACACATTATTTTAATTGTCTTCACTATGGATCATAATTTTTATCAACAAAGAATAGTTCTTTCCTGATGTGTGTGTGTTTTCTTTTTTTTCTTGAATTCTACATTTATTGTAAGATTTCTCCCTTGGTATCTTTTTGTTGGGGTGTTTTTTTTTATATTTTTCCTATCATTTCTCTTTGTTAAAACTTTTTATTTTAAATTGACTTTCTATTTTTCTCAAAGTTCCTCATACACAGGTTTTAAAAGAGGCAGCCATTTCTCTAAGGCTTATGAAAAACAGTAACCCCCTGCCCACTGACTCATCATTATCCATTCCACAGAGCAACCACTTATAATACTTTTAGCTTTGTGGGGGTGGGGGATTGGGATGGGGCCCTAGAGGCAGTGTGTATCTATCTGAGTGATACATTTCATGAATCCTTGCACTCCTAAGAATCTCATTCTGTTCCCTCATCCATGAAGACCAGCTTTGCCCACTATTGAGTGCCTGGACCCCAGCATTTTCCTCCTCAAAACTCTGCATATGTTTTTTCATTATCTTCTAGTATTTAGGGTTGTGGGAAATCTGCAACATGTTGATTTGTCTTTTGTAAAGAACCTTTTAGGTTTTGTTTGATTGCTTCTTAGATTGCATTTAAGGTTCTCCTTCTGTCTTTGAAATTTAAAACATTTCTAGGTGTCAAACCCAATTTTTATAAGTGTTGTTTGAAATACAGTAATCAAATTCAACCTCCAAACCTAATCTCCAAACTTCAAAGAAATGGCAAGTTTTTCTTCTTATGATAGCTTGATTATTATTCCCAAGAAATTCATTTCCTGTGTAAGTTAACACATTGGTTTCAGTCATTTGCCTGCATTGTCAAGAAACATGTAACAGATATAAAAAGAAGGAGAAATTTTGAGAGGACATAGAGAAAAAAGACAAATTTGGTAACAGGGACATCTACCTTTATTAGTCTAAACTACGCATTGTCTTTTAATAGCAGTAATATTGATGATTCATTTTATGAAACATTGATTTACTGAGAGAAGGAAGGAAACTTTTACCTTCAGAGGCAACACTTCTCTATTGATGCCATAAAATATTGCCATAGCAAGTGTCCAAGACAGGAGACCAGCCACATTCCCACAGACTTTTTTGGCACTTTCAAAAGTATAATCATCCATATTAAAATATGGCTGTAGTAATTCAACAGTCTCTTCATTTATAGTGTCCTTAGGGAACTGCTGAAGGCTCCACAGGAATCCTGTTGCACTCATCAACTGAAAAATAGTATTATAACCTGTAAGTTCTGGAAGAAAATAAATACTTTCTTCCTGAGTTAATATGTACTTCTAAATTGAATTTTCTCAAAGAAGTAACAGTTGATTTGATCTAAATATACAAACTGAGACTATTGGGAGTAGCCAACCTAAATCTGTAAATCACAAATTGTCTTCTGGATTCCATGTGGAAAGAGTAAAGAAAAAAGCTATGTAAGTTTTCTTTCTGGTAAGTGCATCTGAATGCCACCAACCACACAAGCCCCTTTTTGAAGACTGGGCTGGGTTGACACCAAGGCTGTGCCAATACTAGCCACCAGTTCTGGACAGATGTCATAAAAAGAAGGTATTCGGCTTTAAAATCTATCCCTCCTTACATTTGAGGTGATGCAGTTTAAGATAAACTTTTCAATATGCAATGATCAATTATTGTCTGCCAGTTTGTCTGGTCTATATTCAGTGTCCTGGGCTGAGGACGCCTGATGCAGCTCATAGGATTGACAAAGATAGATTTTACTTACCTTTAATGACTCTCCCCATGATGGCTTGCAGCAAGGTTTTTCTGGATCCATAGTAACAGGGTCAATTTTCTTTTGAAATAGTAACAGAACACAGTCCATGATTCTCATAATAAGATGTGGTGGTTTTGCAAGTTTCCTGACTGTGGCAATATCATTTGGCTTGATAGTCTATATTTGGGATGAGGGATCAACATTTTGTTTGTTGAGTGGTATTAATAGTTACATGGAAATCTAATACTTTTAAATAATTAAGATAGAAAACTTTAAAACATATTTTCTCTCCAGTTCCAAGATTTTTGCTTAGTGGCTCTTTCATTGTTATTTTGGTATTTCTGTTTGTTTATTTGTATGTATTCTTTTTTTCCCTGTTGCTCCCAATGAATTGCTTTAAAATATCACTATCAGACATTGCCATCATAGGCCTCTGTTAATAAGTCCCATTGATATGTAACATTTAGATAACTTGCATCTTCAAAGCACAGGGTCTATATTAGTTGTGGATATTAAGAGAGGATACAAAGCCCTAAATATCAGAAACCTCACCTTCAGCCTTCATTGTGAGGGCTTCCCTGTCTATGGCAGGAGGGGGAATTAGAAGGAGACAAGAGAAGTTACTGTAATATATGGCTCATAAAAGCATTTTTGAACATTTCTATCCGTTGGCTGGGTTTGGATTAAGACGTTGCCTGACCATCAAGGCAAGGACTGGGAGACCATATGATCAATAACATGTTCTAAGACGCCTTTGGTTCGGTGATCTCTCCCTTTTGTACGTTATAGTAAGACCCACAAAGGAAGTGGGGGGTGCAGAATGTGTCCTGGTCATTGTGAAAATTTTATTAAATGATTATCATAGATTTATTCATTCATTTAACAATTGCAGGCATTCTCCCATACAAAACAAAGCAAACCAAAATAGTCTTGTCCTCATAACCTCCTGAAAATGGCACAGAAAATACAATTACCCTACATAAGGATTTCTGCTATGACAGAAGCATGTGAGTGACAGGAAAACAAAGGAAGGCCTCAAAGAAGAACTGAAAACTTCCTGGGAGGAGTGAGGTCTGGGCTCAGATTTGAAGAATGACTCTAATTAGGCAATGAAAGTTAGGAAAAGCATTCCCGGCAGAGGTGGAGGCACGTTTAAAGGTAACAGACCCTGACCATTCTTCCATAATCCTACACATTTTTCTGTATGACTGGATCGCATTGTGTGTAGGGACAAAATGACAAGAGATAAAGTTCAAGAGATAGACAGGAGCCAGGTCATCAGCAGGAACAGAAGCACTAATATTTATTGAGCACTTTCTATGTGCCTAGCATTTTGTATTAATTACTTTTAATGCTCACATTGATTCTTTAAGGATCAATGAGAAATTATAATCCCCATAGAAACCCAAGAAAGTTAAGTAAATTTACTCCAGATCATCTATATGTACATACATACATATATGTGTGTGTATTAGCAGTGTGTAAGTATATACATGTGTGTATATATGTGTGTATATATCCACACACATATATGTGTATGTATATGCCTGTGTGCATGTGTGTGTGTGTATTATACATAGACTTTGAATGCAGGTCTGCCTGCCTCCAAAGCTGTGCCCCTTTTGCCTCACAGCTGTGGATGTCTAGCTCAGGACTTTATCCTAAGAGCAGTGGGAACCACAGGAAGATTTTAAAAGGGAGCATGACATAATCTGGAAGGGATGCTGGAGAAACTGAGCAGGCTGTCTGTGTAATCTGAATTTCTCATAGTTTAGGCCACTAACCACTAGCATTATTTCTCAGTTCTCATGGAAGACCAATTTGTGGGATGAAAATAATATAAGAGGTGAGGACTTTAAAAAAAAATTAGAACTTAGAAAACTGAATTAACTGACACACTTGTTTCCAGACTCAGAGATTATCAATCACATTAAGAATTCAATTCCGTTTTCTGATGAGTTAATTTCATGTAATGAAACATGATGCCTTCTAGGACTTGTGTTGGAAGGGGTAGCAATGCACTGCTCACATTCAGGGCTGCTTCTGCTTCTTCCAATGCAGGTTTAGCTGCCTCAAGCTTGCTTTCAGCTTTTACTTTTTCACTATCAATTTCATCCACAATTTTTTGGGCTTTGTCTTTTACCTCCTGTACTTCATTTTTAATTTTGGCTGAAGCCTGAGCGCTTACTGTGACTTCTGCTAATACCTGTTAAGTTGAAGAAACACATGAAAGCAAATAGAAACCTTTCAAGCAAAATTCATAGATTTGAATAGTGAGCAAATATTTATTCAACATAATATAAAACACGACTAAGAACAAACTTTTTTCCTATCTAAGTTGTCTATATTTTAAGGTGTATTAAAGTAAATTCCTTTGAGCAGTTCCTCACAGTCTTCCATTTTCAAAGTTTTTCTTAGGCTTAGAATTTATATAAAAATAAATATTTAAAGCTTTCAAAAGAAATAGTATTTTCACTCTACAAATTTCTAGAAAATTAAAACAGTTCAAGTAAGTATCATAAAATAAGGGCAAAAAACCATTTTAAGCCTTGTATAATAACAATAAAAGTAGCTAATGTTTATTGAGTGCTTACCATATATGCCAGGACTATGCTTAAGTGCCTCCCCTATGTTAGTTCACTCATTACAGCAACTGGCTAAGGACCAAGACTGAAGTATCTATTCTTAACTGACTCTTGGTGACTGGAAGCTGAAAGTCTGAGACTAGAAGGCTGTATAATAGATAAAAAAGCAGTACATAGGCCGGGCACCGTGGCTCACGCCTGTAATCCCAGCACTTTGGGAGGCCAAGGCAGGCGGATCACAAAGTCAAGAGATTGAGACCATCCTGGCCAACACGGTGAAACCCCATCTCTACTAAAAATACAAAAATTAGGCAGGAGAATCGCTTGAACCCAGGAGGTGGAGGTTGCAGTAAGCCGAGATCACGCCACTGCACTCCAGCCTGGGCAACAGAGCAAGACTCCATTTCAAAAAAAAAAAAAAAAAAGAGAAAAAGCAGCACACATATATACCTATCTCCTTGAGAGGAGTATGGATTTTTCCTCTTTCTTTAAAAAAAAAAAAAAAAAAAACACCAACTCTTCCTCGATTTGGGCCATCCCAGAAACCTGGAACATACAGGGACCTTAAAGAGAAGACCAAATATAACTCATAGTCAAGCAGAAATTTCATAAACAGATGAAAAAGAACGAGAGAGACAGACAGAGTGAGAGAAGAAATAATAGTCTTAGGCCAAGTAGCAAAATTAATAGTTCAGGTATATGCTGGTATAAGTTAAACAAAAATGTCTAATGGTCTTTGTGAACACTATCTTACCAGGAATTGTCCATAGGTTTATACCCTGTTTGTTCTTTAGTACCATTTTAAAGAAATGCATTTTAATATGGAAAAATATTTCTCATCAGTGATAAAATAAATGCAAACTCACTTCATCTGCTTTTATGGAAGCCACTGCCAACTCCTTCTCCTTGATTGCAAGATCCTGAGAGAGTTTAGCAACAGATTCACTTGCCTCCATTAGTTTATCAAGACCTTTACAAATACACACATATATACCTTTGCTGAGTATAGGTATATGCCTTCATCAAATATTTATTCAACATTTACTATTTATGAGGCACTGTACATGTAATATAACAAACAAAAAATTGTATTTGCAGACAAAAGCTTTAAAAAATATATATCTTAAGAGCAACAATATTGACCATATTTCTGAGTTTCAACAGGAAGGCAAAGAAAATAGCTCTGACTGAAGAATATCATGTAGCTACATTTAAGGGAAAGTCACAATGTCCTATTGAATAAGATTAGTTTGGCCAAGAAACTTATTTGACAAATGTATGCTCTCTTCAGCTTTGTAAACAGTTTGTAGCTATCATTTTTTGCCTTTGAATCATATTGTAGCTGAGGTGGCAAATGAGATAGAAAATATATTAACATTTTTGTGGTTCTCTTTGCTATAAAAATGAAAATAATGGTGAAAACTTATGTAACGGACTTTGCAACTTTTAGCACTGTAGAGAAAAAGAAATGGTTAACTGAATTGCTCACATTCCAATGGGTTCTAGGTAGTGGGATGTTGGTAAATATTTAAATCTGGGTCACTGGGAGAAGGGGAAGCCCTCATCTGTATATTGTCCAATTTCTGTAGTATAAACATTCCCACCATGGTTGATTTCAAGCTACCAAAAGATTCTCGGTACCACACTGTTATGTAATATTCCTACCATACAGACAGAAGTAAATAACCTCAAGAACATTGATATAAGAAAATAGAGTAGGCCGGGTGCAGTGGCTCACCCCTGTAATCTCAGCACTTTGGGAAGCCGGGAGGATGGATAACCTGAGGTCAGTTCGAAACCAGTCTGGCCAACATGGCAAAACCCTGTCTCTACTAAAAATACAAAATAAGCTGGGCATGGTGGCGCATGCCTGTAATCCCAGCTACTTGGGCTGAGGCAGGAGAATTCCGTGAACCTGGGAGGCAGAGGTTGCAGTGAACAGAGATCACGCCATTGCACGCCAGCCTAGGCAACAGAGCAAAACTCTGTCTCAAAGAAAAAAAAAAGAGTAAAACTAAGAAGAGATGAGTTTGAGCATTTATTGCCTTTATTTTAAATCCAATTTGTTTAATTGTAAGTATACATGAGTTAATTTTTAATAAAAGTTCTGTTTAACAAGCAGATCACAAAATTCCTAAAAATTCAACATTGTGTTCTCAAAAGCCACTATAAGTTGGCTTCAGCACTCTACTGATCTAAAGCATCATACAGGAAAGCTGCAAGAAGCTGAATCATGAGAAAACCACAGAAGAAGGCTTCTTTCACAGTCTTCTCTCATAACTATGACTTCACAGACCTTGGCGCTCAGTTATGCTATGTGACCGAGTGGTTTTTGTTTTGTTTTTTTCTTGAGACAGGGTCCCACTCTGTCACCTACAGCAAAGTGTAGTGGTGCAATCTCGGCTCACTGCAGCCTTGACCTCCTGGGCTCAAGTGATCCTCCCACCTCAGCCTCCCAAGTAGCTTGGTCTACAGGCATGCGCCACCAGGATGCCTGACTAATTTTTATATTTTTGTAGAGACAGGGTTTCACCATGTTGCCCAGGCTGCTCTTGAACTCCTGGGCTCAAGTGATCCGCTCGCCTTGGCCTCTTGAAGTGTGGAATTACAGGCGTGAGCCACCATACCCAGCCCCTCAAGTTTTATTTAGAACTTGAAAAATAAGAACTAAGGTGTTTTAGATTGTTTGGGCCACATGCTTTCTGGACATATAATCTGTTCCAATGTTTACTTTTGCTAGTTATACTACATATACCAGACACTTGGAAAACTCTTGCTTAGGTACACAATCTCTTTTTGTTTTTATTTGTTTTTGCTTCTATTTTGCCTTCTTCTTTATTAGAAATGTAGGGAAAATTAACATGGCAAAGTTTATACAAATCAAGGCAAATCAAAATGAAACCAAAAACTGAAATTGTTGTCCATTCCCAAAAGCTGGCTTGCCCCCATCTGCCAGCAATGGCTCAGTGACTCAGCACAGGGGACCCAGAGTTGAAAGAGCCAGGAGAAATGGTTCTACAGAGAAAATAGGCCATTTCTGTTTAGATTTTCTTCTGTTCAGAGTTTCTTGACAGGTCAAAATACCCTCAAGGGCATCCTTTAAAATTATGTACTACTAACAAAGTATTTCATTTTCAGACAAAATGTCCACCAAACAAAATATTGAGATCCCTATCAAATAAACCCTATTTCCATTCCACCCCATTCTATTCCATTCCTCTTACCAATATTCATACGTTCAGCCTGTTCATTAATGAATTTCACCTTTTCAGCATAAATGTTTTTATAACCATTTATAAATGAGAGGTAAGATTTGGGAGTCACATGTGCTCTTCGGCGGTATCTGAAAGCAGAACATTAAAAGGACCATTTCAATCATTGTGCGTACTCCCATAAAATGACACCTCTCCCAAGGTGAAATCAGTGTGATCATGTAGAGTGATTCACTAGCAGGAAGACAGGACTTGAGCATGGTTTCTCAGAGGTGAAGTGGAAAAAGGACTAAATCTGTCTTATGTTTCGATCCTAAGGGGTCTTTGACTTCAACCTTAACTCCAACTCTGTTTCCTCATATGGAAAACTGAGAAAAGAATGTCTGCTCGACCCCTCCCAGAATTTTGTGAAGATCAAATAAAATCGCATATATGAACACCCTATGTGAACGCTGGTGTCAACAGTGTAAAACTTTAAGGTTCTGGACAAATATTAGGGATAAGTGGTTGAAATGAATTTGTGCTGTGATCCATTTTCATTTAAGTGATATTTGTTACAACCTCTTCACTGCTGGATATCAGCTGAGTGGGTTTACAGAAGCAAAAACCAATGTCTCCCCAGTTCACTGGATTGGCCTTGAAATCAAGGCAACCACACTTGATTCAAATGTCCACTTTATTGTGGCTTTATTACAAAAGGCATAATTTTATACAGAAGAAGCTCAAGTGAAAAAAGAGTTCTTCATGTACTATAAAATTATTTAACCTTTTATATTAATTTAAACTTTTGTAGTTTTGAAGATTTTTAATGTTTTTGAGGTTTTTTTTAAGATCTTGGGCATATATGTGACTATCATTAAAGTGTTATAAAAATATTACATTCAGAATAAACTTCAACAACCTAAGAATATACACAAAATTTGAAAAATATACCCAAATTTTCAATGTAAAGAAACAGATTTTTGTAGCTGCACAAAGGTAAAAATTTATCTCCACAGATGACATTAGCAGGAGTTCAAATAGAAAGAAAATCTTCTTAACAGTAAGAATTAATATACACTGATTCACCAAGAGAATTTGGGAGATCTTATCTGGAATTATTTAAAAGGGTAGTCTGGGAATGGTTTTAAGTAAAGGAAAAGGTATGGAATAAATAAACTTTTGTGAAGCAGGAACCTCACTGAAAATCAATGAAAGTGTTACCCGAACTTTCTTTTTTTTTTTTTTTTTTTTGAGACGGAGTCTCGCTCTGTCGCCCAGGCTGGAGTGCAGTGGCGCAATCTCGGCTCACTGCAAGCTCCGCCTCCTGGGTTCACGCCATTCTCCTGCCTCAGCCTCTCCAAGTAGCTGGGACTACAGGCGCCCGCCACCACGCCCGGCTAATTTTTTTATTTTTTAGTAGAGACAGGGTTTCACCGTGGTCTCGATCTCCTGACCTCGTGATCCGCCTGCCTCGGCCTCCCAAAGTGCTGGGATTACAAGCGTGAGCCACTGCGCCCGGCCTACCCGAACTTTCTATGCAGAAAAACAGGCATAGCTTTTCTGGGGATCCCCGTTGGCCCATTTGTCAATCTTATACAGTGACTGTCGTGCTTTGGGGGAAAAGAGCTTTGTTTTTGCATGGTTGACACCAGCTTTCACATAATGAACATGCCATTGCTGCTTTTAGTGAGTGGTTTTCCCACAGTCAATTAATATTTTGTTTCACAGTTATCTGGCATAGAAACATTGGTAAGACTAAGTAATGCAAATACAAATTCTAAATACTCCCTTAACATAAGGCAATAAAGAAACATTAGAAACAGTGTACTTCTTTAATCAAAATAAATAATGTATTTGAATAAGAAACTAATTTTAAACAGTTGGTGATGAATTAGTTAAGTCATTTTCAAAGCAAAATTACGCAGATGAAATAAAGCAATTCATTAAGCATCTGTCACTTTGAGGTTTGGAAGATAAAAAGGTATTTAAGTGTGGACACTAGTTCGTTTTTAAACCTTGTTTACTTGCCATCTCTTCATACATAATCACAAGAAAATCAAAGCAAGAAAGATCTAAAAATGCAGCTAGGACCTTGTGCTCAATGAATAGGAGGAGTCTTCTGCAGGATGTTACAATGCATTTCTCTTGGGAATGCATGCTGCGGTTCCATAGTGATGGTGCTTATGTAATATCACTTACCTTTGGAAATAACTTTCACAGCTCTCTGAAACCATGTCATGAAATAGGCCCATTGTTTCTACAACTTGTCTTTTAATTTCACTAGAGCAGACAATATTATAGTCTGAAAGGAAGTAGGAGGCCACAGCAATCAGAGCCTCCCTCGGCCAGCGGCTGAACCAGTCCATAGTGCAACCTGATATCAAGCCAGGAAATTTCAAAGAACGGGCACGGAACTTCTCACCAACCTATTGATAGCAAAGTCAACAAACATGAGAAACACAGAGGGGTTGTAAGTCAGCCAGAGAGAGATTTATGCAATCTGACCCAAGAGTGTGACATCACAAATTTGAAAATGAATCTTCTTGGGCTGCAATCATATATAAATTTAATGTTCTGATGAAGGGAGGAAATATACTCCACACTCTTCCCTGTCATGGGACTACATCTACATTATTGTGTTCAATTCTAGGAACTTTCTTTTAAGAGGAAACTGATAAACTAGAACTCTTTTAGAGAGAGGGCTAGGACAGCAAAAGGCCTGGACACTGGGACAAGTGAGAACAGCTGCAGGAACAGATGTTTGGTCTAAAAAGAAAACAACTTAGACAGCCTTGCAAAAACCTTCTCCAAATATCTGAAAAACTTTACATGGAAGAGGGATTGAGTTCCTTGTAGAGGGCAGAATTAGAAAAATACAGAGACAAAATTCTATTGATTATAAATAAGAGCTTTTTGGCAATTAGACTATCCAAGAATGAAGCAGGCTGCCTTATAAATTAGTGAGACTCCCTAGAGCAGAGCTGTCAATAGAACTTTAAGTGATAATAAAAATGCTTTATATATATGCTTTCCAGTGTGGTAGCTATTAGCCACACATGACTACTAAGCACTAGGAATGGAGCTAAGCCAGGCGCGGTGGCTCATGCCTGTAATCCCAGCACTTTGGGAGGCCCAGGCGGGTGAATCGCTTCAGTTCAGGAGTTCCAGACCAGCCTGGACAACATGGCAAAACCTCATCTCTACAAAAAATACAAAAATTAACTGGGCATGGTGGCACATGCTTGTAGTCCCAGCTACTTGGGAGTGTAAGGTGAGAGGATGGCTTGAGCCTGGGAGGTTGATGATGCTGCAGTGAGCCATGATCATACCACTGCACTTCAGCCTAGGCAACGGAGCAACACCCTGTATCAAAAATAAACCAAATAGTAAGTAGAAATGGGGCTAATTAATCAAAACTTAAGTAGCCATATATGCCTAATGGCTACTATATTGGGAAGCACAATGAGATAGAGATTTTCAAACCTACATCAGAGACATTATGGTAAAGCTCATATGTCCACATGGGAGGTGGAGCTGGACGAGGTTACATCACCAAGTCCCTTACAATTCAAACAATCCATGTCTCTAGGTAATTAATGAAAATTGCCGGTTATGCAGTATTTTTTAATAATATGAATATTTTAAATTATACTGGAAATGAGAATTTGGTCAATGGAGATTGTGTGGTACAAAAGTGTTAATTTTAATTCAATGTAAAAATGTTAATTTCCAAGATCATTATCTAATAACAGAAGGTAAACTAAGTACCTTTAGATAAGGAACTCTTTCTACGTAGATATAAATAAAAATAAAAACTTACTGGAGAAAAGCAGAGAACAACATGTAAGTTCTTCTTTGATCTTGAAATGAAGTATTCATACAAATTATCAAAGGTAGGAGGATTGCGAGGTAGCTCCCTCTTCATCACTGAAATCAGACCTTGGGTGATTTCATCCATCTCATCTCGTGCAAACAAATTGGAGATCTTTAAGGAATGGACAAGGAAGTGTTCTGTATTTTAAGAGTTCTCCACAGTCAATTCATTGCCAAAGTCCAGTCCCTTTTTTAACTTGCATGTCATCTTGTTTCATATTTTCTTTCAGCATCTCCACAGTCAAATCCCTGATTTGCCAGAGTTTATCAAGACTGCAACTTTTTATTGAGCAGCTCAATCAAGAACTAATTGTGTTTTCCTGTGCTATCACCAAAAAGCTATCTCCACCACCACTTAATCATCTCTTTAAAATGTCCAGGGGTGCCCTCTGTACTTTGACTCAGAGTCAGTCTAATCAACTCTGGCTCCAAAATACTTAACTAATTTTTGCACCATTAAGCATCTGTATACCATAGTGCAGGGAAGAGTTAACGCAGCAGGCCTAATCTTGAAAAGGGTATGCTTGCAGAGCTGACCCTTGTCTGTTATCAGGGAACTTGGCTTTTGGAATGTCTCCTCCATTAGTAATTGATAAGGTTGTTTTGCAGTGCCAACTAGACTGTTTACACAAACCTTGTGATACATGGTAAACATCTATCTGCTTTCCTTCTAGGAATCTGGAACTTTGGTAGTTGTAGCTAGGCAGGAAGTGACTACCATGACCAAACCTAAAAAAAAGCCACTGGACTCTGAATCTCAAGTGGGCTTCCCTGAACAGAAACACAGTGCATATGTTACTGCCCTACATACTGGATGGAGAGGACGTTCTGTATGGCCCCTTGGCAAAAGCATAGGAAGCTGGAACATCGATTCCATGTTCCTGGAACATCAATGACTCCACAAGATAAGTCTTTTTCTCTACTGATCTGCCTCTGTATCCTTACTGTGTTGCCGCAATAAATCTCAGCCATGAGTATAACTATAAGTTGAACATCCCTTATTCAAAATGCTTGGGACCACACTGTTTCAGGTTTCAGATTTTTTTCAGATTTTGGAATGTTTGCATTTTACTTACTGGTTGAGCACCTCCAAATCAAAAAATCTGAAATCTAAAATGATCCAATAATGAGCATGTCCTTTGAGCATCATGTTCATGCTCAAAAAGTTTCAGATTTTGGAGCATTTTGGATTCCAGAGTTTTGGATTTGAGATACTCGACCTGTATATGCTGAGTCTGGTGAGTCTTTCTGACGAAGTACTAAAGATGTGAGTGCTCACGGAAGTGCTGATACAAGCGGTTTCAGAAGTGGTGGTACAGACATCCATTTACAACTAACAGAACTCTTTCAACCATTCTATACTCCTCACTAGTATGTAGATAGATGGACAGATACTTTGCTTCTCCTAAAATAAATTATAAGACCAAAGTGAAGACTGAAGAGACAAGTAAGGAACCACGTTCAAAATTAAACAAAGCATCTGGAGATGGGCAGCATTCATTTCACAGGAACTTCAGAAAATCTGCTAAATCTCATACAGTAACCATGTCTAAGATAAAAAATGTACTAAATAGCCTCACTTTTGAAAGGTTGCTGCTTTTTCTATTCCAATATAGTTTATATTTTTACAATATGGGCTTTTTCTCTACTTTTGAGACTTACCTCCCCTGAAGATAGCAAGTTGTTAAGGTATTCTAGAAATGCCTCATCTTTTATTTCATTGTCAGTAAAGATGAAAGTGATGCCTTTTCCATCAGCACCAGCAACTTTGTACAAAGCTTTTAAATCATCTGTTAGATTAGTCACATTGTAAGACCTAAGAAGAAAAATGATAGAAAATTTTAGATTAAAAAATATATAGTCGGCTGGGCACGGTGGCTCACACCTGTAATCCCAGCACTTTGGGAGGCCGAGGCGGGTGGATCACGAGGTCAGGAGATTGAGACCATCCTGATCAACATGGCGAAAACCCATCTCTACTAAAAAAATACAAAAAAATTAGCCAAGTGTGTGGTGCGTGCCTGTAATCCCAGATACTTGGGAGGCTGAGGCAGGAGAATCACTTGAACCCGGGAGGCAGAGGTTGCAGTGAGCCGAGATCATGCCACTGCACTCCAGCCTGGGTGACAGAGTGAGACTCCTTCTCAAAAGAAATAAACAAACAAACAACAACAACAACAACAAAAACCATAGTCATAATTTATCCCAAAACACAATAATAGCCCATGATCATTAGAGCATAATCTGTACATGCTCCAATAGATACTAAGTAATGGTGCCTGCTAGAAAATACAGAGATTAGAGCTAAAGAGGGATATGTTACCATTCAAAACAAATATTTCGTTTAAGTTGAGAACTGAGAAACATGGAACTTACCAAAAGTGATCCATGACGCATAAGTGGGAATAGAGAAATGAACTTTTAGTCCCTGCAATCTGACAGTCCTCAGCAACAGATTTTGTCCGAGTAAATATATGTACAATATCTAAAACTCATCTGAAATTTGGATGAGTTTGGTTTAGTGAAAAAGTCAAAATATGTTATGAATAAAATTAGTGATAAATTGTATATAGTGGCAATTTGCACAGCTCATTAAGTGGCTAGATACAAAGAAAACTCACAGAAAAAGATGCATTATGCAATATGGTATAAATAATAGAAATGTTAGATGGCTACAGATTATGGAATGAAAAGATCTTGGTCTTTGTTTTTTGGTTTACTCTGTTTCCGGTTAAATGTATGTGCTACCAGAGGTGATGAGATGTGTAAAAATAAAGCAGACATTATCTGAAATGTTGTATGTAAATCCTCATGGGTAAGCTAATGACAAGGACTAAAAGGTAATCCTCACTGGAAGGAGGTGTTACAATGCAAGTAATAGGCAGTAGGCCATGGGGTCTCACAGAAAGACTATGAGCACTGGAACCAGAAAGATCTAGTGGCCTGATGCTGTCAGAGTAATCCTCTCACTGACTGGCTAGTCTCCGAGCTAATCAGCCAAAGATGTCAATTTGGCTGATTTTTTAAAGAATTAGACTGACTGTTATGTATTGCTTTTGCAATACATAGAGACAGTCACAACACACCCCTTGTCCAGATCCTGACCTCTCTTGTTTCTTTCTTTCAAGTTTTCCAAAAGTATTCTCTGTGCTTCTTCTCTTCCTAATGCGATGTGGCTTGTGCACCCATCCACTTCGCTGAAAGTGTCATCATGCGTATCAGTTGCCACTTTTCACGTCTTAACATTTTCAGATTTTTTTTTTTTTGAGATGGAGTTTCACTCTTCTTGCCCAGGCTGGAGTGCAATGGCGTGATCTTGGCTCACTGCAACCTCCATCTCCAGGGTACAAGTGATTCTCCTGCCTCAGCCTCTTGAGTAGCTGGGATTACAGGTGCCTGTCACCATGCCCAGCTAATTTTTTTGTATTTTTAGTAGAGATGGGGTTTCACCATGTTGGCCAGCTAGTCCCGAACTCCTCACCTCAGGTGATCCACCCGCCTCGGCCTCCCAAAGTGCTGGGATTACAGGTGTGAGCCAGGGCACCTGGCCAGCATTTTCAGATTAATTATCTACCTGCTTAGTTTCTGGAAACCACTCTGGATTTCCTCCTCTCTGTCTTGCCTCTTCTTCTCACTCTCCATTGCAAGCCGCCTTTCTCTATGTTGGGAGACCCCAGAATTCTTTCCACAGCCATCTTTTCTTTCCATGACGCACCCTATTCATGCTCCCCATGACCACAAAAGGGTCCTCTCTACTGAGACTTCTATATTGCTATCTCCAGAACCAGAACCCCTCTCCTGAACTCCACATCCATGAGTCTTATTATCTATGGAAACCGTGTTCTGCAGACACCTCAGACTCAAATGTACTGAACTAAATTCTTACTTTACCCTTCAAAGCTGGTCATTTTTTTATTTATTCAACACATCCTTTTACAGAATTGGTTAAAAGTAAGCATTTAATAATAAAAATAAAAAAGACAAAGATTACAGTGGCCCATTCTCAGGGAGCTTACAGCTTAGTGAAGGAGATAGAAATGTATGTGAACAAGCACTTTTTTTTAATGCAGTGTGGTAAGTACAGTCATGCATTGCTTAACAATGGGGATACATTCTGATAAATGCATCTTTAGAAAATATTGTCACTGTGGCCGGGGCACAGTGGCTCATGCTTGTAATCCCAGCACTTTGGGAGGCTGAGGCGGGTGGATCACAAGGTCAGGAGTTCAAGACCAGCCTGGCCAGCATGGTGAAACCCTGTCTCTACTAAAAACACAAAAATTAGCCAGGCATGGTGGTGCTTGCCTGTAATCCCAGCTACTTGGGAGGCTGAGGCAGATAATTGCTTGAACCCAGGAGGTAGAGGTTGCAGTGAGCAGAGATTGCACCACTGTACTCCAGCCTGTGTGACAGAGTGAGACTCCTTCTCAAAAAAAAAAAAAAAAAAAAGAAAAGAAGGAAAGAGAAAACATTGTAATTGTGGGAGCATAATATAGTTTGGATGTTTGTCCCCTCCAAATCGCGTGTTGAAATGTAACCCCCAATGTTGGAGGTGGGGCTTGATGGGAGGTGTTTGGGTCATGGAGGTCGATCCCTCATGAATGGCTTAGCACCATCCCCTTGGTAATGAGTGAGTTCTAACTCTGAGTTCATATAAGATCTGGTTGTTTAAAGGAGTCTGGGACCTGCCCCCTCGCTCTCTCGCTCCAGCTCTCACGATATGACCACCTGCTGCCCCTTTGCCTCCTGCCATGATTGAAAGCTTCCTGAGACCCTCACCAGAAGCAGGTGCCAGCACCACACTTCCTGTACAGCCTGCAGAACCTTGAGCCAAAACAAACCTGTTTTTAAATAAATTACACAGCCTCAGGTATTCATAGCAATGCAAAAACTGACTGATACAGAACAGCGTAGAGTATGCCTACACACACCTAGGCTATATGGAATGGCCTATTGCTCCTAAGCTACAAACCTGAACAACATGTTACTGCACTGAATGAATACCATAGGCAATTCTAATGCAATGGTCCATATTTGGATATCTACCTAAACATAGAAAAGGTACAGTAAAAATACAGTATGAAAGATTTTTAAAATGCTACTCCTGTATAGGGCAGCTCCATTATAATCTCATGTGACCACCATCATATATGTTGTCTGTTGTTGACCAAAATGTCCTTATGGGGCACACAACTGTACCACTAGAGAAATTAGAGTGTCATCCTAGCCTTCCTGTTCTTTCCTCCTCTTCCTGCATATTGGGTCAGTTATTAAGTCCTATCAATCCTGCACACTTTAAACTGTCCCTGCTGAGTCTTCCTCTCTATTCCCACTTTATCTGCTGTTATAAAATGTATCCAGAATTTGTTGTAATCAAGTGTGGTAAGACACAAAGACACAGGAACGACTGTCATGAAGCAAGATATTTATACTCAAGGATCCCTAGAAACAGAAGGGGGCTTGACACGCTAGGTAGGGTGACATGGGGAAACACCAGAGTCAATCAGGAGGCACAAGAAGTGATGGGAAAACATGGGCAAGAGTCTTTATTGCGGTTTCCATGAGAAAGGCAAGGCAGGAAAGCAGAATTAGGATTTGCTAGTTTGAATAATTTCAGCAGCCTCTGGGGCATAGGAGCACTCCCTTGTTGACTGGTATGTGGCCCTGGGGTGATTAGGGCAGAGGAATATCCTAATCCACCATGAGATGCCACCACACACCCACCAGATAGAGGTGGTGGGTGGGAATAAGGACTCTGGATTGGTTGGTTTGCATATGAAAGGTACTCTCCTGGAGGAGCTGTTTGAATCTCTAAGAATTGGCTACCCTAGAAGGGTCAGTCTCTCCCCAGTCAGCAAAGTCTCAGATGCCAGGGTATAAAGAATACAGAAATTAAGAAAATACAGTGAATAAATTTGCCTTAATTTAAGCCTCCGTCATTCCTAACTACAATCAGTGCAACGCCACCTATCCCAGGATCACAAATTTAGATGCCTACAGGAATCAGACAGATAATGCCAGTGAGTAAAGCAGTGCTGTTGGGGCCTGTGGATTGGAGGATTGCATGTCCCATCCAAGGAGGCAGCTGCTACTGAGCTCTGCTACCTGGGAGTGTAGGCCCTAGATTGCCAGATCTTCCAGTTATTTCAAAAAAAGTCAGAAATACGCTTTTCTAAAATATGAAACCTCCCGATTTTTAAATGCTGACAACTAATTTAATTTTTTGAAGTAAAATTAAATTAGTATCTACTTATTTCATGTTTTATGTTTTTAAAATGCTCCTATAAATTGTATGTTGTTCAATTTTTATTTTTTTTTTGTTTGGCAGCAGAATGATTTGTGTGTTTGTTTATAAATTGGCAAAGTGATCTAAATTTTATATGGAAATAAAAGGCCAAATGGGCAAGACATTTTGAAGAAGAACAAAGTTAGAGATCTGACACTACCAAATATACATATGTTAAATTTAAATATATATATTAAAGAAGCTACAGCAATTAATATAGTGGGTAATGATACAAAGACAGATAAGGAAACCAGTGGAGGAGACTATATAGTCACATATATGATCAGATGACTCAAGACAAAAAATGGCACTTCGATGTGGCAGGGAAAAGATGACCTTTTTAATAAATGGAGCTGGATCAACTGGATATCAATATTGAAAATAGTAATTACAAATCCTATGTCAGACATTATAAGAAAATGAATTCTAGGTCGGTTATAGTACTAAATGAGAAAGTAGTAAATTTTATGTGTAAATGTGAAGAAAATCATAGGAAAATATTTATGTGCCCTTAGGGTAAATAAAGATTTTAAAATATAATACAGAAGAGGACTAAATAGAAAAAAATGGATGCTTCATTAAAATTAAGATCTGCTAAGAGAATGAAAAGGCAAACCAATAACTGAGAGAAGGTATTTGCAATACACACCCTTTATATCCAAAACACATATAGAATTCCTAACAATCAATAAGAAAGAATCGCAAACAAATTGAAAAAAAAAATGGAGAAAGGGCTTTTATAATTCACAAAAGAGCCTATCCAAATGGCCAATGAGAGATGAAAAGGTGCTCGACATCATTAGCCATCTGCGAAACGCAAACTGAAACCACAGTGAGCTACCACTCCACACACAGAACTGCTAAAATCGGCCAGGCGCAGTCGCTCACGCCTATAATTTTGGGAGGCCAAGGCAGGTTGATCACTTGAGGTCAGGAGTTAAAGAGAAGCCTGGCTAACATGGTGAAACTCCGCTCTACTAAAAATACAAAAATTGGCTGGGCGTGGTGGCACACTCCTGTGATTCCAGCTACTCGGGAGCTGAGGCAAGAGAATCGCTTGAACCTGGGAGGTGGAGGTTGCAGTGAGCCGAGATCGTGCCATTGCACTCCAGCCTGGGCGACAGAGCAAGACTACATTAAAAAAAAAAAAATTGCTAAAATGAAAAAGACAGACAATGCCAAGTGGGGGCAAGGATGCGGAGCAACTCTCATGACATGTTGGTGGAAGTGTAAATTGGTACAACCACATGGAAAACTACTAAGCAGATCAACTAAAGCTAAACACACAGATACCCCACATCCAGCAATTTTAACTCTAGATGTATACTCAGACATGTACAAGAATATTTACAGTAGCTCTATTTGCCCCAAACCAAATGTTTATCAAGAGTACAATGGATAAATAGATCGTGGTAGTATCTGATTAAGTGGAAGATCATGCAGCAAAAAGAATGAAAAACTCTTGCTACATGTAGCATCATGGACGAATCTCACAAACAATGCAACAATAGAAATGGGATGCAAAGAGCAAATCCTGTATAGTTCAATTGATACAAAATTCAAAACTGGGCAAAACTAATCAATGGGCTTACCCTTTGAATATGGTTACCCTTGGGAGGGTAATGACTGCAACGTAACATGGGAGCCCTTCTGGGGTACAAGCAGTGTTTTATTTCTTCATCTGTAGACTGGCTACATAGATGTATTTACTTTGTGACACTTGTGTAAATATCCTTACATATACAAAATACTTAAAGTTTACTTTAAAAAGAAATACAGAAAACCGTTGTGCTTCCTTTTTTTCTAAAGTAAACATTTAACCTTAGCGAAATTAACTATAGAAAAACATATTGTGCTTTATTTCAGCCTACCTGGTTAATGTTATCTGGAATATTTGATAGCCAGCAATAAAAGAGGCCAGTCTTGAAAGACTTTGTTTTCCAGAACCACCAACACCCACCAGCAATGCATTTCCACACGATGTTCGAATTATTCGTGAAATCTGTTTTGAGATTTAAAAAGTGCTTATTTGAAAAAAGAAAGCAATGTTTACATTTTCTTGCACTAAATGAGTCCAAGTTTTGATCATATTTTTCTAGACGATATGAGACTTTTTCCTCGTTAATGGTCTATGTCAGAATTTTTAAAATTAAAGTTTAATATTGATTTGTTCAGCTCAAATCTTTCCTTGACCATCTATGTTTACGTCATGAAGAACAGAACAAACTGGATTTACTCCCTTCCATTTTAAAACTATTCTGTGTGTGTGTTCATGTGTGTGCATGCATGTAGAATTTCATTATTTTTAGACCCAATGGATAGTGGAGCTGCTCTTCCCAACTGCAGAAGATACAAGAAATGTTTAGAATTGTTTTTTTTTATTATTCATCAGCCTGACACACTGAATCATGTAGACACCTAACTCAACAATGAACACTAACTCTATCATATCTCTGCCAACAATTTTTTTTAAGTACCATAATTCTATTTACAGTGGGGTAGGAGGATGTTTCTAGAAGTCAACTTGGAGAGACAGCCTTTCATCTTGTGTTGCTTTTCTATGGTTGATTTCCTCAGTGAAGATAAGACTCAAATTGTGGGTCAAATCTTATGCAGGCCAATTGAAGACATTGCTAAAAAGCTGTCTTTTATATTATTGTCATCAATTAGGGAGAAAGTCTAGATGGATCACTAAATTCACTATCACCACTAAAAATAAATTTTTTAAAAATATAAGTTTTACAGATGGCGGATCAATAATGACACCCTGGTATGTGTAAATTCTATCAGTATATTTTAAAATATATTAATCACTTATGGCTTTGCACTCAGAATAGGATCTCAGAACCTCAAGATCTAGCCACGGTGAATGGTCAATAATTACTTGTTGAATAGATTAGTGTGAAAAACAACCCTTTTTGGTGTTACCTCTAACTGGCTTCTATTCTCTCACCAGTCCTGTATATCAACCTTACCCCTGTCCCATCACCTGTAACTCAATCATAACATTGACACTTTTAAAAGCAACATCTTTTCCTCCATGGGCAACAGAATTCCCATAATATCAAAATATAATTTGAGGGAAGTATATATATATATATATTTTTTTTTTTTTTGAGACGGAGTCTCGCTCTGTCGCCCAGGCTGGAGTGCAGTGGCGCAATCTCGGCTCACTGCAAGCTCCGCCTCCTGGGTTCACGCCATTCTCCTGCCTCAGCCTCTCCGAGTAGCTGGGACTACAGGCGCCCGCCACCACGCCCGGCTAATTTTTTTTGTATTTTTAGTAGAGACGGGGTTTCACCGTGGTCTCGATCTCCTGACCTCGTGATCCGCCCGCCTCGGAGGATATTTTTTCACAGGGTTCTCCATACTTTCTAAAGGTTCTCCGTACTTTCTTGTTGACTCAGTGTGCCAAAAGCTCTGAACAGAAAACCATCTACTTGCCCTTGAAGGACATTTGCTGCCATGTAGATGGATTCAAATAAAGGGTTTCCTATTAAGCCTTTGTTTTCTGGGACAGTGAATTGACCTAACCTATGTACAGTCTTCTATACAGTACCTGATAGTATATAGTTATTCTCTCAAAAAATTTATCTATGAAATATAGTAAGCTTTTAAACGATCTATTTGTATCAGTAAATAGGCAATAGTTAGGACCTTAATAAGATGAGTCATTGCATCTTTAAAAAACACCAGATCAAGAGATGTTCCTCTAATGATTTCATTGAACTGTCTCTGGTAAAACTGGAGTTTTTCAGCCAGAAAGTCAAAGGATGGCACCTATGGGTGGTGAGAAAGATAAAAAAATAATATTTAAGATCCAAATATGCATTAAAGTAGCAATTGTAAAGACACTCAAAAGTAATTTTAAAATATACATATCTTTTTTAAACGTTATGGATTTCCAGAGGTTTCTCACATATTAGTCTACTTTTAGTTATTTCCATTTTCTAAGGCCTGAAACTTAACTATATTAGTTGGTTTCTAGTGCAAAATCATTTCTGACCTTTCCCTACCAACTCCTATCCATGGTAATTAACACGTTAATACAGGAAATATTTTTCTTAGTTTTTACTTACTTTTTAATATTGTTTGCGGCTTTCAAAAATATAAAAAGGTTTTACATTATTTATGGAGTCAAATCCACAAGTCTTCATTGTTCTGAAATAAATCCACACCCACTTTCTTTGTTTTGCAAATTGTTCCTCCCCATCTAATTCTTTGATCTACGTGGACACCCAGGCTGGAGTGCAGTGGTCCAATCACAGCTCACTGCAGCCTCGACTTCCTTGGCTCTATGGATCCTCCTACCTCAACTCCCGCAAGTCGCAGGTATTACAGGCATAAACCACCTCGCCTGGCTCTACATACACTTTAGAATTACTTTGTTATATAACCCTGTTTTTAAAAGTCCCTTTGAAATCTTGTTTCAAATTTCATTAAACCTATATATTAATTTAGAAAGAATGGCATGTTGCTGTTTAAGTAAAGTTTTATCATGTTAATTCCTACATGTTTAATATTGTTGTTGCTGTTAAATGAAATACTTTTATGTTATATTTTCTGTCTTGTGATTGTTGGCAAATGTTGGTAAATTTTTTTTGTAAAGGGCAAGATAGTAAATATTTTAGGCTTTGTGGCTCATTCAGTCTCTACACACCCCTGCCATTGTAGTGCAAAAGCAGCTATGGCCAATATTAAACCAATGGGTGTTTCAATAAAACCTTATTTATGAACACTGAAATTTGAATTCTATATAATTTTTACATGTCACACAATATTACTCTTTTTTTTATTTTTATTTTTTGGTAACTATTTAAAAATGAAAAATCAGCCGGGCACAGTGGCTCACGCCTGTCACTCCAGAACTTTGGGAGGCCAAGATAGGTGGATCACTTGAGGTCAGGAGTTCAAAACCAGCCTGACCAACATGATAAAACCTCATCTCTACTAAAAATACAAAAAATTAGCCGGGCATGGTAGCGGGCACCTGTAATCACAGGACCAACATGGTGAAACTCCGTCTTTACTAAAAATACAAAAAATTAGCCAGGCATGGTGGGGGGGCACCTGTAATCCCAACTACTCGGGAGGCTGAGGCAGGAGAATTGCTTGAACCGGGAGGCAGAGGTTGCAGTGAGCCGAGATCATGCCACTGCGCTCCAGCCTGGGTGACAGAGACTCCATCTCAAAATAAATAAATAAATAAATAAATAAATAAATAAATAAATATCCTTCTTAGCTAGTAAGTCTAATAAAAACAGGCAGTGGGCTGGCTGGATCTGGCCTAGAAAGTATAATTTGCCAACCCTTGGTATAGGTGTAGAGGATAGTTATTTCACACTTATGTAATGCTTGGTCATCTTACTGAACTCTCTCTCTCTCTCTTTGGTTTTTTTTTTTTTTTTTTTTTGAGACAGGGTCTCATTCTGTCACCCAGGCTAGAGTGCGGTGACACAATCACAGCTCATTGCAGTCTCGAACTCCTGGGCTCAAGTAATCCTCCCACCTCCACCTGCTGAGTAATTGGGAGGACAGGAGCATGCCACCACATCCGACTAATTTTTTTCATTTTTTGTAAAGACATGGTCTCATTATGTTGCTCAGGCTGGTCTCAAACTCCTGGGCTCAAGCAATCCTCCCACCTCAGCCTCCCAAAGTGCCGGAATTAAAGCAACTCCATGGTAAGACTCTGGTGCAGAGAGAAAGATCTAGTCAGGTGAGCGATCTGAAAACCTCTTTTAAGAGATGAAAATAAATACCAATTCATATATTTTGGGTACTTCAAACACAGAGTCTTCAGGTTCATCGCCAGTTGGTTCTGGCATCTCACGGAGAAAATCCACAAAGTATGGTTCAGGAAGAATACACGACGCTGCATCAGAGCCAATATTTTCTTCAACCGCACGAATAAGATGTGCATTAAACCACTGCTCATCTTCAGGAGTTATAAATCTGAAAGGAAAATGTAGTAATAAGAATGTGAAATATGAAAGCATCTTTTCTAACTGAACATGTCCCTTCACCTCTTCTCAGCCCCATCCTGGACCTTCTCAATTCAGGACAGGGAAACAATATGTTTTGCCTTTTGATAAGAAGGACATAACCCCATCCAAGAAAGTTATAACATTAACAGCACTACTTATAGAAAATACAGATGAATCACTTAGGTGAGATCAAAGGTCCCTAAAACTTGCGATAGGAGAGCAGAAGTGATGGTCGGTAGTGGACGAGCGTCCTCTTTCTGGGTTGGTGGATTCAGTGCACAAAGGACCCTTTCAGATTGACAATATAACAGAGGGAAGAGAGGACAAAGGGGAGTAACATTTGACAAGTATCACCCTTGTGTGAGACATGGTAAACACTTTACAACTTTGTGAAACTGGCATTATCATCTATGATTTATAGATGAGGGAATGGAGGCTCCAAAAGATGACTGAATTTAACTTTAATGGGATTGTTTAACTTTAAAGGGATGAAACCAGATTTCCCCACATAAAACCTACAAAGAGCTCACAATTTGTAGAAGATATATACAATGAAAATGTGCCTCCGAATGTTATCAACTCTGATGATCTGGTGATTCATAAAGATGTATTGTTAAAGTCATACTGGAATAAATCGGCAGAGCACTTTTTTAAAGCAGTGGGCAGGTGAGAGATGCCATCAATGCTTCACAAGCCCCACAGCAAATGACGACAATGCTCCTTACTCTACTTAGCCTAGTAGGTAATGCAAGAAATAACCAGCTGGGCAGGGTGGCTCATGCCTGTAATCCCAACACTTTGGGAGACTGAGACGGGCAGATCACCTGAGGTCGGGAGTTCAAGACCAGCCTGACCAACATGGAGAAATCCCATCTCTACTAAAAATGCAGCAACAACAAAAAAATAGCCAGCCATGGTGGTGCATGCCTGTGATCCCAGCTACTGGGGAGGCTGAAGTTGGAGAATCACTTGAACCCGGGAGGCAGAGGTTGTGGTCAGCTGAGATCGCACCATTGCACTCCAGCCTGGACAACAAGAGCAAAACTCCATCTCAAAAAAAAAAAAAAAAAAAATTAACCAAGTAGTATAAACTTCTCAGGTCATACATTTAAACTCTAGTGCCGCAATATGCACCTGTCTGCAATTACTCTGTTGCACTCGTGTTTGAAAAGGGACAGGAGAATAGGGATTGAAGTGCACTCCTCAGCTTTTATGGTCAACATTCCTTGCCAAATTCTGGAAAGATCTCGAAGATTGAAGATGTAATGAAATTTAGAAGGAGTTGGCAGCATCTTCATCTAGAGATGAAAAAATGTAATACTTTCAATTAGTTTTCAGACACAACTAAAAGTAGAATTACTTTTAGAACTGTCTCACAAATCCTATTTTAGATAAAATCTGCTGAGTAAATAAATCAAGATTAAGTTCATATTTTGTGACAACACGGACAGAAAAAAAATCATAAATAAACCAACTTAGGATTTAAAAGACCATAATCTCTTGGATAGGATGGATTCAAGACCAAGGCACTGGATGCAGATTCCAACACCTTGTTCTACTACCATCAGTTGGCTTTGAACAAGTCACCTCCCCTGAATTCTTATGGACTATATGAATTGTGGGAATAATCTTCCCTAATCATTGGTAGTATATGTGGAAATATGTCATAACAAAAACTGAACGTGAGTTGGTTGTCATGCAGGTAAGAACAATGAATGTTCACCTTTAAAGTTAATAATGGCTATCTTCTATAAATTGATTTGATTAGGGTCCTTAATGTGTTAGGATTTCCATAAATATATCTGCATATCATAACCTGGATTTTCCTGTGTGGATCCAAACTCAGTCAACAGTCTTTCATATATCTGTATATCCATAATAAGTGGACAGGCAAGTCTGACATGCAGCTATACATATAGTAATAAATGTTTTTTCTGTTTGAGCACAAAGACTGTATTATATGCTAATTTACTATTTCTACCAACTTCTAGAATATAAAAAGGCAAAGCTATAACAATACTACATTCTTACCCAGAGAGATACCCATTAAGGGATAATCTCGAGGTACTCTAGATATGGAAAGCATTGATGGTCATGTATAAAGATCATAATTGATATCATTAGCATCATTTTTGAAAGTGAAAATAATGATAATTCTGGTGATACAAACTCCCCATACGCCTATTTCAGCAAAGCAGATGCTTTCTTTAGCATGTGTTCATAAATTAAGCCCTTTCTATACTGAAAAATTACCCTATTGAGTTTGTAATTTTTACAGGCTAATTCACAGTGCTATTTAAAACAGCAAGTAGCATGGGGAGATGAAAATAAAAGAAGTGTAGTTCATCAATTGCCTATCAACTTCCCTCTTTGCTCAGTTCCATTGCAAGCTAAAATGTTCATCCTACCCACTAAAATATAAAACATATAGTTATATTACAAGTATGTAAAAATACTCAAAGTGGTACGGTTATGTGAATATTGCTTTTTTTATAGTATAACACTCCAGCCATGATGGCAGCCATTGGTAACAGGCAGTAATTAAAGAGAATTCTGTAAAAAAAAAATTCCTTTCTTTCCTTCTTCTTCTCATTATTTGTTAACCTGCTTCTTTCCTTCTCTTCTAATATTTCTCTCTACTTTTCATCACCTTCTTTCTTTTCTGAACTGCTTCTGCCTTAAAGCTATATAAAGTAATATAAAGGTGGGCTGATAGACAAGGCATGAATGGATTAAAAGAGTGCTTTGTGAAGATGGGAGATTTGAAGAAAAGATACAAAGAAGGCTGCTTATGTAGAGGTGGGCAGAGGAGGAAGATTCATTCATTTTTCAATGACTGAGCACCTCCCTGGTTCTTAAAAAGACACAGTGGTAAACAGAGGACAGCTAACTCAGCTGCCATCAAGGGGGCTTTTATTCCAGTGGGGAGAGCCTGAGAATGAACAGGGAACAAATATATATGTAGATATGCAAATAATGATAGAAGCCATGGTTTAAAAAAAAAATCAGGGCCAGGAGACAGATAATGACTAGAATAGGGGCAAGGGCAGTCACTTTAGAGGATGATTGGAACGGTCCCTCTGAAGGTAAGAGTGATGAGAATGAGCCAACGTATGGTGGCCCAGCAGCGCAATAAACATGGGGTACTCAAGGAATGGTGAGCAGGGCCACTCGGCTGGAGCAGGGCCACTCGGCTGGAGCAGGATGATGGCAGGCAAGGGAAGTAAGCGGAGTCTGCTGACATTGTAAGTGGAACTGGGAGTCTACTGGTGGTTTTAAGAAGGAGTAAAGATTTCTGCTTTACTTTTTTTTTTTTTTTTTTTTGAGACGGAGTCTTGCTCTGTCGCCCAGGCTGGAGTGCAGTGGCGCAATCTCAGCTCACTGCAAGCTCCGCCTCCTGGGTTCATGCCATTCTCCTGCCTCAGCCTCTCCTTTTTTTTTTTGTATTTTTAGTAGAGACGGGGTTTCACCGTGGTCTCGATCTCCTGACCTTGTGATCCGCCCGCCTCAGCCTCCCAAAGTGCTGGGATTACAAGCGTGAGCCACCGCGCCCGGCTCTGCTTTACTTTTTAAAAAATATCATCTAGGACTGTGAAAAGCACAGACTCCAAGAGAGCAAGAAGAAAGCAAGGAGATTGGTTAGGAAGTTACTACATGGTCCGGGGGACAGGTGATGGGAGCACTTATCAGGGTGGTCACGGGGGGATGGCGAGGAGGGCTCAGCTTTGGGGTAGATTTTGAAGGGGAGATCACTGAGATTCGCTGATGGACTGGATGTAGGCCATGAGGAAGACATAAATCAAGGATAGTGTCCAGTAATTTCAACCTAAGAAGGAGGATAACTGGTGCTGCTACTAAGATGCAGAAGTCTGAGGGGGGATTGTATTTAAGGACATTTAAGAGTTCTGTTTGGACATGGTAACTTTGAGATGAGTATCAAACATCCAACACTGATGTCTATTAAGCAGTTAGCAATCGGCCTGGAGCCAGGTAGAGAGGCCTGGGATGGAGATATCCATTTTGAAGTCATCAGCACAGGGGTAATGTTTAAAGCCTTGAAGCTGGATGAGGCCACCTAGGGAAAGAATGTAGATAGAGAAGAGGGCCTGGCATCGAGACCAGGTGCATTTCAGTGTTTAGAGGAGGGAAAGAAGGGGGACTTTAATGAGGTAGCCAGTGCACTAGGAAGAAAATCAAGAATATGGGGACCCTCTGAAGCCAAGTGAAGAAAATATTTAGAGGGATCATTTAGGTCAAATGCTGCTAAAAAGTCAAGTAAGAGGGAGAGGAAAATTAACCTTGACATGTGGCAAGATCAAGGTCTTTGGTGGCCTTGACGTGAACAGTGGGAATGAAAGCTTGTGCAGAATGGATTAAAGAGGTAAAGAAAAGACACTGAGGACATGGAGCCAGGAAACATCCAAACAAAAGAAACTGATGGAAGACACCTGGAAGGGCAAAGCTTTTCAAAGAACTACATATATAAGCACAGTCAATTGAGCAATAGTCCTATTGGAAACCACATGTATCTTACCACGGAAAACTATCTCACTCAGTCCCTGCCACTCATTTTTGAGTTTCTTTAAAAGAGGTACAATGGCACGTGCAAAGGCCCTGTGTTGGCAAGGAACAGGGCCCCACACTCATCACTGAAGGTGGCTGCATGGAAGAGCATCTGGTAAGAAACCCCCAAATTCCTCTTCTGATAATTCTGTATCTAGAAATCTCCCAGTCTACCCAGGAATCTGAAAGGCTGGCACACTTCAGGTTTCCCAGGAGACAAGTTTCTGCCCACATGTGTATAATTGGCCTAATGGATGTGTAGTGAATTATGACAACTAATCCTTATCTCCTTCATGGCTTTTTGTCAAATATGTCAACCTCATTTTTATTTCACACCTACACTTAGTTGCCTTTTCATGAGTACTGCCTTAAGTCATCTGGGGACAGCTGCAGGTTTGCTGAGCTTTACTTAGGACAGTGACTTGTGTATGCAAATCTAGCCAATTTTTGTTAAGAACACAACCATCCATTTACTAACTCACACTCCTGCTCAGAGAAATACACAAGTTAGACTTCAAGTCCTAGTTAGCTGAGAATATCTGGAAATCCATGTATTAAGCCAGTCAATAAGCATTTGAGTGTCTGACATAGTTTGGTAGAGGGAGACAGATAATACAAATAAAGATTTACAAATCAGAGTAACAAGTGGAAATGCAGTGCTCTCATTTCAGCAAAATTCTACTTTGTCCTGGATGTCATGTCTGGTTTACAGTAACATCTCATACATATGGAAAGCATCATTTAGTCAGATCATTTGCTCCCTGGAAGGAAAAGGTGTTGTAAATCTATTTGAGCATGTAATTTGTCTTTTCCAAAAAACACCACTATATATGATATTATGATAACTTAATGAGCCATGAGGTGAGAACTAGGGCTGAATAATAGTTGCCTTTTTAAAAATTATTGATGACAAACCAGTCTGTACCTTAGTCCATTGCCACAGCACTCTGCCCACTGAGACTAAATTCACAATCATCTCACATATTTGAGGCTTGAAACTTCTACAAGGATCAAAGTATCCACATCCAATAATTCCTGAAAGATAAGCAAGATTGAAGGTATAAGCTTACCAAAAGATTTCCAAGTATATGTTTATCCCAGTAAACAAATCATTACAAGGCTGACTAAGCTGGGTGTTGTTCAGAATTTTTCTCAAGGGATCAGCTAAGACTGGGAGTCAGTAGTGGATCCAGGCAAGCTGAGTACGCAGTGATAAGTGTTTTATACGTATTGATTCATTTAATCCCCCACCCAGCACCCTACAAGAAAAAAATACAAGGTAGGTATTATTATTACTAGTTCCATTTTAACATGAGCTTAGTAACTTGCTCAAAGTTACACAGCTTGCATGCAGACAAATTTGAGATGTGAACCCAAGCAACCTGGCCCTAGAGTCTGTACATCAGCATTCGCCCTGAAGCGTACGTGAGCTTAGAGAGTACTCCCTCATCTTACAGAGAAGGAGACCAGGCCCAGACAGGTGAAGCTGATTGTTCAAGGTCACATGGACTGGTATTGGCAGAAATGGAATCAGGACCACTTTTTCCAACCTACAGTCAGTCACCACTCTGGCCTGGGCTAGACATGCAACATTCCTAGGGAACACCCAGCAAAGTGATGGTCTGACCATCATTATCACTCTCAGAAAGACTGGGGTGTAGGTTTAGAGACTGTTCTCAAAGTCTCAGAATGTCTTTGACTTAGACTGAAGAAAGAGTTACTCTGCTTCACTCCAGTGAGACTACACACATAGTGTGTTCAGTTCTGAGCATGGTATTTTCAGAGGAATATGAAAATGAGTATATGCTCAGAGATGCAGAACAGGTTGATGAAGAGTGGAGACTAAAGAAACTGGAGTTTGTTCACACTAATTGAAGAATTGCCCTGGGGAAACATGAAATTTTCCTCCAAATCATGGTTGGTTGTGGTTGGTTGTGCTAAGTGCCTGTAAAGCCTGTTTGCTTCCTGAAATCCTATATTCTAGATTTCCACTTTCCTGTGGGACAACCATGTTATAAGAAGCATGAGAAAGGGATTAGCAACACCCGTCTGCCAAGCATTAGCTAAAAGGCCTTGATTGGGCAGTTATTTCACTTCTCTGAGGCTCAGTTTCTGGTTGGTTTGTTTTCCATATTTGTTTAAATGTGTCAGTCATACTGAAGAGTATGTCAAATAGCTTAACAAACAACAAACTCTCATGTACAGACCACCAGATTGATAACTATAACCTTGCCCAGCACATTAGAAGGCCCTGTACGTTCATCCTTGTTCACAATTCCTCCCTTCCTCCAGAGGTCGCCACTTCTCTTTAATATAATCAGTAACTTGCTTTTCTTTATAGCTTCACTAGGTTAGGTTTTTGAACTTTTGAACTGGTAAAAAAAAAAAAAAAAAAAAAAAAAACTTTTGAAATTCAGTTTAATGGAATTGTATTTTTCCTGTGATTTGCTTCTTGCAATTCAGCATTGTATTTCTGGGCTTCATCCATGGTGAAGCATGTAGCTATATTCATTCATTTTCACTGCTGCACAGCAGGCCACTGTGTGCCTGTGACAGGATGTATTTATCCAGTTTTACTAGTGACAAATATCTGGATTATTTCACGTTTTTGCCATTGTGCACACTGCACTATGAGCATTTTTGTATAAGTCTGCTGGCATGCATGTGCAAAATCAACTACAGATGGATTGAGGCCCCAGATATGGAAGGCAAAACTATACAATGTCTGGAAGAAAACATAAGAGAATACCTGTATGGTGTCTGGATAGAAAAGGACTTCTTGAGACTCAGAAAACCCAAACCATAAAGGAAAAAATGACAATTTGGCATAAACCTAGAAGTGGTACTGCAAGGGATGGGCACATGCCCTACTTTACCAGCAGTGATGCCAAATTGTTATCCAAAGCATTTGTAGGAATTGACACTCCGGCCAGCAGGCGATGAGAGTCTCAGTTGCTTCACATTCTCACCAATGCTTGATTTTGTCAGAATTTTTTATTTTTGCAAATCTAGTGGGTATGAAATGGTATTGCTTGGTGTTTCTCATTTGTATTTTCCAGAACACTAATGATGTTTGCCATCTTTACTTTGTTTATTGGCTATTTAGCTTCCTCTTTTTAAAGTGCCTTAGTTGTTTGCCCATTTTTATATCAGGTTGTTTCCTTTTCTTGACCGATTAATTTATAGGATTTCTCTAAATATTCAGAATATGAAATTTTTGTTGTTATTATATGTTAAAAATTTTTTCTTCCACTTTGAGGTCTTTTCACTCTCTTAATGTTATTTGTTAATGAAGAGAAGTTTTACATTTCAATCTAGTCAAATTCGTATATTTTTTTCTTTACTTTTGTGCTTTCTGAGTCTCATTTATGAAACCCTTTCCTACTCAAAGGTCACTCAAGTATTTCCCTATATTTTCTTCCAAATGTTTTATAGCCTTGCCTTCCATATTTAGGTCCTTATCTCATCTGTACTTGATCTTGTTATTGGCACGAGGTAGCTGTCCAAATTCGATTATTTTCCTATAAGAATTACTAAGTATCCCAGAACTACTTATTAAAAGTCTGCCCTTTCCCGGACGGGCGCGGTGGCTCACGCCTCTAATCCCAACACTTTGGGAGCTCGAGGCGGGCAGATCACCTGAGGTCAGGAGTTTGAGACCAGTCTGGCCGATGCGGTGGAACCCCGTCTCTACTAAAAATACAAAAAAATTAGCCGGGTATGGTGGCAGGCGCCTGTAATCCCAGCTACTTGGGAGGCTGAGGCAGGAGAATCGCTTGAACCTGGGAGGCAGGGGTTGCGGTGAGCTGAGATCGTGCCACTGCACTCCAGCCTGGGTGACAAGAGTGAAACTCCATCTCAAAAAAAAAAAAAAAAGTCTGCCCTTTCCCTTCTGACTACAGTACTTGCTGTATCAAATAATTAATGTTCTTAAATGCACGGATCTGTTTCTCGTGTATGTAAGAGGTTTTGGGGTGGATTAGGGGTTTGTTTTTTGGTTTTTTAGACAGGTTCTTACTCTGTTACCTAGGCTCGAATGCAGCAATGTGATCATAGCTCACTGCAGCCTCGACCTCCTAGGCTCAAGCAATCCTCTGGCCTCAGCCTTCCACATAGCTAGGACTACAGACGTCTGCCACCATGCCCAGCTAATGTTTTAAACTTTTTGTAGAAATGGGGTCTCTCTATGTGCCCAGGCTGCTCTTGAACTCCTGGCCTCCAGCAATCCTCTCACCTTGGTCTTCCAAAGTACTAAGATTATAGGCGTGGGCTGACCTACACATAAGTTTTGATGGCACAATTTATGTGATTCGACGTTACATTTGATGTCAAGAATCTCATTTTCATTAACATATTGAAGTGCTACATTTGACTTTGTATATCATTAATCTGTGATCTTTGTGCTGTCATTTATTGGCCCAAATTTCTCTGATTAACCATGTCCTGAAAACCAAAACACAAAGGTTCCTTTACGTCTAATGTTAACTTTCAACAAGCCTATTTTTAAGTATCTCTGAGTCTGAGAATAGGCTATAAGCATAGGTCACCTTAGTATTGAGTCCCTCTTTCCTGGTGTTTAGCTCTCCATTTCACATACCTAACCCCACTTTAGACAGAGACTTTTTGTCTCTTAAATGAAATTTTGTGTGGTTTATGTCCATTATTATAATGCAATAAAATAATTAAAGACTAAGAATATTCATACCAAAAATTTTGTCTATTGAAGCATTTGAAGGCAATGTACAATTAAACACAGTAAATTGTCTTTTTAAACGTTGTGGAATATCATTTCGACCACCTCCAGGGTGGATCATTGCTGCTATGAGCTGCACATCAACAATAGTAGTGAAGTCTCCAGGCTTGTCCAAGCTGTACATTCCTTCCATTTCCATCATCTGTCGCACAATCTCATTAGTTATCTGAAATTTCACACAGCAATATTTTTCTAACATATCACTATCATATTCCTCCATAACTTCAATAAAATAGTACAAATAAGATTAGAAGAAAACATTAAACTCTTATCAACAAAGTGTTTGTGAATGTCGATGATCACCTTCAAGGTAATTTGACTTAAATGATGCCACCCATGAACTCTAGATCATAAGTTAAACATGCATGGTCCAAGTCCAAGGTGCCTTTCACCACACTGATCAAACTAATTTCCAAATAAATTTAGATATGTGAGTTATAAGATATTTGGTTAAATTACATTTGTACTCCAAGTTACAACAAATTTTACTGTAGACATCTTTCATACTCAATATTCAAAAAAAAAACCTTTAGATCAGAATGTAGGATGGTTTCATTCCTGAGCTTTCAATATTATATTACTGTTTTGGCTTTTGGTTTTATGTTCTCATCTTATCTTCTCTGCAGCCTCCAACACTGCCAACCCCCCTTCTTGGAAATGTTACCTCTCTTGGTTTCAGAGGCTTGTTTTTTTTCCAGGTCCACCTCAGGGCTCTGGGATCACTTCCTAAGCCACTCTTCGTCCACTCATCCCTCACATGTAACTGTTCTCCAGGGTTCCATCCTGGGCTCTTTCCTCTTCTCATTATTCCAGGAAATGCTATCTCAACCCTATATTCTAAAGAATCTCAAATCTGTAACTCTAGCTTCAGATTCTCTTCTAAGCTCTGCACCTGTATATTCAAGTCTCTATTGAGCATCTCTTAGTGGGTATCACACAAGCACCTCAAATATAACCGTCTTTCAATTAACCAACATTTCATGAATGACTACTGTGTGCCAGCTTCTCCTATAGCATAGACAAAATTTTCTGTCTTCATGAAGAACACATTCTAGTGGTGAGAGACAAGATGTACAGATGCATGTTGATATGTAAATAAAATGGTATACTCTAAGACTTTTGTAGAATATAGGATGGGCTCAAGGGTGTGACTCAAGGAGAGCAGGGGAGGCTTCACCTGACATGATATATAAGCCAAGACCTGAAGAAGGTGAGAAAGCAAGCCAGTTCGATACCTAGGGGAAGAGCACTCTAGGCAGAGGAAACTGCAAATGCAAAGGTACTGAGTAAACACCATATCCAGAGTATACAAAGATCAGTAAATGTGGTGGAAGCAAAGAGTCATGGGAAGAGGGAGAGGAGGTCAAAATGTGTAGAGTCCTGGATCATAGTAAGGATTTTGGTATTTATATTCTACAAGTCTCTTTGGGGGATGTTGACCAGAAGAGTGTGTCGTGATCTAACTCGTTTTCATTGGTTGATGATGTGAGAACAAGCTGAGAAGGGTAAGGGAAACAGGAGGCAGTGAGGAGGCATCTGCAATGATCAAGAAGAGAGCTGGTGGCGGGTGGCGCCAGGTGGCAGCAGTGGAGGTGTTGACTAGTGGTCAAATTTCAGACACAGTGTGAAGATAGAGTCAACATGATTTTCTGACAGAGTGACTGTGGAGGTGCTATTTGCTGAGAGAGAGAAGACTGTTGGAGGAGCAGGTGTTGGAGGTGTTAAGTTTGTGATCCAACCAGACATCCCTAGTTGGATACATGAGTTTGGAATTCAGGAGCGCTTCAGCTTATGGAAGCATGAACCTGATCTAAACATGCCTCCACCCTCCTCGCCTTCCAGGAACTGCTGAGGTCTATCTGCCTTGGAGCAGACAGAGGCCATACAGAACTGTTTGGTTCTGAGTACTGAGTACTGAGTACTGAGCTTCTAGTGGTGTCTGAGGCGAATAGAGATAAAGAGCAAAATGGGACCTGTCCTGGTAGAGCCAAAGTAGATGGTGTCAATGAGACAGTGTAGGTCGGTGGGAGGGAGGTGTTGGGGATCCCATACAGACTTCTGGCAACATCAGTGAGGTCTCCTAATGGGGATTGACCTGGGTGGATAGATGATCACAACTAGGACACGGTGAGTGGCACAGTTAAATAAATAAATAAATAGTTGTTTGGGTTTTCATTTTTTGTTTCTGTTTTTTTGAACATCAGGTACTCCTCAGAAATTATGCAGAATAAGAGGTTAGAGCAAGGATGAAACCCCGGGGAAAGGCAGAAGAGAGGAGCTAAGAAAGGACACTGAAGTCAAGTAGCCAAAGAGAGAGGAGGCATTTGCTGTAAAAAACCACGTAGGAGACAGGTGTGATGGCTCATGCCTGTAATCCCAGCACTTTGGGAGGCCGAGGCGGGTGGATCATCTGAGGTCAGGAGTTCAAGACCAGCCTGGCCAACATGGTGAAACCCTGTCTCTACTAAAAATACAAAAATGAGCCAGGTGTGGTGGCGGGCACCTGTTATCCCAGCTACTCGGAAGGCTGAGGAAGGGAGAATTGCTTGAGCCCGGGAGGTGGAGCTTGCAGTGAGCTGAGATCATGCCACTGCACTCGAGCTTGGGTGACAGAGCGAGACTCCATCTCAAAATGTTAAATGACGAGTTAATGGGTGCAGCACACCAACATGGCATGTGTATACATATGTAACAAACCTGCATGTTGTGCACATGTACCCTAAAACTTAAAGTATAATAAAAAAATAAAAAAATAACAAAAACAAAAAAAACACATAGGGATTTAAGAAAGGAGAAACTCAGCTATAACAGAGAAGTCAGAGAAACACTGAGGATTGGTAGTAGACTTAAAAACAAAGTTTTTAACAAAGTTATTAACATATATATATACACATAAAAATACAAATTCAGGATCATCTATATGAGATATTTCAGCCATACCTGATCTCCCCACTCATTAATCACAGGCATATTAATATCATCAATAAATACAGTCATTTTTCTCCCTCCTGGTGGCCCATATGTGCTTCCCATTCGCTTATCCACGTAGCTTTCAATTGTTCTCTAGAGAGAAGGAAATGGTTTGTCTTATGTGTTAGATTTTAATCCATATTTCTAAAAATAATGAGCATTCTTATCAGAGTAGAACATAATTTACTTATGCATTTAATAAGTATACATATAATTATTAAAATATATGTTGTTAAATTTTTTAAATAAGGCATTGGAGTTTTATCCTTCATTTACATTACAGTAGATGTGCTCCAAAGTTCAGGGGCAGTCTCAGTATTAGGTCAAAGTATGCTATTTGGATTTGCCTTCAACCTTAGCCTTAGGAAAGCTAAATAGCTGAATGCCAAGTGCAGCATGATTTCTTTTGAATACATAATATTGTCACATTTTATATGCATACACATTTTATTGTAACCACTAATTTAAAATGTATTATGTTTATAATATTACAGCAAATGATGGATCTCACCTGAAACATCATTGGTTCTGTGGCAGATGAAAAGTTTAGACTTTTGGATAGCTGTACTTCAGGATCATATTTTTTCAAATAGGCCTTAACCATGACAGTTTTTGCAGTTCCCTGCTCTCCTGTGAGCAAAACAGCCTGCAATCATAGGATAATAGTGTTGAAATGTGTTACGACTTGTTTAGTTTCAAATATCTTATGATTCTATGGGCTAGTCTTCTATAAATTAATATAACTAATTTTTAATAACTTTTTAGAATTACATCTACCATCAAAATAAGTCCCAGTTGTATTACAGATATAAATGTAAAATGTGTACTATAAAAGTGCTGGAAGAAAATATAGGTGCATATTCCCGTGGACATGGATGGTTTGTGATCATTTAAGGAACTATCTATTAAACTTACTTTATGTTGTTTTGCAATGGTGTCTATCAAAAAATTTGTTCTAACATTGTCAACATTTGGAACCAAAATTGATGAATATTCCGGAATACTGTCAGTTGGATAATAATAAGGCTGAAGCTTCTTATTCCAGTGCTCCCAATCACCTATATAATAAATAAAATTTCATCTTAATAGAACTATATTCTGTGAAAGTTATCTCATAATACAAAAATGTTAAGTGCAATAAACAATCAATAGAATCATATAAACATCTAAAATGTTTTCCTAAAACATGTTAATATATCTGCTTATCTTATGTCTATGGCATTTGATAATTTGTTTTGCCTTTTTTTATAAAGTCAGCCTTTTAAAAAACTTTTAGGTTCAGGGATACATGTGCAGGTTTGTTAGATATACAGGGGTTTGTTGTACAGGTGATTTCATCACCAGGTAATAAGCATAGTACCCAATACATAGTGTTTTGATCCTCACCCTCCTCCCACCCCCAACCCTCAAGGAGGCCCCAGTGTCTGTTGCTCCTTTCTTTGCAACCCTGTGTACTCAATATTTAGCTTCCACTTATAATTGAAAATACGCAGTATTTGATTTTCTATTCCTGAGTTAGTCTGCTTAGGATAATGGCTTCCATCTCCATCCATGTTTCTTCAAAGGACATAATCTCATACTTTTTTATGGCTGCATAGTATTCCATGGTGTATGTGTACCACATTTTCTTTATCCAGTCTAATACTGATGGGCATTTAAGTTGATTCCATGTCTTTGCTATTGTGAATAGTGCTGCAATGAATATATGCATGCATGTGTCTTTATGGTAGAATGATTTACGTTCCTTTGAGTATAATACCCAATAATGAGATTGGTGGGTTGGATGGTAGGTCTGGTTTAAGTTCTTTGAGAAATCACCAAACTGCTTTCCATAATGGCTGCACTAATTTACATTCCCACTAGCAGGGTAGAAGCATTTCCTTTTCTCCACAACCTCTCTAGCATCTGTTATTTTTTGTAAAGTTGGCTTTTAAATTGCTAAATCACCCATCCGGAGAAACCGTGCCTGAAATGGAATTAAAGTCAGCTGGTGGTAAAACCAGTAATGTAATGGATACCTAGCAGAAAAGCCACATCAACTGAAAAGATGGGAAAGACCAAAAAAAGAGTAAACTGTTTACTAGATATAGAGTATTTGCCATAAGAAATTGATTTCAAGGCCAGGCACAGTGGCTCAAGCCTGTAATCCCAGCACTTTGGGAGGCTGAGGCAGGTGGATCAGCTGAGGTTGGGAGTTCGCGACCAGCCTGACCAACATGGAGAAACCCTGTCTCTACTAAAAATACAAAATTAGCCAGGCCTGGTGGTGCATGCCTGTAATCCCAGCTACTTGGGAGGCTGAGGCAGGAGAATCACTTGAACCCGGGAGGCGGAGGTTGTGGTGAGCCGAGATCGTGCCATTGCACTCCAGCCTGGGCAACAAGAGTGAAACTCTATCTCAAAAACAAAAATTGATTTCAAAAATTTATTTACATTTTAGCATCTCTGGATGTTCCTTACAATCTATGGTACTGTACCATTGCTGTTGCTAGGCAAATTGTATTAGCATTATTCCTATCATTGCCATTCAAATTGAATTACTTTCATTGATAAGTTTAGCCTCTATTTTAAATGTCTTCAAAAAGATTATACAACAATTCAGAATTATACCCAAAAGTTTCTGTGTACACAGAATGCATGGAAAGAGAGCATACATTGATATTGGTGAAACAATGATGAACAAATGCTCATCATTGGAGTAATAACCCCAATTTCATGTTTTCTTGAGAAAGTAAACAAAAATGAGTATGTTTAACTTCTAAAACACTGCCAAACTATTTTCCAAAGTGGCTGTGCCATTTTATAGCATATGAGGGCTCTAGGTGCTCTATTATGGCACCAATATTTGGCATTATTAACCTTTTTAATTGTAGACATTCCAGTAGCTGTGTGATGATACCCACTGTGGGGGTTTTTTGTTTTTGTTTTTGTTTTTTTGAAGCAAGGTCTGGCTCTGTGGCCCAGACTGGAGTGTAGTGGTGCGATCTCAGCTCACTGCAGCCTCCATCTCCAGGTTCAAGCAATTTTCCTGCCTCAGCCTCCTGACTAGCTGGGATTACAGGCACCTGCCACCACGCACAGCTAGTTTTTGTACTTTTAGTAGAGACGGGGTTTCACCATGTTGGCCAGGCTGGTCTCGAAGTGCTGACTTCAAGTGATCTACTCGCCTTGGCCTCCCAAAGTGTTGGGATTACAAGCGTGAGCCACTGCGCCCAGACCCCACTGGGGTTTTAATTTGCATTTCCCTGACGACCAATGATGTTAAATATCTTTCACATGCCTTTTTCACCTTTCACATATCTTATTTAGCAAAGTATCAAGTGAAATTTCCTCCCCATTTTAAAATTTAGATTGGTTGCCTATTGATAGTTATTGGATTATAGGAGTTCTTTACATATTCTGGATAAATTTTTTTTATCAGATATATATGTTTCAAATAGTTCTTTACAGTCTGTGGCTGGGCTTTTCATTTTCTTAATAGTGACTTTTAAACAGCAAAAGAGATCTTTCCCCCAACGCACTGGCTAGATTTTGCTATTTCAAATAGCAAATAATCTTTAAATAATGTTTAAATAAGATCTGTTCCCTTATTTGGGCCTTCTTTAGCTTCTCTCAGTGCAGTTTTACAGGTTTAGTATACAGATCTTACATATATTTTGTTAAATTTATTCCTCAGTATTCTTTTTTTGGATTCTAATTTTGTTTGTGTGTTTTTAAGACAGAGTCTCACTCTGTCTCCCAGGCTGGAGTGCAGTGGCACAATCTCAGCTCACTGCAACCTCCGCCTCCCGGATTCAAGCTATTCTCATGCCTCAGCCTCCTGAGTAGCTGTGCTTACAGGCACGTACCACAACACCTGGCTAATTTTTTTGTATTTTTTTAGTAGATACGGGGTTTCACCATGTTGGCCAGGCTGGTCTCGAACTCCTGACCTCAGGTGAGCTGCCCCACTCGGCCTCCCAAAGTGTTGGGATTACAGGTGTGAGCCACCACACCCAGCCTTGGGTTCTATTTTAACTGGTATTCTTAAAGTTCAATTTTCAATTGTTTGTTGTGAGCATATAGAAATATAACTTATCAAATGTATGGCCCTTTTGTCCTGTGACCTTGCTAAAATCCTTTAGTAGTTCTAATAACTTTTTGAAGATTCCACAGATGGTCATGTCATCTGCAAATAAAGAGAACTTTACTTGTTCATTTCTAATCTATAGACATTTGATTTTTCCCCTCACTGCACTGGCTAGAACCTTTAGTACAATGTTGAATAGAAATGAAATTGAATACAGGTGAGAAAGACATCCTTGTTTTGTTCCTGATATTGGGAAGGAAGTATTTAGTTGTTTACCATTCCACATAACGTTAGCTGTAGGTTTTTTGTAGATGTTGTCAGAATGATAAAGTTCCCATTTCATCACAGAAGAGTGTCAAATTTTGCCAAATGCTTTTCTTCATTCATTTAGATGACTGTTTATGGCTTGCTTAGTTTTTAGCCTAATATAGCAGATTATATTGATCAGTTTTTGAATGTTGATCTTCCATTTCTAGAATAAAAGCCACAGTTGGACTTTTGTATACTATCAGATTTGTTATAATTTTATTAAGAAATTTTCATCAATGTTCCTGAAGAATATTGGTCCATAGTTTTTGTTTTTGTTTTTCTTGGAATGTCTTTCTCTGGTTTTGGTATCAGGTAACACTGTCCTTATGAAATGGGCTGGGAAGTGTTTCTTCCTATTGTATGTTTTATATCTTTTGGAAGAGTTTGTGTACAGTTGGTATTATTTCTTCCTTAAATATTTGGTCGAATTCACCAATAAAATCATCTTGGCCTGGTGTTTTTCTTTGTGGGAAGGTTTTTAACTACAAATTCAATTTCTTTAGTAGATAAAGGGCTATTTAGGATATCTTTTTCTTCTTTTTAAATTTTATTATAAATTGACAATTTATAATTGTATATATTTATGGGGAACAAAATGTTATGGTTTATGGATACAATGAGGAATTATTACAAGTGAATTAACATATCAATCACCTCAAATGCTTATCATTTTTGTGTGTTGAAAATATTTGAAATTTACTCTCTTAGCAATTTTGAAACGTACAACACACTGTTATTAACTATATTCAGCATGCTGTGCAATATCTAGTTCTTCTTGATGATGGTTGGTAGTTTATATCTTTCAAGAAATTTGTCCATTTCATCTTCATTGTCAAATGTGTTTCTGTAAAGTTGTTTCTAATATACTCATGTCATGTTTCTAATGTTTGTGAGGTCTGTAGTGATGTTCTCTCTTTCATCCTTGACTATGGTAATGTATGTCTTCTCTTTTGTTCTGATGTCTCTAACAAGAGATTTATTTGTTTTATTGATCTTTTCAGATCCATCTTTTTGTTTCATTAATTTTTTTCTGTTGCTGTCCTATTTTTTGTTTCATTGATTTCTACTTTGATCATTGTTCTTTCTTCTGCTTACTTTGGGTTTAATTTGCTTTTCTTTTTCTAACTTATTAAGGAAGAAGTTGAAATCATTGTTTTGAGACCTTTCTTCTTTTCTAGTAAAGACATAAAGTGCCGTAAAGTCTCCCTATCGAGAATTGTTATATGACCCAGAATATCTTGGTAAGTGTTTTCTGTGCACCGGAAAAGAATGTATATTCTGCTGTTTTGGGCTGAAGCATTCTATAATTTTGAATTCAGGGTATTAATAGTGTTGTTAAAGTCTTCCATATATTTACTAACTTTGTCTATTTGTTCTATCAATTATTCAAAATATTGACACCTTTAGTATAACTGTGGATTTGTCTATCCATTTCTATTGTTCTCTGACACTTCCTCCCTGTGCAGATTTCTCCTCTCTGGTGCTCTGCCCTGCAAATTCCAGCCAGCTTGGCCTCTCTCAAATCAACCTCTGCCTTCTCATTTGGTGAGACAGCCTATTCTGTTTGATCTTCCCCTCCCTGGGCTGCTGCTAGAAACTGCATCCACGCAATAAACTAGTGCAATCACCTTGTTTCACTTCCCTCTGTGATTTCAGTACCATAGTGCCTGTTGTCCAATGTCTGAAAAAAAACTGTTTTACACATTTTGTCCAGTTTTCTATCTTTCTAATATAAGAGGTTAAACCCAGTCCCCATTACTCCATCCTGTCTGGAAGCATAAGTCTCCTTACTTAATTTTAAATCTATGAATGAAGTCTTCTCCAAAGATGTTAATGTCCATAAAAAAAATTAAAAGGATGGATGAAGAATGAGTTAAGAAATGGCTGGCTAGAAGTCAGCTGGAGTGGACATGTTAGGGCCCTAAATAACCACTAAGTACTTAGTATCTTAGTTCATTTCGTGGCCACAAATGCTCGGGCAAATAAATTTCATCAAAAGTAGTTATTTAGGGTGGCAATACTGAATGCCTGCAACCCCTCAATATTTTAGACAACAGACCACTTCAGGACCACCTTGAAGAAGGAATATGAATCTAGATTGTTGTCAACCTTTTGTTAACATCGCCATTAAAAATAAGAAAACACCGTCATCTAAACTTACAGAACCAGTCCTGGCTACTTGGAAGAAGATGTCACAAACATCAGTGGACTGCTCTTTAAGAAATGTAGCAATGCGTATTTTTGACGGCACAGAGGAAGGTAATTATTTTATTGGCATCCTTATTAGATGTCATCTCAATCCCCTAACCAAGGCTTTGCCATGGTTGGAAAATTGCTGCTGATGAATTTCACTCTCTGAGTAACTTGGGGCCCGGCCTCTGAATAAGGACAAGGTGCTCAGAAGGAGGCAATCTGAACCTTCAAACATCAGAGAACTCTGGCTGCTCAGAAAGCAGCGCTGTGGAGGAGCTTGGCTCTGGATTCTAAGGGAGTGCATATCTAGATTTAAAGATTCCTTTGTTAGTTTGCATTTTGAGTTACAGTGCCCTTTTGCCATCTCAAACCTTTAGCAGCATCTAATACATGTAATAGAATTATTGGCCATTCTGGTTAAAGATGGCCCACTGAAAAAATTTATTTATCTCAGTCCCTTTCAAACACAAATTTCCACTTAATCCTCAGTTTCAGTATGATTCTCCCACTCTTAAATGTGCCTGGTGTCCCCAAGTCTAGGAAACCCTCTATTTTACACTATCCAAACAGTAACTCTTTATTTAATCTTACCAGTGTGGGGAAGGCCGATTGTCTGGCAGCACGGCTTTGGAAAGCAGCCCAGGAGGTCTTTTTCTCAAACAGACTTATAACCAGCCCTGTGGTTTTTAGCTCAACTTTCGCCCCAGTTTCCACTTCCTGAGCCCTTTGAATGTCCTGTGATGTGCGCTTCTCAATTGCTTCTCAGCTCTTCCCACTGCCAGTGTGCTAAATCGACTGCCACTTACCTTACTGCTTTCTTGCTTTCAAAATTTGGTTATTGCTGTCTACTCTCCTGCTCTAGTTATCCTTCAGTTTATTCATTAAAACAAACAAACAAACAAACAAAAACATTGCTGTTTTTGAGTTTTTAGGAAGAACCAGAGGTAATTAGAGTTTTTAGGAAGCATATTTTTCCTCCTTGGGACTTTGAAGAATTAGGGCCTGGGCTCTAGATGAAAGCACCAAGTTCAAGGGCATTTCTTTTAAGGAGCAGTGAGCTGGGCCTGGCCATACATGGAAGGCTGGGGGCTAAGGTGACAGCGCTGGACCTTAAGGAATCTGCTATGTTCATTCTGTACTCATTCTGGCATTCTCAACAGGGAAGTGTGGGGCTGATCCGTTACGTCTATTAGCATGCTTTGCATCACGAAGAATCTGTGTTCTCCACGCTGCTACCTTTCCTATTCTAGCATTAGAAAGTAGATGATGTACAAGGTATTACTAACTTATTTATGCCAGATTTTACTAAGCCCACTCCAAAAGGAGAAGTCAAGAGTCTCAATATCAGTTTCTGGCACAATTCATATGCAAAATTCCACTCTCTTTCAAATACATGCCCTTTTCAAAATGGTATTAACAATTATGTTTTCATAATTATTTTAACATTCTCTCATAGAAGAGTTTATGAAAGCTTATATTTTCTCATTTGAAAAAAAAGTCATTTCATTTAAGGTATAGTTCAGTGGGCTTACCATAATCAGTAACATAAAACTCATACATGGTTTGATTTGAGCCTTTAGGTATTTCTGGTAAGTCCAACTTGCTTTCATGCTGCCGTAAGAAGGCTTCAAGCTTTTCTCTGCTTTCCAATTCCAGAAGGGCTCCTAAACTCCACATTAGGCCAAACACAAATAATTTATGAAGATGTTCGACACAGGAAACACCGCCTTCTTCTTTGGAGGGAATTAACCCTTCCAGAAGATTGAGAGACTGAAAATGTTTCAAATAAAATAAATGTTTAAGTTAAAATATTGAAAATAAAAAATTGTAAATAATAACAAAATTAAAAGGAGGAAGGAAGAGAGAAAAAAATAGATATATCTCAAGCTATTGCTTGATCACCATCCTATAGCCAACAGCACGTAGAAGAAAGGCTATCCTGTTTTAGACAGGCAGCATAGTCTAGCAGAAAGGATGCTGAACTGAAAATCTGCTACTGTGGTTTCAACCCCCAGCTCATCCCACTGACCTCTCTGAGTCTCAATTTCCTATTGGGAAAGCAAAAGGCCTAGACTAGATGTTAGCAGCTAAGGTAGCTACTGGTTCTAAAGTTTAGTTATCCAAATTTTCCAGATCAAAGATTCTATTTCTTTGGAACATTTTGCAGGACTTAGCAAACTGTGGCCCTAGAGGCTGGCCACCTGTTTGGTAAATAAAGTTTTATTGGAACACATACACAGTCACACTCATTCACCTATGCATTGTCTCTAGCTGCTTTTGTGCTACAACAGCAAAGCTGAGTGGTTGAGACAGAGAGTTGTGCAAAGCCTAAAATATTTATTAATACTACCTGGCCCTTTAAGAAAAAGTGTGCCAATGCCCTACAGCATCAGAAAGAAAACTACAGTAGGACATCCTCGGTCTTTCAAAACAAAATTACTTCAAAATAAAATATTGTCTTCTATTATCCATTTTAAAGTAATTACTAAATAATTCACTGATTTGGGCCTTATATATTGTTTCTAACCTACCCACAAATGACTGACATCTCTTAACTGAGAATCAAAGCTCTAGAATGTGTAAGGAGAGATCACCTATAGATCAGAATTAGGAGAGCCCTTGAAGATCTATGATTAATTCTGTTTTAACTCAAAGACTAATAAGGAAAACCGAGTAGGAAAAAAAGAATGCTAGCTGGGCATGGTGGCTCATGCCTGCAATCCTAGCACTTTAGGAGGCTGAGGCAGGAGGACTGCTTGAGTCCAGGAGCCTAGACCAGCCTGGGCAACATACAGAGACCCTGTCTCTACGAAAAATCTAAAAATTAGCTGGGCATGGTGGTGTGTGCCTGTAGCCCCAACAACTCCAAAGGCTGAGGCAGGAGGACAGCTTGAGCCCAGAACTTCAAGGTTGCAGTGAGTTATGATTGATTGCACCACTGCACTCCAGCCTGGGCAACAGGCAAGACCTTGTTGAAAGAAAAGAAAGAAAAGAAAAGGAAAGAAAAGAAAGGAAAAGAAGAGGGAGAGGGAGGGAAGGGAAGGGGAGGGGAGAAAGAGAGAGAGAGGAAAGAAAAAGAAAGAAAGAAAGAAAGAAAAAAAAGAAAGAAAGAAAAAAGAAAAAGAGAAGGAAAGAAAGAGAAAGAGAAATAGAAGGAGGAAGGAAGGAGGGAGAAGGAGAAAGAAAAAGAAAGAAAGAAAAAGAGGAAGGGAGAAAGAAAGGAAGAGGAAAAGAAGGAAGAAAGGAAAAAAATAATGCTACAACTACTTGTCAGATAATTTTTATTTACAGATTTTCCTTACCTGTTATATGCTAAATTTCCAAAGCCAAGATTGCCTCCCAAGTTTTCTTGATTGCAACAGGCCCCTTTCTGTTCTTTCCCACGAAGCTACCAACTTTATTTATTTATTTTTATTTATTTATTTATTTATTTATTTTGAGACAGGGTTTCACTCTGTCTCCCCAGCTGGAGTGCAGTGGTGTGATCTTGGCTCAGTGCAAACTCAACCTTCCAGGTTCAAGTGATCCTCCCACCTCAGCCTCCCAAGTAGCTGGGACTATAGGCACTCACCACTACACCTGGCTAATTTCTGTAGAAACGGAGTTTCTCCACATTGACCATAGCTGGTCTCAAACTCCTGAGCTCAAGCAATCCACCCACCTTGGCCTCCCAAAGTGCTGGGATTACAGCTGTGAGCCACCGTGCCCAGACAATGAAGTCTTCTATTGTTAGGATGGAACCACTATTGGGGTGTGTGTGTGTGTGTGTGTGTGTGTGTGTTATTTTTTATTTTAAAATTTAATTACTTTATTTTATTGATTGTCATTATTAGACACACCTTCTGGGACAGGTCACTAAACCTGACGATGGGAAAGATAGTTCATTCCCCTTCCTCTGACAACATCCCTCTGGGAAGTGAAAATAACAGAGAAAACAGTAAGATCATTAAGAAGATCTTCAATAGGAATCAAAATTATCAGAGCTTTTACAGCCACATCATCAAATGATTTTTATGGACTGCCTGAACTTTCTATTTCAGATGGCTGTAAACTGCAACTGAGTGGAAAAAAAATCAAAATTGAAGTAGTAAATGCACACAAAAAAAAAATCTTACTTGCACAATATAGTTGCACTCCAAGAGCTGCATTTTGGGATTGAGATTTCGTTTCATATACGTGTGTGTATCTTCAAAGACTCTCTCATACAGTGTCAGGAATACGGCAGCTTCCTGTGCAGTGCGTTTCTTCAACCACGCCTGCAACAAAGAAACAGAATCTCTGTTTAGTAAGAAAGTGAAACGCGGAGAGACTCTGAGGGTCCTTCTTCCCATCTCTCTGGCCCACCTGTAAGATTGGCCTCCAGCTGAGAGCAGAGCTGCTGATATAGACCATGCCCATCCTAGAAACCGTGGCAGGAGAGGCGTTCTCGATATTGTGGACTTCAAACAGAAGCTTACAACTAGGGGCCATGGGAATGCGATCTCCATTAGCTAGTGTCAGAGTTTTATTGTCATCCAAAACGGAATTTAAGTTCTCAATCCAGATGGCATCCACAGGCCCATCTAAAATGAGGAAAATGTTTTCACCTGCAAATAATTAAAACAGAAAATCACTTTTCACCTGCAAATAATTAAAACGGAAAAACCAAACAAATATTGTCTTAATACGCTGGCAGGGAAAAAATGATCACAAAGGAGTTTTGTGTATACCTTTTTTAGCTTTTAATGTTTTTCTCCACAGAGTAGAAAAAATCCCATCTGTCCAGTCATTGGTAGCAGTGTCCAGTCTGCCAAACATCTGAGGTGCAGTAATGGCTTTTGGATTCATTCGCATTTCTCTATGAGGCCTTCCGCATTCTGTTTGCGCCTTCATTAGAATCGTGATAACGGTTGTCTTTCCAGAACCACTAGGCCCAAGAGTCATCAAGCCATGCCGTACCAAAGACGTCTCGTATAACTACACAATTAACCAGTAAATTAAAAAATGTAATTTATGAGTCTCTTGCTGACATTCATAGTAGCTACTTGAAGATTAAAGGCTTTAAATAAGCTCTTCATTAAAGTAACTAGTTCACTACTTTTAAGTTGTAGAAAATGTTGTTTTACTAGATGTGCATAGCAAATGAGCACCACGTTATAAAACGATATGTGCTAAATAACAATGTGGAGCTTGAATTACATTTTGGAAATAATTAACTCAGCATCTAGTTTTTGCTTCTTGCGTGATGATTCCCTGTGATTTTCGTTTGTTGGTCTATAACCAGCAGTTTTTCCACGCGCAAACTTTCTCGGCATCCAATGTGATGATATCGCCCCTTAGTGGTGGAAAGCAGCAACGCAGAGCATCACAGTGAAGATCCGTTTCACAGGGGCCTTTTAATTCCCCAGAAGTACATCATGAATGAGAGGATTCCTGTGCAAGTGATTTATTCAGGGAGTGCTCCCAGGAGAAACCAGTAAGAGAAGAGGAAAGCAGGACAGGAATGGGAAGAAGCCAAGCAAGGTGTGATTGAGGACAAAAGCCCTGTAGAGGACAGACTTGAGCCTGATCCCGCGGGAGACTGGAGTGTAACTTACATCTCAAAGATTGCTCCACCTGGAACCAGGATAGCTTGACTTTCCTACTCCATCAACTCTTAGAGACGTTTGTTTGGGGGTGGATGGGAAATAAACTCCCGTGCGGCACCTACTCTTTGTGCCTGCCAACAAAATGGCTCCAGTCCTCCTTTTGCTATTAGAAGCGAAAACACACAGAAGCTGGGCAGGGGCACGTGGAAATGTTAAAAGAGATTCAAGGAGACAGGCTAGGATCATGGACAGCCGCTGTTATAACATCCTGTCTGTAGTTTTCTCAATAAAAAAAAATAAGAAGTCAAAGGTCTGACAGCTGCTCAGAGGTAGAGTGAGTTACTCTCCTAACATTTTGGACAGAAATGTATTACCATCGTAAACTATAGTTTAAAAGCACCAGAGGCACTGTTCCTCACATGTTCAAGAGCAATGTTATTGACATCAACAAAGAACCCAAAATTCTAGTCGCCACCCATTGAGATGGCAAGAATTTTAGAACTCAATATACTGTATGCATATCATATATAAAATCATGTTTTCCCAGAAATTTTTTAAACTCTTAAAATGGTTTCCAGTACATGAATGATGAAAAAGACTTTTCCCCCAGGCACATATTTCTTTGTAAGAGATACTTGCACATCTCATAATCTGGCAAGAACAGTAAGTTAAAATAAGAATTGTTATATTACTATTTCAAATGCAGTTTTCAACAATGTCCACAATTTCAGCTCCTTAATTTTCCAAAAGCTCTGGAAAATATTCCCAAAGCATCAAGCTCAAAGAGATTTAATCCTGTGTCTCTGCTACAAGTTCTTGATTCTACTGGTAATCCAATCAAGTGGTTAGATGGTTGTCACAAGGATGAAATATGATGAATAGAAAGACACCAACATATGCAGTCAAAAGATTCAGGTTTTAGTGTAGGTGAAGGATATAACATGTCCACACACAAAGCAGGAGCAAAGTAGCACTCCTGGATTCCTCAGGCTCTGCACTCCACTGAGGCACCCAGCTGCAGCCAATACTACCAGATTGACACAAGAAGCCATCTGGGTTGTTCCATTCCCCTAGAGTTTTTATAACCTACTATTTCATCCCAACATTGTCACTGGGTGTAAGTAACAACTACAGTAAATTACTGCTTGATTACTGCGAGGCAGGGTAAATCCATACTATCTTCCTAGGACCACCACATCCCCCCAAGTATTCTTTTTGCAATGATGTATATATGATGTTTTCATTTAACATTTACATCAAGTAAGACTAACCATGAGTTTTTCTATTCAGACAGGAATGTTTAACACATACTTGTCATTATACTGATAATAGATTAAAATGTCTTTACCTGCACGAGTTTCAGGTTCCAGGGTGGATGGTTAATCAAACCCTCTATCTGAACCTGATTGGCTACTGCGTTTTGCAGTTCCGCATAAGTATTACTATCCAGTTGCAGTCCTGGGAACAGGTCATTGATTAAGCTGAGGAACAGGGGTTCATCTTCATCAACCTAAGGTGGCATAGTTTAAAATAAATTTACTCATTCAGTCAACAAATGTTTATCAACTAGCTGGGATGTGCATAGTACTTATCACTTCATCCCCAGAGAACCATTTATTACTCTCCTAATCAGGCTTGTATTCTCTAGTACTTTCTCCAGAATATCACTGATACGGTTTGGCTGTGTCCCTACCCAAATCTCATCTGGAATTGTAGCTCCCATAACTCCCACATGTCGTGAGAGGGACCCAGTGAGAGGTAACTGAATCATGGGGGCAGGTCTTTCCCTGCTATTCTCATGATAGTGAGTAAGTCTCACAAGATCTGATGGTTTTGTAAACGGGAGTTCCCTTGCACATGCTCTCTTGCCTGCCACCATGTAAAGACATGACTTTGCTCCTCATTCACCTCCCAACATGATTGTGAGGCCTCCCCAGCCATGTGGAACTGTGAGTTCACCAAACCTCTTTCCTTTATAAATTGCCTTTATTAACAGTGTGAGAACAGACTAATACAATCACCATTGAATCTACATTGTACCCAAAGTTCCTTAGCATTCAATGTGTTCTACAATCCTGCCCCAGTCTATTGCTCCAAAGTATGACCTCATTACTTTATCACATGAATCTTTGCTTCTCACAGTGGCATTTGCATTAACCTTAAAAATGATAATTTGTAGTCCCAACCCCATGAAATTAAAGAACTAATATTTTATTTAAATTGGGGAAATAGCCATAACCCTGCATGACTTCATCCAACAATGGCTGGAAAAGTCCATCAGGGCAGTGTTCTGAGCCTTTCTTATAAGCAGTAGGTTTGAGTACACTGACTCCAATCCTTATTTGCAATGTCTTTAATGCACAGATTGCCCTGTTCCCAACATCTGACGCCTTATGATTTCTCTTTATTCTCCAGGGCTTTGCTGATGCTTTCTTGAATACTTGTCTAGGAATTTCCAAAACACCATTATCTAGGGGAGGCTTAGACTGCACTCCAGCCTGGGTGACTTAGGGAGTCTAAGCCTCCATTACAGTCCATGTTGATCATACAGGCAGTGAGGTATACTGGCAGGAGCAGTGGATTTGGCACCAGAAAATCTTATAAATTTTTGTCCCCTCTTCTCAGCTGATGGTGATTATGGGGGAATCCTACAACCTCTAGTCTCTGTTCCCCAATAAGTGAAATGACAATAAGCAAGCTAGCCATCCAGATCCCACAGAGTTGCTGTGAGGCTCAAACAAGATAATACACCTGAAAAGACTTTGTAACACTAACGAATTCCACAGATGTTAGTTTTTGTAACTGGAATGTAGCTTCCTGAACCATTTCTTCTTCAACCTTGTACACCCATGGCATGGGCACAATATGTGGCATGTAGAAATCCTTATATGTCACATGAACCCGTCCATCAGCTATTCAAAACAACCTGGCTGGGCTGGGCTGGGCATGGTGGCTCATGCCTATAATCCCAGCACTTTGGGATGCTGAAGCGGGGTGGATCACTGGAGTCCAGGAGTTTGAGACCAGCCTGGGTGACATGGCAAAACCCTATCTCTACAAAACAGTACAAAAATTAGCCAGGCATGGTGGTGTGCGCCAGTAGTCCCAGCTACTCGGGAGGCTGGAGCAGGGAAATAGCTTGAGCCTGGAATGAGGAGGTTGCAGTGAGCCAAGATTGCACCACTGCACTCCAGCCTGGGTGACTGAGTGAGACTCTGTTTCAAAGAAAAAAAAAAATCAGGCTGTAACCATGACAAGCATGAAAGCAGCATGCTCTCCACAGCAAATTTTCAATATGTTTTTGGAAAATAGAAATGGTGTTTATGTTTTGAGAGAGATATATCTGAGATAAGCTAGTTACATACAGAGAAAGCAAAACATTCACATGGTTCCCTGGGAATCCAGATTCACTTGGTGAATAATGGTAGAGAACTAGGTTAAGTCTTGGAGCTGAAGCCCACTGATGACCTGTTTCACTGCACACAACTGATCAAAGGAAGCACTTATAGTCCATGTTGGTCACAAAGGGTCATGGGGTCTTTTGCTTTCTTCTGGAAGCACAGTGGCAACTTTGCACACTTATTATCCCTGTAATTATGAGTGCTCAGAGCTCAACATCAGCCTACCCCTACTTGTCCACCAAATAGAAAGAAACCACATTAAAATTGTGGAAAAGAAGAGAATTCAGAGAAGATACCAGTTTAGAAAGGTTCATATCTCTTAGTCCTCTCATGACAATGCTTAATTCACTATCTTCTGGTCTGGCTCTTTTTTGAGATCCAAGAGTCCTCAATACAGATAGAATATTTCTCAATCCAAAGTCGTAATGAACCTGAGATGGGAGAAGACGGCAAAAAGATGGTTTAATTGAAAAACTAAACATAGACTCACGGCTCACTCTATGCATATAGGTCGATTCTGATACTTATATGTGATATTGTTGGGGTGACTAAGCCGCAAAGGTTTATTAGCTCAACTTTCCTACCTTTCCTTTGACTGAAATATGATCATTCCATGGGAAAATCCAAGCTACATGATCAAGTAAGTATTCACACCTTAAATATCTTTTGAGAATAATATAGTCTGATACAGTCTGAGCAACAAACAATAGATTTTTTTTTTTTTTTTTTGAGATGGAGTCTTGCTCTGTCATCCAGGCTGAAGTGCAGTGGCGGGATCTCGGCTCACTGCAACTACTACCTCCCGGGTTCAAGCAATTCTCCTGCCTCAGCCTCCCCAGTAGCTGGGATTACAGGCGCGTGCCACCACGCCCGGCTAATTTTTTTTTTTTCTGTATTTTTAGTAGAGACAGGGTTTCACCATGTTAGCCAGGATGGTCTCGATCTCCCGACCTCATGATCCACCCGCCTCGGCCTCCCAGAATGCTGGGATTACAGACGTGAGCCACGGCACCCGGCCCAAACAATAGATTTTTAAATGCATAACCAAGAGGTTACATACTATGTGATTCCGTTTACATAACATTCTTGCAATAAAATTCTAGACATGGAGAAAAGGTTAATGGGTTAGGGATTTGGGAGAGAGGTGGGTGTGGCAATAAAGTAGCATGAGGGAACCTTGTGGTGATGGAACAGAGCCATATCTTACATATTCATACAACTACACACACACACACACACACACACACACACACACACACACACCAGTGCATGTATAACTGATGAAACCTTAACAAACTCTGTGGACTGCTTCAGTGTCCATTTCTGGTTTTGTTATTCTGCTATAGTTACAAGATGTCAACACCAGGCAAGGCAGGGTGAAGGGTACATGCCTCCCTGTACATTCCTTTGCAACTTCCTGTGAATCTACAATTATTTCAAAATAAAAGGGTCTTAAAAATACACAACCAATAGGTAAAATTAATTCTAAAAGCATTTTAGAAAAGAGTCAATGAGATTTTAACTCACTGATGAGTATTTATCACGGGAAAATTACAAAGCAAAAAAACCAAATACTATTGCTAGGGGGAAAGCAGATCTATAAAGTTACCTGTTTAGTAAGTTGCTCTTCACAGAGTTTGTAAAGAACATAAAATTTTTGAGCCAAGATAACATTTTCAAGAAAACCACAGCTTGCAAGTTTAACTCTCATAATGATCTGAAAATTAACACAGTGAGATTTTTTTTCAACAACTTTAGTGAAAAACAAGTAAAGAACATAAAGTACATTATGCTTTTAAATCCTAGTGCATACCTGTCTATCAGGAACCATCATAGCAACAGTTCTAAACTGGATTTTTAGGTTTTCTGGTAGTTCCTGGCGCCCAGCATATCCAGGGTTCTAAAAGTTAAAATATGTTTAATTTGTAATTGTTAATACAATTTTCATTTCTGAATACAAATATATTTCAAACCCCTAATTCAGATTTTAAGATGGTATTGAAAAATATTAGATTCATGAAATACTCTTGTTTTCTCAAAACAATGTGTATTAGACCATGCATATTTATTAATATTCACATGCCCTTTTATATATTTCCATTTTCATGATATTAATAAAGTCACACACAATTTTGCGTGGCAAAATTGTGTCTATTGGCTTAAAAAATAGAAAAGAACATGAAATAATACAAGAGAAAACTGAATAGATACCTGATAATTATAGTCTAAAGTATGTTATTGAAAGAAGAAAAAAACTAAGGATTTTATACTGATGAGCTTCCTTGGGCATTTTTTTAATTGCATCTCTTCAATTATTCTTTGCAGTCACAGTTACAGAGCTCTTTGGCTGACAAAAACCCATGGAAGTGAGGAGAAATAAAGATGGCAGTGAGGGGAGATAAAGAAGGCAATGATGGGAAAAACACTGAAACGGACAAAAGTAGAGACAGGAAATGAAGGCCTCCTAAGAAGCAACAGATTGAAGAGAGGTCAGACCCAAGTCTCAAAGGAAGGTTGGAGATTCAAAGACAAGTAAGGCCAACAGGAATGAGTTATTTTAGGCAAGTTTGTTAAAAACCTTCAGTCCCTGACCATTTACTGGGCACTGTCAATAGGCCAGGTACCTTGCTAGGGGCTGGAAATACAGAAATTGAGGCTGCCTCTCAATATTCCTCTTAACCTTCCAGAGCCACAGAAGCCCACTTGCAAGCTGGGTACAGCAACACCTAGATTAAAAACTACATTTCCCAGCCTGCCTTGCAGCTGCTGTGATTATATTCTACACCGCAAGATGCAAAGGGGCACACTGTATGAAATATCCTTGATGTTTGTTTGAAGGGAGTTGACTCAGTCAATTGGCTGCAACACAAGAGAGATGCTTTCTGTAGCATCTTGGTTCATAAGGTGACCTTGAAGATGGAATTCATGATGGAGTAGAACCGTAAAAGGATCTTAAGAGAATCCTTACATGTTAAAGTACAATTTTTTTTAGGTTTCAGTTACTCACAGCTTAATGCAATATCTAATTGCTATTTCCAATATTCTTCTTAATCCTGGGAGCATATTAAGCTTTTTGTAAAATCCCTTCTAGACCATAGTTTTACACTGAGTACATTTCTTCATCCCACTTCCTGACTTGTAACCAGCACTTCCAGATTATTCTTATTTCCCCCTAACTGTTTTACTGGATGTTTGCTTACAATAAAGTGTATCAGAAACATTTCTGATTTTGCTCCCTATAATTTATCATCTTTATCCATGGAGATATTTAAAAACTCAGAGTGCTTTGTGTTATCTTGCAACTTCGAGATTTAACTTTATGGAAAACACATAAAAGTTTTAAAACTGGTGACACATAAAAGCATAGAAACTCCCGTTTATTCATGCCTTTGGTTTTCTATCTTTACAACACTGAATCTCAAAGCTCACCCTTAATCACATGGTAACTGAATTTGTTACAATTCTTTGGTATAGGACCTTGTTAAATTATTGCAGACATTTTATTTTTATTTCCTTTTATTCGGTGTCAGAGAAAAACTAAGTGTGGAGGTTAAGCAGTCAGATTTTGATGTTAGAGAGACAATAACTTCTTCTTTCTCTTACTGGCTGGGTGACCTAGGAAGTTTTTAAGTCTCGCTGAGCCTCAGGTAAGTCAGCTATATAATACCCACTTCAGAGGGCTATCGTAGCTATAAGATACAGTGTACATGTGAGAGAATATTTCAGGTCCTTCCTCTTTCTAGTTACATGATAGGATGGCACATTTTCCCCCACCCCACCACCCCTTGAAGTTAGGTCGTGAAACTTGCTTTAGCCAATGACTTAGGACTTGCGTCACTTCTGGAAAGAAACTCTAAGGGTCGGAGCACAATTCTTCATGTTCTCTTTTTCCTTTGCTATAGCAAAGAGCAATGATTGAGATAGTAGGTACCTTGTCAGGCCGAGTAACAGAGTAAAGACATACAAAGGAGGCCTGGCCTCCCAGCTCTACCCTAGTCAACCCACAGTGGACACGTGGCATGACAGAGAGATAAATCTTGTGGCTTTAAGAAACTAAGATTTAGGGATTGTTTGTTACTGCAGAACCACGTGAGTTATGCCATCTGATATAGCACATAGAACATTTAGCCTGTACCTTACACATATTATACTAAGTGGTCAATAAACAGTATCTATTATTATCATTAGCATATTACCTCTGTAGGTCTGGATCTGAATTTTTTTTAATTGAAAAAAATTACTATTTTATCTTCTGTCTGGGCTATAATGACTACTAAAAAAAATCATACGGTAAGAGAGAACAGCTCATGACTCCTGGATAGTTGGGTCACTTACCCACTAACACATACTTTGTTTTATTTATGTCTATGACAATTAAACTAATTAAATTGCATTTAAAGCCTTTTTTCTCACCATCGTTAAGAAGATTCCAAATTCTGGATTTAAATCAACACAATCGCCATCAGAAAAAATGAACTGTTTCTTTCTCTCTTTTCTTGCTGTCAAAACAATATAAATTTGTTGTGCTGCCACTGATAATACAGGCAATTCAATTCTGTTAAACTCATCAAAACAGCCCCAGGAACCTGACTGCGCAAGACCTGGCATGAAAAACAGTTAATTTGTAAAGTTTTACTCTATGATATACCTTCTTGATAACAATCATTTCTCCAGTGCTCCCAAACCATTATACATTGAAACGGGATTATGTAAAGTTTCGTATCTGGCTGTTGATAAATACACATTTAATTCCAGTGATAAAGAGAGGTTTAATTATTTGTATATTTTCATCAAAACAATGGAAATAGTACACTGCCAAGATGAAAGTACAGATTTTGGGGGTATTTTGAAAGTAGAACCAACAGTGTTTGCTGACAGATTGGATCTGAGTAGAAGAGAAAGAGCAGAGCAAAGGATAGGTCGCAGTTGTTTGGGGGATGGTTGTTTTGTTTGTTGCTGTTGTTGTGTCTAAGCACCAAGAGATCAGGAGTTTTGGTTTTTTTTTTTTTTTTTGGTGGAGTCTTGCTCTGTAGCCCAGGCTGGAGTGCAGTGGTGAGATCTCGGCTCACTGCAACCTCCGCCTCCCGGGTTCAAGTGATTCTCCTGCCTCAGCCTCCTGAGTAGCTGGGATTACAGGCATGCGCCACCATGCCCAGATAATTTTTGTATTTTTAGTAGAGACAGGGTTTCACCATGTTGGCCAGGATGGTCTCGAACTCCCGACCTCATGATCTGCCCGCCTCAGCCTCCCAAAGTGCTGGGATTACAGGCGTGAGCCACCATGCCAGGCCGGGAGTTTGGTTTTAAACATAGTGAATCTGGACCTGTTAGACATTGAAGTGGACATGCTAAATCACCAGTTGCATGTAATGAATCTAGAGTTTCAAGAAGTCCGAGCTACAGATATAATTCTGGAGTCATCATACAGATGGCATTTAAAGCTTGGACCTACATAAGATCACCAAGAGAATGCATGTAGATAGAAAAGAGAAGACCGCCAAGGACTGAGCTCTGAGGCTGATGTGTCTTCAAATATTTTTTTTCTCTGTGCATCTGAAAACACCTTCTACCTACCTTTCAGGATTTTCTCAAAATTTTCCATCTGCTGATGGCCACCCCTTTCTTATTTTCCAGTGTTGCTATGCTTTCTAAAAATCTTTCATTTCCGTGGGAGGGAAGCCACACGTGTCCCCCGTTTGCTATCTTGATCCTCTCTACTACTATTTCAGGCAATTATACATTGATTCTATTTTCGTAATCTAACACACATTTCATGCATAGACTGTAACACTAGCAATAGTATTGAACCATACGAAATTGTTGATATCCAGCCATTTTTGACCAAGAAAAATGGCAGTATCATATGGATCAACCCATACTAATGTAGATTATGTGAGATCGCGTCACTTTGGATTTATATCAGAAAATAACATTAAAAGGCAATAAAAATAAATTCACCAAAAATAATCTACATTATTTGACACTTGCCTTTGAAAATCCTTCCTAGGCCTCTGAAATCCATTTGATCTGAGCAATTGAACACGACCACATATTTTCCCAAACACCTTCCCATGTCTTTTGTGGTTTCTGTTTTGCCAGTGCCAGCTGGTCCTGCGGGAGCGCCTCCCATGTTCATGCCCAAGGCCTGAGCTAACGTGATATAGCATCTGCAAATGTTCATCCAGTAAAGCATTGTGAGTATGGGATGACACATTACAGGATGGCACAAGCAAAAGTCCAATGTGATTGGAATGGGCCTGTTTATTTTAGAGTCTGAGTAGCCCACATGAAAGAAGTGACCAAGCAAGGTTAGGGTACTTGATATTCATTAAAAGTACTACAGTGAATCCAAAGATTTCTTGAGACAAATTTCGAAACTCCTCAACCCTGACTTAAAACCTTCAGGCCTTCCTCCCGTTACAGTCAGGAGAACCAAATGAGCAGTATTGTGCTGGCAGATGTTTAACAACTGGCTCTGCAGAAAAACAAAAACAAACAAACAAAAAAACCTGGTTTTCATGTTTGCCAATTTCTATTGTATAAATACTTCCACCGTGGTCAACGGCAAGCTACCAATGTGATATCACAAAGTTGGGGCAAAATGCACATAGACAAAAACCAGGTAAGGCCAGGCACGGTGGCTCAGGCCTGTAATTCCAGCACTTTGGGAAGCCAAGGCGGGTGGATCATGAGGTCAGGAGTTCAAGACCAGCCTGGCCAATATGGTGAAACCCTGTCTCTATTTTAAAAATACAAAAATTAGCCAGCCATGGTGGCATGCACCTGTAGGCCCAGCTACTTGGGAGGTAGAGGCGGAGGCTGCAGTGAGCCAAGATCATGCCACTGCACTCCAGCCTGGGCGACAGAGCAAGACTCTGCCTCAAAAAAAAAAAAAAAAAGAAAAGAAACCAGGTAAGTACCACAGGCTGATGCAAGTCAGCTCCACCACGCCATTGTAAATAAATAGTTTCACTATGAAATAATTCACTCATTTAGAAAAGTGCAAAGAATACTAATATAATAAATCTCTTTGTATCCATGATCCAGCTTCTGTTGTATTTGTTTTGGATCTAAGTAAAACTAGTAAAGATCTTAGTAAAGCTTCATGAGACATGATGCTTAATATGTAAACACCAATAGAAGAGAAAACACTGACAAATTTATGTTGCTATGGCACTGGGCATATAAAAGGGATAGGTTCAATAAATCAAAAGAAGGCTGAAGATGTAATTTGATATAATTTCAAATACTTAAAGTAACAGCAGCACTAAATATTAAATAACCCAATTTAAGTCAATTCTAACAACATTTATTGAATGTTTTCTATGCACAGCATACTTAACTGGGTGTCATGGGATAAAAAAGACCTAGTAATTGCCTAGTGTCATATAATGGAAAGAATTGTGACGGGATCTGCCATTGACTAATTATTCATATTGGCCATTAAAATGTACTTTAGGTATCAATTTCCACATCTGAAAATACAAAGACTAAATTACGTGATCTCCAAGGTACCTTCCTTCTTTGCAATTTTAACTTCTTTTGGGATTCTAGGAATATTTTCCCGTCTTGCAATCTAAAATTCACCATGAAATTACTCACAGTCAACATTCAAGTTTGCTTTTATTCTTTTATCTTTTTCTACTTCATAAAAATTCAATGCACATGTATATTTAAGAGGTTATTTCATTGTTAGGCTGACTTTAATGAGCTAGCATCTACCCAGCATGACAGAAATCTGCTTTTGTTAATATTTCAAATGCAACTTTAAATAATGTTAGGCACATTTTAAAATCACAAAATGAAAAACAAAAACTGGGTTTCCTACCTATCTGTTAATGGAGTGATAACAAGGCGATCAGTACATCCCAGAAATTCATTTTGGTAAATAAAATCAACATCTGTAATAGACACCACAGTTTGATCCAAGTCTTCCTTAAAATAAAATCTACTCTGTTTTAGCCATTCAAAATCAGTAGGTGATTTGATATGCATTTTTACCTTAAAAACATAAAAGACAAAAAAGCTATATACTGAATTGCAATAGCATAAAACATAAGCATGTGGGCAGTTTTTTTTAATTCACTCTTTGATGAACTGATTCTTATTCACTTAACAAATATTTATTGAGTTTTTCCTATGCTTGACACTGTGCTAGGTGAACAAAGATAGAGATGGTTCCAGGCTTCCAGAGCTTACAGAAAAAAGCAAAAGGCAAACAGTGGAACAAATCATTGCAATAAAGTACAAAGGGCACCACCACCGAAATTCAGGGCTCACGAATATATGGGGCAGGAGGACCTAACTACTCCAGGGTATCTGAGAGGGGCACTCAGAGGAAGAAAACATCTCAACTAAAACCCAGATAAATAGTAGGAATTAGCCAGGGCCACCGGGAGCGGGGAACAAAAGAGATAATGAGGGTGTGGGAAGAGTAAGTGCTATAGGCAAATGCCCAGAAGATCTGATTGGTATCTTCAAGGAACTGAAAAAAGGTCAGTACAGCTGGGGGCATCCCGGGATCTAGAGAAAGCATGAGAGTTGAGGCTTCACAGGGCCATGGGAAGGGGTTTAGGAATTGTCCTCATAGCAGTCAGAAGCCACTAAAGGGATTAAGCAGGGAAACACACGGTTATATATGCACATGTCTCCCTGCACCAGCACTATAGCCAAGCCACCCAACCTGCCTAGTCATCAGCATATACAAGTGAGGCAAGAGGTACTGGGCTCCCATAGCCATGGATGCAAGCTCTAGTACCTGGTCCATTCAAAGAGACAGAAACCAGGTAAGCAACCTTAGGAACTCCATTCCATCACAACCACATTCTGAGGAGCTTTGTGACTTTCCAGTGAAACTGGTGAAACACCAGTCCTGCCCATTCAGAGGAATCAACACAGGAAGTGGCAAGTGGTCCCCTTCACTGCTCTTAAACCCAGTAGGCCCACTTCCAGGTCATTCAATTGACACTAAAAAGTGGACTCGTGGCTACTATAGAATGTTCAGATCTCCATCTGACCAGGCCTCCATATTCCTTGCTATTTACAGTCCTGCTTTTTGTTATTGTTGTTTGTTGTTTGGTTATGATCTTGCTTCCTCCTCTAATTAAGGACTGGCTTTCCACCTAAAGCACAGTTTGTATTCATCACCGTGAGTTACTTTCAGGTAACACAGTCTGGCCCCACCCCCAGGGAATGCTCTCTTAACACAGGACTCAAGGCCATGGGGATGCTCTCCGCCAGCTACTTTCAACCATCTGTTAAGATGGTAAGAAGGAGGTGGAGAAGAAAGGAAGAATAGTTAATATATTTATTGAGTTCTTGCTGTATATCAGGTTGTTCTAATAATTGTACATGGAAAAATAAAATGCATATATGTTGGCCATGAGATCTCATTTAGTTGGGATGCAAACAGTTCAATGGTGATTAAGATAAAAGAAAATGGTTTCATAGTTTTTCTTATGTACAGGTTTTTTTTTTAATCCCTCTGGATGTAAAGTTTGCTCAGCACTTAATTTTAAAAGAAATTTCTTTTACAGGACTTCAGCTTTAGGAGCCAGTGAGAGATGTATAGACAACATCCTCAAACGTATGCTGACAGCAGATACAAAAATGAACTCCATACTATTGCTTCTTGAGGTGGATGTCAATTAAAGTCAAAGTATAATGGTAACTGCAATTAGTAAAAGCTAGTCCGTGGAAGGCCAAAACAATATAAGTATGCAGCTTTCTGATATTAGCTAAATCCAGAGATAAATCCTAGAGCAGTTTTTCCTCAAACTTCAATATGCATATGAATCTCCTAAGAATCTTGATAAAATGCAGATTCTGATTCAGTAGGTCTTGGACGGGAGGAGGAAGGCTGGAGATTCTGCTCTTTTCACCAACTTCCAGGTGATACCAAAGCACTGGTCAGCATGTAATACTTTGAGAAGCAAGGATCTGGGTTGCAGGGGGATGGATGGACTGACTGGATGTCCTTCAAATAATCTTCAATAAATATAAATTATCTGATCAGAACTTTTGATAAAAGTTCGAAACAGGTAGTCTGTGATCACATTCTCTAAAACAGGACCCAACCTGCATGAATTATGTATCTCTGATGAAGGAAAGAGATACCTTTAAAATGTATCAAATCAAGTAGACTAAAGCAATAGGCGTTAAATGGGAGGTAAAGATTATCAAATAGTGGCATTTCAAAACCACCTATAATAGAAAAATCCTTGCTTTAGGAGAAGTTGGCCTTGGTCAAGTCCACTGGTTAGAGTCCCATTTCTAAAGGAATTCAAACATTTACCCTTCTTAGTCCCATCCTACAAAACTTTGCCTAAATCAAGCCCATGATCACCATCAACTGAACAAACAGCCGTGAGAGTGCCCTGAAGCCTGATTCCACTCCATCTGCGCTCCTTTTCCAATCAACCCAGCATAGCTTATGACCTAAATTATATCATGTTCCTGGTTATTTGGTTTAATGGAACAATTAGTTGGCTCATATCACATCAGTTGGTTCCAAACTTTCAGAGTGCCAAATGAATATATAATATGGTTGTTTAAGCCATCCAATACAGAAATACAATATTGTGGACATGATATTGATGGACAGTTATGAAAAAGGACCAAGTAAATGGAAAGTTCATGTAAGTTAGGCAACATATACAATTCTTAACTGTTCATTATTAGTACATGAAATTAAGAAAAAAAAGATACCTTACCAAGTCATCAAAAATATCTCTCTGATGCACATGGATGGTAATTAGAGTCTCGAACTTCACTCTATCAAACTTGCTTAGATCGTGTGTTGTCTGACTAATGAGAGTATTTAGAATATCCAAAAATTTCTGATTGGTCACTTGCATGATTTTCCTGTCATCTTTTGCATTATGTAAAGCCTCTTCTGAATCGTGTGTCCACAACATCTGAATTCCCAGAAGTCCAACCTACAGATCCAGCAGAAAAATATTAAAATTTGCCAAATATTTAAAGCACATTTGCAATAAAATTTGGTGGTCACTTATTCACATTTTAAACTAAAAATGAGATCAACTTGCAGTTCTTCACTCCCAAAGGAGGGAAACAGTTAAAGTTTTAACCGTTAATATTTAATTATTTCAAAGTAGACAGATTAATGATCATTAAAATACTGGCTACCATTTGTTGAACTATATGCGTGTTATAGAAGATGGTTAGGAAATTTTTCTACAGAGGGCCTGAGACTATTGGATACTCCCATGCAACGATTTTTCTCTCTCAAGAAAAGCAAAGAAACTCTTTATTATCTGCTTGTTCTTGAACAGGGCTTCCCGAAGGTCTCTCTGCTCTTCTAAAAACAATACACTGCCTATCTCCTTTCTTGATTGCTCCCTCTCTCTGATATCCACGTTTTTATCTACGTCTACTTTTGTGTCTCTATACTTATCTACAGAAGAGAGAGGGAGGCAGAAAATGAGAAGGGGAGAAGCTTGTATTTTTTGTATCCTGATGAACGCATAAAGAAATTGTGAGAGGATGTCCCTTAACCTACAACTTCTGCCCCAGAAAAGGTAATAAAAGTGGTCTGAGCATGCCCCACCCTCATCCCCTTCCCTGAAATGGTTGTCCCTTCCGGAGCTCTCATTCATCCAGAGTCGAATGACAAATCCAACATCATTTGGACCAAAAAAGAGGACTGAAAGCAGGGCAGGCAGTATGTGGATACTGCTTGGCACGGGCTCAATAGTGAGAAAAGAATGTCCTTGCCTTAATGAGGGACTTTGATACTTTTCCTGCTAGAGCAGTGGCCAATCCTGGGGGCTGCAGCTAAAGATAAATGAAAGCACCTGGCTGAAGTGAGCAATGGGATCTGGAGAAAATAACCAGTGTCAGAAAGCGCCCCCAAGAGCAAGCAGATTCTGGCCCTGTCAGCAGCAGATGATGGTCCAAGGGGGGAAAGACAGAGAAAAACTACAAAAGCATAGCAGTGTAATACAAATAGACCAGCAGATCCCAAAACCCACTGCATAATGATGTCTATCCAAAGGCAAGTCTTTACAATCATTATCTTGAGTCACCAAGAACAGCTTAAAATTATGTTTTTATACTCAGTCTAAAAAGGCACGCGACTTAGTGGTGAAGACCAGAGGATGTTTCATTAAAAAACAAAACAAAACAGCAAAACAAGAATGCTCATTCTCATCAATATTACTCGATGCCTATAATAAGCACATTAAACAGTATGAGAAGGCACCACATGTTCTCATGCACACAGGGAAGCTAAAATAAAGCTGACCTCAGAGAAGTGAAAGCAGAATGGAGGATACTAGAGGCTGGGAAGGGGAAGGAGAAGAGGAGGATAGGGATGGATTTGCTAAAGGACGCAAAATTATAGCCAGGTAGGAGGACCAAGTGTTAGTGATCTATACCAGTGGTCCCCAGCCATTTTGGCACCAGGGACCGGTTTCATGGAAGACAATTTTTCCATGGACGGGGGTCGCAGGACGCTTTAGATTCACATAAGCAGCGCACAGCCTCGATCCCTCAAATGCACAGTTCAGTTCACAATAGGGTTCGCCCTCCTATGAGAATCTCATGCCGCCGCTGATCTGACAGGAGGTGGAGCACAGGCAGTAATGCCCACTTGCCCGCCGCTCACCTCCTGCTGTGAGACCCAGTTTCTAATAGCGCGTGAACCGGTACCGATTTGTGGCCGGGCCGGGTGGGGGTGGTTGGGGACCCTTGTTCTATACCACTGTAGGATAACTATGGTTAAGAATAACATATAGTTTCAAATAGCTAGAAGGAGGATATTGAATGTTCCCAGTACAAAGAAATGATAAGTGTTTGAGATGATGGATATGCTATTACTCTCATATTATACGCATCAAAACATCACTACGCACCCCATAAATATGTACAATTGTTATATGTCAATTTAAAAAAAGAACAAAGGAGAAAACAGCAATAAATACATAAATAAGGTATTGGAAGGGAATACACTAAAATATTAATAGTCATAATTTCCAGGTGGTAGAAATATGGGAAATTCTTATTTCCACTTTTATTTTATTTTTACTTTAAGTTTTGGGATACATGTGTGGAACGTGCAGGTTTCTTACATAGGTAAACGTGTGCCATGGTGGTTTGCTGCACCTATCAACCCATCACCTAGGTATTCCACTTTTATATTTTTTGCATTTTCCAAAATCTTGCAGCAAGGATCCATGGCATTCAAATCTTTAAAATACGTTTTAAAAAAAAGCACAAGTGGAATTTTAAATAATTTCAGATAAAAATGTTAAATTGATAGTAAGAAATTTCAGTCATTTGAAAAAATGCCTTAAAAAATTTAATATATATGTGTATATATGTATATATGTATATATACACATATATGAATATATTCATATATACTTATATATACTTATATGAATATATTCATATATATTCATATATACTTATATATACTTATATGAATATATTCATATATCTTCATATATACATATATATAAGTATATATGTGTATAGTACAAAGTATTATATACATTATATATTCCAATACCTTATTTATGTATTTATTGCTGTTTTCTCCTTTGTTCTTTTTTTAAACTGACATATAACAATTGTACATATTTATGGGGTGCGTAGTGATGTTTTGATGCATATAATATGAGAGTAATTAGCATATATATACATTATATATAATACTTTGTAAAATACAATGTATTATATACATGTATAAAATACTTTGTTTTTATAGATATGTGTATGTATATATATATAAAATACAAAGTATTTTACACATGTGTATATATGCTTGTATATATATACACACATACACTAGAGAAAATCCTGAAAACTAGTCATCTTTCCTACTACATCCTGTTCAACTTCACCACTGTTCTGAACTTGCTCTCAACTCTCTACCTAATGCTAAATCCTCAGTCTAATTTAGGCCAAGCCTCTCCTTCAGGATATACAGGGTCTGGAGAAAGAAAATACGTGGATTTAGTTTCAGGAACTCTTTTCTCAATTTAACAAAGTATTTTATAAAGCTTTATCACAAAGGTAATAATGCTAATAAGAATACTAAAGTTTCCCAAGGTATTACACAATATAAAAATCACAATATTATTCTCTCCGATAAAGGTTGATTCTATATCTGTCCTTCTGTGGTTTGAATAAATAATACGTCATTCCAGCTGTCTTCATTTTGTGCGCACTAATTCAGGATTTGGAGCTCAGCTTGGGAGGAGCAGTTAGAGAAGGAATACCAACTGGGAAAAACTGCCTACATTTTCCTTGGATATCTCTTGCCTTTTATCCCATGCTCTCTCTGGTCAGATCACAAATCATCACTTCTCATTTCTCTTGAATGAAAGTGTAATGAAACCATTGGCACCTGCTCCAACCCTGGCCTCTTTGAGGTCTCCACTTTCTAAACAATAGTTGCATGAAAAAGCCTCTCAACAATTTATGTCCATTTTTAATTGCTTGAAGGGAAAATTAAAGACAAGATGGATTTCCTTTCAAGAAAAGGTATGCTCATTCCCTTTACATATATCCATATCTATATCCGTATCATATCTATGAATTGGTGTATATATATATATACACACAGACACACACACACATGCACATACACACACAGATGGTCCCCAACTTTCAATGGTACAACTTAACAATTTTTTTACTTTACGACAGTGCAAAAGCAATATGCATTTAGTAGAAACTGTACTTTGAGTACCCATACAACTATTCTGTTTTTCACTTTCAGTGCAGTAGTCAATAAATTATATGAGATAGTCAACACTTTATTATAAAATAGGCTTAGTGTTAGATGATTTTGCCTAACTGTAGGCTAACGTAAGTGTTCTGAGCATCTTTAAGATACACTAGACTAAGCTTATGATTTGGTAGGTTAGATATATTAAATGCATTTTTGGTTAACGATATTTTCAACTACGATGAGTTTGTTGGGAGATAACCCCATCATAAGTCGAGGAGTTTCTGTATACAAACACACACACTCATGCACACATGCACACACACACATGCTTACATATGTATCTGTTAGACTCAATGTATGTGTCCTTCATGATAGGAAAATAGTGGCATATCCTCCTCTGGGACATGGGATGGGTTGGTCTAGAATGGTGTAGGTTGACAAGCAGGTGGTTGGGAGCTGAGGCTAAAATGAACATGAGTAGGCCACTCCAACCTAATTCAAAGCTACAATTGCCTCATACCACCAGGCCAACCACCTGCTAAGCATCCTTCCCCTTTATTTCCATTTCTTTTCACCATTACTTAAGCATTGTGTATTCTTACCTGTGCTGGAAAGTGGCTGAGGAACGGTAAGAGTTGAAATCCTGAATCACTGATTTGATAGAAAGCGGATCTAATTATATTATGTAATGATGACATCTGCATTTTTAACAAATCCAGTAGCCAAATCTCCACAGGACCTTTGGCCATAACAGAATTATCCAACTAAAACAAAATTACAAGGATATTATAAGTTGATAATAATTTGGCATTTTTACAGATGTTCCATGCACACTTAATAAATCATAGTGCCCTATGCCAAGCAAACAGTTTCATATTTTATACAAAATATTTTAAATATGGGTAAAATCATCTAATACTATAGCTGGAAGGAACTACGGGGATCACCTAGTCCAAAACTTTCACTTTATAAATTACAAAATGAGTCTCAGCGAAGTTAAAGGATTTATCTAAACTAGTTTTTAACAAAGCCCAGGGCTGTAGAATGAGAACTCCCTCTCCTCCTGTTTTTTTCTGTAAGAGAACTGCATTCTCCTCAACCTAAGTTTTTAAAGAAATTCTAATAACAAAATTTAAAGCAAGGTAAATTACAACAATTTTTTCTCCTTCTCTTGATATGACGGCCATGATGCGATCATAGTCTTTTGCATGAAATGTCACCTCATTGATGTTGTCAGATACTGCAGGGAGATGCGGCTGTAAGACAGAGGAAAACATCACACATGAGGCTGGACACAAAAGCCACTGAGATGTTTTTAAAAGCCTTAATATTTTGTATCTTTGTAAAAGGTTAAGTATTTACTTTATTGTCTCAAAAAATATAGAGACTGCTTTGACGCTTAACTGGCTTGGAGGTCTACTTTTTAAAATCAAGCCCTACAGAATGTTTTCTCCAAGTCCTGCAAATGGCCCCCTCCCATGCTATGCAGATTAGACTGAGGACTGTCACCTTCCACCAGATGGGGACTGGACCATACCGCCTCCCCCCTCCTCCACCCACAGATACAGCTCAGTCCTGCCCTCTCTCCTAGCTCTACCGCCACCTTTCACAGAGCCTTTCCGTTCTCTTTTCTCATTGTTACAAGTCCCTGGAAACCAACAAGGAAACAACATTAGCCGTTTCCCAGATCCCCAAACCAGAACTGGCCCTGGGATGGGCCCTTCCGTGCCTCCCACTCTCAGTTCGCTACGGTTTCTCTTTTCCTCTTCCATTGCTCTGGTAAATGGCTAAAAGCATTTGAGAAGTATTCAGGAAGGAAAAAAGGACAAATCCAAAATATAACCCCTATTTGGTCTAAGAATATTTAGAATGAAATACTAATAATGATAAATTCGATTTAATAAGCACTTACTGTGTGCTAGAGACTTTGCTATGCATGATCTCATAATCCTAATGACAGTCCTGTGAGGTGAGAACCATTAATATCCTGATTTTACAGATATGGAATTGAGGCATGGGGAAATTAGGAAGCCTGCCAAGGTCCCACAGCTAGGAGTGGCATAGTCAGTGCACAGCCACTCAACACTGCTGGACTGCATCAGGATGACAGGCTCCAAATACACAGAAAATATGAAATTTTATGATCAATGTAATTTGTAATACTCATCTTTCCTGCCTGCATTTTTAAGATTTTAACTTCACTTTTATTCTTAATTGTGTATGCTGTGGGAAAAGCAATTTAGATCACAGATTCTTAGATTATACCTGTATGGTGTGGGAATCACTGGCTTGTCCAAGAATTTCCAGGAGAACTGGATCAGATACAAAGAAGAATCTTGGAAACAGTAATCGTTTCTTCTCCAAATACCTTCAAATAAAGTCGATAGTATGTCACCAAGTAGTTTTTTTCCCCTAAATTATTATTTTTTTAGTCAAGATATAACCACTAACATCTTTGCTAAGATAATAGCAAACACCTAAAGTCATTTATCACCTACCCCTGCAATGTTTGGTGAAAACCAAAGTCCATGCTCCACCATGGATGAAACTTGGGAAAATGAGAGATTCAGAGCAAGGCTGCTGCATCATCTGCTGTCCTCTTCTTTCTCATCAGATGCCCTCCTATGACCTTTCTAAGACTGTTGGAAACTTCATGGCTTAAACTCAGGGGGGAGCACAAACCTTATCTCCAAACCAACACAGTTTGAGTGTGAAAGGGGGGACAACTAACCATTAAGCCAGGACAGAGGCGTAAACTTGGACAAACCAGGATGTATTATCACCCTATTTCAAATAGAGATTGAAAATGAACTGCCTTAAAAAAATTATCCTGACATCTATCCTCTTGTGACAGTAAAAATAAAATAAAATAAAAATGATTTGTGAGTTTGGTGAATTGTTCTCTTAGTGCACATTTCCATTCTATGCCTGCAGTGGCTTGAATGTTAGCCCTCAAAAAGACATGTACAGGTCTTATTCCCTGAAATCTGTGAGTGTGATCTTATTTGGAAAAAGGGCTTTTGCAGAGGGAATGAAGTTAAGGATCTTGAAGAGCCCTGAATCCAGTGACAAATGTCATAAGAGACACACAGGAAGAGGAGGAGAAGGCCAAGTGAAGACAGAGACAGAGATTGGAGTTACGAAGGCACGAACCAAGAAACTCCTAGAGCCACCAGAAGCCAAAAGAGGCAAGGGAGGATCCTCTCTTAGAGCCTTCAGAGGGAGCCAACACCTTGATTTCAGACTTCTTGTCTCCACAACTGTGAGAATGAATTTCTGTTGCTTTAAGCCAACTGTCTGTGGAAATTTGTTACAGCAGCCTGAGGAAACTAATACAATGCCTTAACCGCCCCCAAGTCAAAGGTGCCTTCCTCACAGAAAAGTTCAATCTGTGTGAAATTTTAAGTTCCTAGCCCCACTCTAAGCATCACTACCAAACCAGAAATGTAGTCAAGACTAGTAAGTTTGGGATAAAACACTGTCACATACAAAATGATACGTGATTTAAAAATTAAACTCTTACCCTGTGAGTGACTTCTGACATACTTCCAACTGCTCATGTAAATGAGGTAAAAGTTGTCCCATGGTTTCATCTCCAACACAGCAATTAATCACATTGGGATTCTCATGAGCTCGCTGCATTATTTTTATCCACGACTTGTCAATATTCTGAAAACGTTTTGCTTCCTGAAAACGCATCCATAGCCAGTAAAGATTAGCATTTGGATAATTGAAAACAAGCAAAGTCTTCACCTTGAAATTTTCTATAGTTCTTCAAACCAGCCTCTATTAGTCTCAGGCTGCATAATTTAAACAGACAATTTTTTTTTCATTTGAATTAATTCTGAGCGACACAAACCCAAAGTTATAAAACTGCATATTAAAATGCTTCTTTATCACAATGAGGCTTATTGCTAATTTGTTTCATTGCATTTAACATGTTTTTCAAAGTACCACATGATTAATTTGCAGAGCTATCAACTTAAAGTTCCAATCTAGTGTTTCAGCACCCCAGGTGTTTTGGTTTGAGGAGCAAACTGAAGAAGCATGAAAATAACTTGATCTCAGGATCTTTGGAATAATTACAGCTCAATAGTACCCCAGGGCGGGGGGAAAAAAAGAAAAAAGACAGTAAAGCCACAAAGCAAAGTTTCATTTACATTTTCGCAAGTGAAAATTTTCTATTTACTATGAATGATATTAAGCTTTGCACTCAATTGCAAAAATGCCTCTAGCAATTGGCATAATCTTTCCTCTTTTAAAAATACAGACTTCTGATTAAAAAACAAAAATGATATATTTCAGTTTAATGTTTTAAAAATGTGCTATTAGTACAAAGGAAATCAGCCATTTTCCAAAAAAAAAAAACCCTCTTTTATCCTTGATTTTTAACCTATATAGATCCTGTTTGTAAATACAGAAGTTTAGGAAGAGCAGGCTTAATTTTCTAATAGGAAAGTTACCTTCATCGACTAAACCTATCAGTTATTATAGTTACTGGCATTTATTTAAAAGGCCCCAATAGAGCTGTTTTAAAGGTTTTGTTACAGCCTCCCAAGGCTGTTTTCTTGCTCCACAGTATGTTTCTGAACTGCTAGTAATAGACTTACTAATAATTAACTAAAGTTGATCTGTGCTTACAGAATATGGATTAATTTTAATACTATTCTCAGAGGAATATTATGAGGTTAACTCTTAGAAGAGATGAACTACTATAATAGTACTGCATTTGAATGTACCTCATATCCTCAAACAACCTCGAGATTATTCACTGTTTAAAACTATGTGAGTTTCTTTTTTCTGCTAATCAGAGGTCAGCACTTTCTAAAACACTTTTTCTGTAAAGGGCCAGATAGTAAAGATGTTAGACTTTTTGGGTCATATAATGTCAGTTATAACTACTCAACTCTGCTGTTGAGTACAATACATAAAAGAATGGATGTGGTTGTGTTCCAATAAAACTTTATTTACAAAAACAAGTAAGTGGGCCATAGTTTGCCAAGCCCTGGCATAGTCCAGCCTTGACCATATGTCTTTGTGAAGACTTTTACAGAGACATATAGACAACATACACCAAATTATTTTATCAGTAATTGCAAAAGCCGTATTTACCTGAGGCAGCTGTTTGGCAATATCTCCACCTACAAAGACGGCTTCAAGATAAACCCAAAGGTTCTGTACTACAAGCCACTCTTCGATTATATCTGAGGAAGTGGACAATTTATACACCCAATTCTGGATATTTTTTTTAAATGGAGCATTGTATCTAAAACGTAAGAACAGAAAAGATCACATTTCAAAGAAGATTCAGAAAATCGTATGGCCTTACCAAAGTAAATTCCAGAAGAAATATTACCTTGGGAATGAATGTTTTGTCCTTAAAGGGCAGTTCCTAATAGATATCACACAGCTAATAAAAATTGTTGCTTTTTGTGAATAAAACTCACATAACTATAGTGATTTTACTTATTGTTCCCATGTGTCAGTCATAGAATAGGAGAATGGGCCTAGTTTTATGGTGCATAGGTCCAGTAAAGGAACTACGCTGGTTGCTTCTGGGAGTAAATGCCAAGCAAGGAATAAGATGGTTTTCCAAAACGTCTGTAAACCAAATCCAAGTGGGGTCTGCTTGTGAGAGTAACACGTTAAGACACCGTTACTGGTCCATGGAACTATTGAATCTAGGGAAAGAGAACACTATCCAGGGATTTTCCTTTTATGAATGGTCTTGAAGGTTTCATCCAGCAAGAGACAGACTATTTTCACCCAGCAAGAGACAGACTATTTTCACCCAGCAAGAGACAGACTATTTTCATCCAGCAAGAGACAGACTATCTCTAAAGGGACAGGACAAATCAGATCCCTAAAGATCAGGAGAGAATTAGGTATCACCAGGTTCACCTGGAGAAGATGACCACAAAGCCAGGGTCAAGCTTGAGGTCTGATGTTCACTTACAGGTGTGCTCTTCCCACCCACAGACGGAGAATTACACCAGGTACTGCAACTAGATTCTGCAGAGCTAGAGACCCAGGGTTGCTACCCCCATATAGCATGGCTCCTGTTTTCTGATCATCAGGGCTTGCTGAAGTGTTTATGAGAATACAAGGGGTCCAGACAGCTGAGCACAACAAAGGAAGACAAGAAATAGAATGGATGCCATGGAGGAAGCAATGGGAGGCTACTGGGTAAAAACCCCAACTACCTACAGTTAGAACAAGAAGCCGACTGCAGTGTGTAGCAAGGGCAAGCAGTTTCAATGTGGTGCAGTGACATTTGCTGGTGCGTGGCATTTGTTGACTAGGATCTTCAAACTTTTCTTGATCTCGGACAGAGTGATTCAAATGTAGAATGCGGTTTTTTCTGGGTACGGTCTGATGCCTGAATACAACTCATAACTTCCCTGAAAGCCTATGTTATACATGAAGTTATAAATGGAGTTGTATATAAATTGCTCTAAGGAGGTAGGTAATCCAGTTGTTCAGGCAGTAAGAGGCATTTTTCCCAATACTCAGTTTATACTGTTTCCATGGCCACTGGTCGAGAGCTGAAAGGCAGTCAATATGCCAAAAACATCTTCCAAATAAAGACATGTAAACCAACATGGCATGGGCAGGCATTTAGGGAGATGAAGCAACTAGATAGGCCAAAAATGGTTCTGCACAGAAAACAAAGAGTCATCCTTGATGGTGTATAACTTCTAGAGATGGAAAAGGGAGATCTGAAATAAAATCGAGCATAGCTAGTTTCTGTCCTTTGGCCAGATACCTGCATTGTACAACTTTGTGTGGTCAAACCCACCATGGCCCATGAAGTCCCATGGAATCAGGGATCCACCAGGGAAGTGTCACAATCCACGCAATACCTACAGCCAAGTCTCACCCAAGGAGACATACAGCTTCCTTCTGAAGTCACATCAAAGTAGTCCTAGAGATCCAGCAGGTATGACTCATTACTAGGTCAGTCTGTGGTTAGTTCTGGAACAGGCTTTCCAGAGCTACTTGGCACTGCAAATTTCTCTAAGAGGAGAATCTCCCAGAATGTGATGACTTCTTAGCTATCCTTATACTCTTTCTGGCAGGGCCTAGAAGTTTGTAAACATTGAGTTTACTAATACACAAATAGGTATTTTACTAATCAGGTTATGTCTAAGTAAGTATGAATTGAAGAAAGCCTTCAAATCCAGAATTTCTTGGCTGCAGACACTGCCCAAGTGAATCTACAGCCCTTCATCAACAGGTCATCATCCAGGAAGTCAGATGGCAAAATTTGCAATGAACCATAGGGCAGCAGTAGCCCATGAAGTCTAGGAAGTACTGAATATCCTGTGGTCATCTTTGCCAGGATTCCCTGAACACAGAGGATGCATCCGAGGACCTTGACCTTTATAAATCCAACCCAGAACTCCCTGGACTGGCAGCTTTGTCATTATGCAAATATAAGACTGCCCCTGGAGCCAGAGGTCATGCAGGATGCCACTCACTAACCAGTGATCACAACCTGGAAAAGGGATATTAGCTATTTCTTAGGTGTGTTCAGGTGAAGAATAGTTGAGGACTACTGTACAGTCAGCTAAAGGAATAGAGGTTGCCAGTGCCAAAGACCTGACAGAATATTTAATCTGACTGAGTCCTACAGGAATTTCCTAAAGCTGCACTCAAGATCATAGGCACCTCCAAGCTGGTCTGTAGTTCAATGATGAACAGGTGACCTCACTCAGGCCATAATAGTCTCAGGCTCTTTTCACCATAAAAAATGAGTCTCTAAGTAAGTGCCAAGCCCCTAATGGGTAGATTGCTCTAGTGGTAGATTGCTGTAGTGGTAGATTGCTCTCACGGGTGGCCAGCAGGCTTTTCCCGGGCCACTGGGTGAATGTTTGAACAAGATTAGCCAAGAGGTCAATGATGTCAAATCAGAGGAACAAAGGAGAGAAAAGATGAAATGAAGAGGTCATCTCAGTGGGCAGCCAAGACCTTCAGAGGACAAGCTGCCAGTCTGGGGAGGAATAATTAGGATGGGGCCCACTAGGAAAAATAGGGAAGGGGAGATGAGTACCATTAAAGAAGAGATGGAGGCCATGATTATTAGGGAAAATGGGCAGTTTGTATAGGAACAGACAAGATAACAGCAATTTAGTGCAGAATCCTATCCAATGCAAGAGCTTTAAAACTGAGCTTTTACTTAGAATTTTATAACCCTAAATATCCCATTTAAACCTCTCCCTCAAATTATAAAATTACCTGTTGCTGAGTAAAGACCCTAAGACCATTAAACTATCCTCCATCAAAGTGATAATTTCTCCCGATTCGGTTCCTTTGAGCAGGAGCTCTCCTTTTCCTTTAAATGCTGCAAAACTCAGATTTTGGTTGGTCCAATTGTCAATCACCTGAGTCATCTTGGCTTCGATGTCCTTCTCCTTAATGGCAGATATGCAAATATCCTTTGAAGGAAAAGCAAAGAATATGTCATGATGTTTTCAACTACAAATTAAGTGCATCATCAAATCATAGAATTTTTTTTTAGCTTGAAAGGGACCTGTAAGTCACCCAGTTCATTTAGTCATTTTAGAGCCAAGAAAAGGCTTCGCATCACTGTGTTGCAACTTGACACTAGAGCCTTACTAATTATTTACTAATCCCCGACTACTAATTATTTTTCTGTACCATGTACATGAAACAATGGAACTTAAATCATCATTTTTCGGATTATGTTTTCAATTGGAGCTTTTGGCTAAAATGGGGATAATCACAGCTGCCCTGTTTATCCCAGAGGTTAGCTATGAGAATCAAATGAGAATATACATGAGAGTCTTTTGAACTCTTTCAAGTAACATATAGATATTACTATGTTCCTGCCTGTTCTGGTCCTAATATGAATATCTCATTTGCTTAAGCATCAATTGTTTTTTTTCTTATGGGTTTTTCTATGTTTTTTTTGAGAATACTTAATAAGAAAGACTCACGAAAGAAAATAAAAGTAACATATTTTCCCCACAATGCCTCAATGTGTGTTCATAGTTAGAATCACAGAGATAAAAAAGAATTTAAAGGTGTGAGATGCTTCCACAAATGATCTTAACACAAATTAGTGTGTAATAAATGTCCTAAGAATGATGTGAACCATGGTGATTTCTGAGGAGGAAGGCCTGTGCTGAGGAACAGCTTCGTAGAGGAGGAGGTGAGATTCCAGCAGAGGCTCTCTGGGAGGAAGCGGAAACTCTATACTGAAGGGAAGGCTTCCTTTAGAGGCAGTGAGTCCAGTAACAGCAGGAATCTAATTTGGCTAATGGTAAAGCATGTGTGGCTGAGCAACTAGACGTATCTGGGGTAGACAGTACTAAGACTCTGTTTTGTGTACCAAGAGTCATTAACAGAATCCTGGAATTACTTGAAATTGTATAATAAAGCACAGCCTACGAATGGCTATAATATTAAGTATAAAAACCTACTTATAAGAAGGAGATGATCACCAAAGTGTTTCTAACTTTTTGTTTCTTGGTGATATTTACAAATAGGACAAAAATGCTTTGAAAGAAAAGCTTTTTGTGTACACGTCGTTAAAAAGAGGTAGGGGAAGGCAGAAAACCCAAACCATGTATTTGGGAGATTTCTGGTCACATGGTGCATTTTCTCAACTCCAAAAACATAGAATAATAGATAAAACAATTTTTTAAAAGTAAGTAAAAAAGCAAACAGAGCCAGGCTTTAAAAAAAGATAAACATATCCATGAACCAAAAGTGGAAAAGCTATGCAAACCAGTTGGTGGAGCTGAAACACAGGCCTGAGGCCTGGTCACTGGGGCCAGGCCTTTGGTTCCCATGGGGTGAAGAAGACTAAAAATGATCTATAGGAAAAGGAGTACCTGGGCTGGAGTCTAAAGCCCTCCATTCATGGAAGGAGGCTGAAAACACTGCCTCCAGCTGCCAACTAGGCAACTAGATTTAATGGAACTGTGGACCTGGGGGATGGGGTGACACAAAACCAGCCCCACAACCACAACCTGAAATAGGTCGGCACATTCCTGGATCATCACACCACAGCACAGCAGGGGATGGAGACCGCTATTACAACACCTGGCTCTCAACTTGGGGCTGAGGGGACATGGGCAGTGGAGGAGGCAACCGCAAGGCCACTAGACAAGGAAAACTAAGACACGAACGGACAGAGACAATTTTAACACATTATACAAGCCAAAATTTTTGAAATCCTGCCCATTCGAAATGAGTCCTCCCAGCCACCCCAATAAAAATTACAAAACCCATGAAAAAATCTAAGGCTCAGATGATAGCCAACATAAAAAACGATCATGGCAAAAATTCAGTCCAGGTGAAATTAATCTTAAAGAAGAATCTGAAAACATCTTTATGTTTAATTTGGAGTTGTTGAAGTATAGATAAAGATAGTATAGATAAAATAATATTGGCCATGAGTTGATAAATGTTAGAGCAAGGAGATCTTTACTTTTGTATGTGTTTAAAATTTTCCCTGATGAAAAATGTTTAAATAATTATGTTTAAAATGCTCAAAGACATAAGCGAAGACATCTATAAATCTATAGATTTGAAACCTACAGATGTGGGAATAGATATAGATTTAAGACTGTAGATTTAAGAATCTACAAAAAGGACAGAAAATTTTTAATGCAAAAATGAAAAAAAAAAAACGTTGGCCACAAAAAAGAACCAATTAAAAATCTTGGAAAGGAAGAATGTAATAATAGAAAATTCTAAAAACTTTTAGACTGAACAGGAAAAAGCACAAAATTAGAAATTTGGAAAACAGTTCGGAGGGATTCGCCAAGAACACAATACATAAATAAACAAATTTTTTTTAAGTGGAAGTGCATTCTGGGGACAAGGAAGATGTATTGATGGGCTTCAGAACAAATGTATTTCAAATAGTGTATTTCAAATAATCATATAATCTCATTGAGTTACAAGATTATTTCATAAAAGTCAAGAATATTCAGGATCATTCCAAATTTTGAGGGTGCATTATAGAGGGCAATTAGTCCAACCTCTCATAAAATATCTGTACAACTCTCAGAAAAGGAAAAGCAGACATTCTTTAATGGATCATTGATAAGAACGTATACACTTATGTACCTCAATATCATCCTTATTTTTAAGGAGTGGTGCTTCCATGATATTTCTAAGGCAAAAAGAATCAGATTCCACATCAAATGGGGTTCCAGTTAACTCGGAGATTCTATCCCAGTGTCTCTGTTTCATGGCCTTATTGGTCATCATTTCCAGTAGAGGACATGACTCACTGAAATCATCAATTCTCTTTTTGAGAGCCAAAAAAGCTTGCCAATCTTTAAGTCCTTTTGGAAGTTTACGACATCTTTCAGAAAGAAAGAGAAAAAAAATATGCCACCTTCACATTTCTTTGAGGAAGGTTTTATGTATATACAGTAGCATATTAGGGAATAAATTAGCTTCTGAAATACCTATAGGATCCTAAGAAGATAGGCATTATTAAAAATTCCATTGAAACTCACCTGTTTTGAAATTCCAGCAGTTCTGCATTAATTTTTTCAATATCTACATCTCCCCAAAGTATTTCGTAATAACCACTAATACTGCCCATTACGGTGTCATACAATCCATACAGCTTCTGCAGCAAGTTGAGTTCTTTTCTGGGAAACAAAGTAACTAAGTTATCACATCATGTATAATATTTAATAAATTCCATTATTGGAAAGGCAGAGTTCATCCAATCAAATATTTCATACATTGCGTGTACAATGTCTTATGGATACCAAATGCATAAAACTATGTCCGTTTTCAATACAAAGACTTTGTTAAAGATCTGTCATTAAGGCCAAGTTTACTGCTCCCAAATATTCCAAATCAGAATATAACTTGGCATCAGCAAATGGTTTGATTATTTTGTAAAGAAAAAATCTTGCTATTTTTTAATGAGAAACTGACTATACCAATCATTGCAAACAATGTGACCAAAACTTAATAATAAGGTCATAGCTGCGGCTAAGATTTCATTTGCCTTTTTTTTCTTTCAAATACAAGCTGGATTTTATGAGAACATTTCCCTTGACTAAGCCCTGATCTGCCTTTAAGACTGAGCTTAAACATCCTATTCCTACCAGAAGTTTTCCCTCATGTGGCCAGGTGTGGTGGCATGTGACTGTAGTCCCAGCTACTTGGGAGGCTGATGTGAAAGGACTGCTTGAGCCCAGGAGTTCAAGGCTGCAGTGAGCTATGATTGCACCACTGCACTCCAGCCTGGGCAACAGAACAAGATCCTATCCAAAAAAAATATCCCACATGTGCCCAGATGAAGTTAACTGTGTTTAAAACAAGAATAAAAGGTCCAAGTAAAGGAAAATTCTTAAATGTGTAAAACACCAAATTGACCACTCAACAGAATTTGTGGATTCTCCCAGAAATTCCTCAGTCCCTTAGTATACCCTAAGGTTCTACTGGATTCAATTTTAGTTTTCAAGTTTATTCAAAAGGATTGACACTTACAACTTTTATTCTTCATTAGAGATACTTCAAAAACCAAAAATAAATTTTGTAATGAAGTAAAAGTCATTCTATCATTTTATTTTTTATTTTATTTTATTTTATTATTTTATTTTTGAGAGAGAATCTCACTCTGTTACCCAGGCTGCAGTGCGGTGGCATGATCTCGGCTCACCATAACCTCTGCCTCCTGGGTTCAAGCGATTCCCCTGCCTCAGCCTCCCGAGTAGCTGAGATTACAGGCAGGTGACACCACGCCCAGCTAATTTTTGTATTTTTAGTAGAGATGGGGTCTCGTCATGTTGGTTAGGCTGGTCTTGAACGCCTAATCTCAGGTGATCCGCCCGCCTCAGCCTCCCTAAGTGCTGAGATTACAGGCATGAGCCACCGCGCCCAGCCCATTCTATCTTGTAATTACCATGTAGGCGTAGTAGATTTTACAAATCTAGGACACACTCTGCAATCTTAGTTGTCCTATTTTTCCAATTCTTGATTCATTTTTCATCATTCTTAGAATTATTTCATTACTACTTATTATTATTCTCAACTATGCTAAAAATGACTAAAAAAAATAAGAAAAGAGAATGATGACATTGCCTAAAGGGTAATGCAATAGTGAAAAAAAATGACTATTGCATCATCCTCCAAGCTTCTTATTGTATAACATAAAGTATTGCAAAATCTTTCAAAAAATATATAAAAAGAATGCCAGAGACACCATTTTTGTAGTCTTTCAATTTTTGCTTGTTTAATACAGTTTAATATAGTTGCTTTCATTTAATACAGTTAAGAATTCAGAATTTTTATTTTCTACCTAAAAGGGTAAAGAGGAGAAAATTGACAAAGATATGTGTTTCCCAAGTATTAAACAGGAAAGAGAAAGCAGCATTCCCTTTTGATGGTGAAATTGATTAATATGTGAAATCTCATACTATGTCTTCAGATGATGATAACCTAGATGAATTTTATAAAATCCAGTAATTTATAAGTAAACAATATATTTCCGTAGACTTCAATAGAAGTAAGGGCCTTAACATGCAATATTTTGCAACAAGAACCTAGACTATTCCATTTTGTGAAAAAGATAAGTGACAGTGTTCCTTCATTATTTATATTTACATAAGTTGTATTTGATTCATAAGTGGACAAATGTTGAAGTCAGATGTGTATTCAAGGAAATAGATGATTTAGAAATTTAAAATTTCTTGGAATTGATCATTCAAATCTAAAAGTAAAGTCTTCTATATTTATGGAGCAAAACAGATGACAGTCTTCTCTTTAAAAAATGATGACTGTCTTTGAGTTTTCAACAGTTTTGAGTCTTCACAATGGAAGTGCAAGAAAAATCAGAAGTAATGATAAGCCAGAGATCCATTGGAGATGATTTAAAATATGAAATCCATATTTACAACATGGATATGCTCCAGGTTCACACATGACAGCCGATGAGGAGTTAGTCTCATTCAATGCTGGTCCCCATTTTGTATATATACAACTTCAAACTAGGATATTACAGAATAAAAGTTTGAGTTTACTCTGCTTACATTCTTATTAAATCTTCTAATAAAAGTGCTTCTCCACCGGACATGGTGGCTCATGCCTGTAATCCCAGCACTTGGGGAGGCCAAAGCAGGCAGATCACCTGAGGTGAGGAGTTTGAGACCAGCCTGACCAACATGATGAAACCCCATCTCTACTAAAAATATATAATTAGCCGGGCATGGTGGCTCATGCCTGTAATCCCAGCACTTTGGGAGGCCAAGGCAGGCAGATCACCTGAGGTAAGGAGTTTGAGACCAGCCTGACCAACATGATGAAACCCCGTCTCTACTAAAAATATATAATTAGCCGGCCATGGTGGCACATGCCTGTAATCCCAGCTACTTGGGAGGCCGAGGCAGGCGAATCGCTTGAACCCAGGAGGTGGAGGTTGCAGTGAGCCGAGATCACGCCATCGCACTCCAGCCTGGGCAACAAGAGCGAAACTCCGTCTCAAAAAAAAAAAAAAAAAGTGCTTCTCGGTTGGGTGCGGGTGCTCACACCTGAAATCCCAACACATTGGGAGGCCGAGGTGGGAGGATCACTTGAGCCTCAAAGTTCAAGACCAGCCTGAGCAACATAAGGAGACTCCTGTATGTATAAAAATTTTTTTTTTAAATTACCTGGGCCCAGTGGCGTGAGCCTATAATCCCCGCTACCTGGGAGGCTGAGGCAGAAGGATCACTTGAACTACGGAAGTCGAGTGATTCCACCACTACACTCCAGTACTAGCAACAGAGTGAGATCCTGTCTCAAAAAAAAAAAAACCTTCAAAGCTTGTCACCATTCTCACCATTCTGTAAAATTATTCATAAAATTTAAAATATCAAAATGAAAATGGTCTGTTGGTCCAGATGGTAAATGGTGATGATGATTTCTCCTGCTAGCCTGAGGGTGAATGCATTGGCTCTCAGGCTAAGTGCGCATCACAATCACCCAGAGAGTATATAAAATGCAGATTTCCTAGGACCCAATCCCAGAGGTTCTGATTCAGTAAATCAGAAACGAGGGCCAGACATCTGCAATTCTAACACAATTGGCTAATGGATTACATTTGGAGAATGACTGTTTTAGAAAGAGAATACAAACCACCTACCCTAAATGGCCGAAGCATTCATTTCTCTTCAGAAAATTTCATGTCTATTTTCATGAAATTTTTATGCTGCGGCTTTGAAGGAACTCAACATAAAGTTATTTTCTAAAGCCAAGACTCTAATGAGCTAATACTATCACTGTATTAATGTTGCTTTTAAGGAAAGTTATATTTCAAATTCTTTAAGAATATTCTAAAATTCGATTGAAATACACTTGTTTATATGTGTGGTTTATAATCAATTAGCTTATTTGGCCTTCAATCTCAATAAATTCTATGTCTACCCAATGGGGAAGGGCATCTTACCACAAATGGAGTAAGAAGGCAAGGGGAGCCGGGCGTGGTGGCTCACGCCTGTAATCCCAGCACTTTGGGAGTCCGAGGCGGGTGGATCACGAGGTCAGGAGATCGAGACCATCCTGGCTAACATGGTGAAACCCCATCTCTACTAAAAATACAAAAAAATTAGCCGGCCGTGGTGGCGGGAGCCTGTAGTCCCAGCTACTCGGAAGGCTGAGGCAGGAGAATAGCATGAACCCGGGAGGCGGAGCTTGCAGTGAGCTGAGATCACATCACTGCACTCCAGCCTGGGCAACAGAGTGAGACTGTCTCAAAAAAAAAAAAAAAAAAAAAAAGGCAAGGGGAGCCAGGAGGGGTTATTCCTCTAAATAAACAAAAGTTACTCAAAATTGCTGTGCTTCTGCATACTCATTGACACTATGCAAAAACAGTCAAAAGAAAAAGTAAAGCATAGGCTAAATATAGACCATGCATGCTCAAAATTTTAGCAACATATTTTCTACTCCCCCAGAACATTTCTTTTGTATAGGAGACTGTGTGTCCAATTTGTCAGGAATAGCTGGAATAAGGAGAATATTCAGTTGTGCTCCAAGCTGCGGTGTCCTCTGCATGATAAAGGATTTAATGGTGACATGATTCTTCTAATAGATAGTATTTAATTATTTGCATGTAATACTTGCTTATTTTCTAAACTTACCTGGTTTTGTGTAAAACCTCATAGTCAGTCACAGGCAATCCAAAAAGTTGTTCACCAGATGAATATGTAACAAATTTCCTCCACAGATCATCGAAACTGGCCTGTAACAAAGGTTTTTAAATTGTACTAAAAAATAATTAATTCAGTAGAATTAAAGTAGAATTTATTTTCATTGGGATAAAAGCTAGGTTGCGGTTTATTAAGTAACATCTATAAAATAAGGATTTGTGAAGCAAATTTATACTGATACTAAGCTATCAGAGGAAAAGTTAAACACTTAGGAAAGTTCGCTTTCAAGCATTCTAAAAGCATTCATTTTATATAAAATTATTTCTTCTTCTTCTCCAAAAGGCCTATATTTCGAGTTCCCATAAGTACATCTAAAAGTAATAAAGCTGCATTTTTAAAACGCTACAATTCAGGATTTTTCAGTAATTTAGACTGGCCATCTCTATCCTACAGGGTTCAAATGAGCAAAGTGTTACTCTAATCCATTCAGTCCTGTTTTCTCTACATGCAATGAAGAGTCTATAAAAAAGAAGATCCAATTTTAACACCATTTGAAATAATTCTAACAAATCAGCAAAGTTAATGCACATGTCTTTTAATTTTTCCTTTTGAATTGGAATTTGAATATCCTATATTTGGGATGCTAAATATTAGCAATGTTCAAAGCACAAATGCCAACAGAAGTAACCCATCTGTGAGGACATATGAGCACTCTGTGTAAGTGGTACAGCATATTCCCGAGAACCCTAAATTCCCAGGCCTGGAGAATATCCAGCATCAGACCTCACAAGGCTTAGACAAAAATACAGATCTGACAGATACGTTAGTATATTTTACAGGACCCAGATCAGGAAGGCACGAAGATACCAGGTGAATTCGAATGAACTCTTAGTTTCTAGAGGGCAAGTGCCATATTTTGTACTTTGTGTATTCCTTGGTGGTTAGCATGGTGGTTATTTGATAAATGTACTGAATGAAGAGTCCGTGGGACTATGTGAACACTAAGGAAGGATAAACAATAACACCAAAGTTAGAATACATTAAAATAATGGTGTTTAAAAACTTATCAATGTGTAAAGACTATTGATGGATGCCAGTCACTCACCTTTTTTTTTTTCCTTCAGGCTACAAGTAACATAAAAAGACCCACAGCATCAGCTGAACAGGAATAAAGTTAGCAGCTTTGTCAACAGGCCAGCAGGGTGCCCAAGAACTCCCCAAAACACATATGAATTTGCATGAGAGAGCACCATCAGGACCCAAGGCCCAATATAAGGCACCTCTACCTTCGCACATCCAGCCTTTGGCACCTGTTTTTTTTAAGGGGGTTGGAGTACACCTCATTTTGAAAAGGGTTGTGTCTACAAATCTGACCTCAAGTCACATATCCCAGCAAAGTGCATGGCAAACAGCCTGTTTGGCTCACACCCCAAGGCACAGGCAGAACGGAAGGTACAGAAAGGCAAAAGATGTGCCCTACATTGTCTTTTTTTTTTTTTTTTTGAGATGGTTTTGTTGTTGTTGTTTTGTTTTGTTGGGTTTTTTTGTTTTGTTTTGTTTGAGATGGAGTCTTGTTCTGTTGCCCAGACTGGAGTGCAGTGGTGCGATCTCGGCTCACTGCAACCTACGTCTCCCAGGTTCAAGCAATTCTCCTGCCTCAGCCTCCTGAGTAGCTGGGATTACAGGCACATGCCACAATACCCAGCTACATTAGCAACCACACCTCTGGCTAAAATCTTGGCACATAATGTCCCAGTTGCTGACTAATCAGTTGGTTTATATCACACGCCCTAAATTTTCTCTGCAAACTTGAAAACAAGGTCATCTGCTCAAACAAGCCCCAAAGCTACTCCTCCTACCACAAGCCCTCCTTCGATAAATAGTTCTACCTTCATCAATATGCCCAAGTTGGAAACCTTTAACTTTTTCCCTCAAACCAGGTTTCAGGCCTGTCAATTCTGCTTCGTTAAGAAACTCATGATCCATCCAATTTTCTTCATTATACAGGTGTCACTTGCTTGGTCTCAATCTTTACAATTTCTTGCTTTTACTACCAAAACTGCCCTCAGTTTGATCTTCCTCTCTCCAAACCAGTCTCCACATTAGTACCACTAAAAATCTTTTAAAAACACAACTATTTTAAAAATTCAAGTATGATCATATCACTTCCTGCTTAGAACCCTCAAACCCTCAAGATAGAATTCAGACTCCTTATTATTGCCTACCGGGCCCTCCACTAGTGCTCGCTGCGCACTCTGTCACCTCGTTCCTCATCACTATCCTCTTTAGTACTGCATCCCAAAGATACACTACCCTACCCTACACTCCTTACATCTCCCCATATTGCCCTACTAGTTTCCTCTCTGCCGGCCTTCGTATGAGCTGCAAATTCTGCCTAACTTCCTTTTTCCCCTCCTTCTTCCCCTGGCTAACTCAAATTAGTCCTTCAAGATGCAGCTTAGATTCTTCCTCTTTCAGGAAGCCTTCTCCATCTGCTCCAACAGCCCATCTGTTTCCATTACACCAGTTTCCATTACACAATTTCACATACCTAGGTCACAGCTCTCATTGCACTTGCAATTTTCTCTCTAGCTTGCTATCTCTCTATCAGATTTTAGCAGCTTAGAGGTAAGAACCACTTCTTAATCAAATTTCTCCTGAGCAAGCCACACAGTAGGCATCTGATCTTTTTTTTTTTTTTTGATTACTAAGAATGCAGGTGGGAAAGGAGACATGAAAAGAACATAACCACACTATTCAGCCACTGTGGGAAACAGGAAAAAGAGCAGGAACAGAGAATTGCTTGATGCTCCTGAGGAGGAAGTTCACATAGGAATCCATGAATTTGCAAAGTATTAATCCATGTGGATGTGTGAACTTTCTCTAGATGCGCTCAGCAATCTGAGTGCAGAAAAAGATGGTGAAAGGTTGGCCTGATCCAATGAGTATTGTACAGGCAGAGGAGAGAGGACAAAGAAGTGGGAAACTTAAAGAGATGGATGCAAAAGGAAGACAAAATAATGAATACAGAGGAAAAACATTTGCCAATATTTAAAACATTATTTTGATAAATTTTACTATACTATGATTTCTTATTACTTTCCATATCAAATGAAATGCTTAGAACTAAAATAAGTTATATACTTAAGTCGAAAATCAGTCTTATTCTCTAAAAATACAGAGAGCTATTCTGTGGAGAGGAGCATGGAGGGAGACAGAGGAGTCAATTGCATCATTTAGCAGATTAGAATACAATTAAGGTCTGATGTATTTGAAACACAAACTTTTCTATTATAAAGTAAAACCTCCATCTTTCCCTAAAATCATTTTTTAAAATTACACACTGTCAATGTAACAAAAAAAATGTGGTTTCACCTGAAATATCTGTAGCCTGTTGCTAGCTTCTTGGGGTGGTATATTTGGAACCATGGGTCCTTCCTGTAAGGAAGAATATAATCTCCATTTTCATTCTTAATCATATGTATTTGTCAGTTTATTGGGTTTATCTATTATTTCCATTTAAATAAACAAGCATTATTTTTAATTTAAGTGATTTAATTGTGTCCTGTACTTGAAGCTTTTATTTCTAACAGTTTTATTGAGATGGAATTCACATTCTATACAATTCATTCATTTAAAGCGTACAAGTCAATGATTTTTAGTACATTCACAGGGTTGTGCAACCATGACCACAATCATTTAGAACATTTTCATCACTCCATCTTCCATTCATTTTTAAAGGACCTTGACACAGCTAATAAAAAATGTGACAAAATTACATTCTGTATGGAGTGTGTATCCCAAGGGCTCTGCCAAATTTCATTTATGATTACAAATGATGATGCTGTTTGTGCATTAGAATAACTGATACAGAGTTCTGAGAACATCCTCTTTTTACTGATTGTTCAGCCCAATATGGAAATAGGGACACACGTAAGTCGAATATTTGGAAGAAGCAGAAAACAGTGTCTGGTGGCTGTGAACCAGAATACAGTTGCAAAATAATCCTCAAAAACAGTCCCCAAAATAAGTAAAGGAATAGAAGAATTTATAGCAACAAATTAAAATAAAAGGGGCTACTCCCAATGGAAAAATGAAGGCTATTTACATGGTCAATCATGATACGATGGATATACTAAATAATAGACTAGATTCCCAATATAAAAGTGTTTAAAAAGTAAACTGAGGCACAATATTTTTTTTAAGTTTATCTGAGCACACAGCAATTCATAAATTGGGAGCCTCCCAACCAGACTTGGTTCAGGGTCTCCACTGCAGCAGACTTTTACAGAGTGAGCACAGAAGTAATATAAAGAAAACATTTTATTGGTTTCACTTATAAAGTTGTCTTCTTTGGTCTATCCTGCTGGGAAGTCCCCAGTTATATAATTACGGGCTTGTTTGCTGCTTCTGATTAGTTGAGCTGTTTCTAATATAGGCAGTTATAAGAAATAGTGCGTTCGGATTTGCTTATGTCTGCAAATTGTGCAAGGGTAAGGTAACTTAAGATGCCTGACTGGCTGTGTCTGTTCAGGGATTCTTCAGACCTGGTCTCCATTTTAAATTTACTTTAACAATAGAATGAGGGGACAAATCAACAGATATGTTCAGTGCATGTTAAAAAAAAAAAAGCATTATATAAGTGACTGGCTGTGTCTGTTCAGGGATTCTTCAGACCTGGTCTCCATTTTAAATTCACTTTAACAATAGAATGAGGGGGCAAATCAACAGAAATGTTTAGCACATGTTAAAAAAAAAGCATTATATAAGTAGCACCAAGGACTTAAATCATCTTATGAATACAGATCCACTGTGACCACTAAAAGAAAGAATATTTCAGAGGAACATATTCAGTCTTGAGTTTAACTTCAAGGTTAACATTATCAGTCAGAATACCAGTTTGAGTAGCATATGGGACTGACCCAGTATGACATCTATTATTTATTCTCAGGGACCTTTTTGGTTCTCTAAGAGTTAGTGAGAATGCAAAATCAATGGCATAATATCCTGGTATTAGGCGTTTATAGTTTCTCACAGCCTTTCCAACAACTATATTACATTTTCTACCATGAGAATTCAGCCCCCGAGAAAGGACAAAACCAGACCCTTTGTTCCTTCCACAATCTCCAAAGTTGTTGCTCCTTTTAACAGTACAATCTGTTTTCTTTCTCTGTAAAATTTGCTTAAAGCAAGCTTGCCCAACCCACGGCCCACAGGCCACATGAGCCCAGGAAAGCTTTGAATGCAGCCCAACACAAATTCATAAACTTTCTTAAAACAATGTGAGATTTTTTCTGCAATTTTTTTTTTTTTTTTTTTTTGAGTCACAGTCTCACTCTGTCACCCAGGCTGGAGTGCAGTGGTACGATCTCGGCTCACTGCAAGCTCCGCCTCCCAGGTTCACGCCATTCTCCTGCCTCAGCCTCCCGAGTAGCTGGGACTACAGGCGCCCGCCACCATGCCCGGCTAATTTTTTTGTATTTTTAGAAGAGACGGGGTTTCACCGTGTTAGCCAGGATGGTCTCGATCTCCTGACCTCGTGATCTGCCCGTCTCAGCCTCCCAAAGTGCTGGGCTTACAGGCATGAGCCACCACACCCGGCCTTTTCTGCAATTTTTAAAAGCTAATCAGCTATCGTTAGTGTTAGCATATTTTATGTGTGGCCCAGAAAAATTCTTCTTCTTCCAATATGGCCAGGGAAGCCAAAAGATTGGACATCCTTGGTTTAAAGGATTAGCTATCCCCTTTTTCTGATAGGTGCAAATACGCAAATACAGCCACTTACATGCAACATACCTATTCTCCAGGGTTCATCACTTTCATTTCATATAAACATATCACAGAACATTTCAACATACAGCAAGAAAATACTTAAATTACCAACTCATATGCTTCTGCAAAGTTTATCACATTCTCACGAAAAACTTCCACAGACTCAAGCAGATTGCTTTTAAACTTTGGCTGCACTTGAACTAGGTCCTCTTGTACCGAAACCTACAATAAAAAAGAATACTCAACCTGAGAGTGAAAGTAACATATTAAAAACAAAAATTACAATCCTATTCCAACAAGTTTGTTATCTCACAGATATCCTATATGAACGAGAGACTGTTTGCTTGTAATAAGATATATTAACAACCCAAATGTACCTACAGGAGACTCAAATCATTCTAGCCTGTGACTCAAGAGGCAAAGCCAATTTCTCTGTAACTGCTTCTGGTTGATCCAGTTCAGGCCATCGCTGTGACATGGGAGAGAGATACTATTACTGGCATGGTCTGGGTCACATGTTGTCTGTGGGGCCAGGCCAAGACCTGGGATTAGCAATCTCTAATAAGTTCACATGCCTGCAGTGGTTGGAGCAACTTCCTAAAAGAAAGTGGTATTACTCTAGGTATTTAAAAAAACAGCAAATACCCTACACAATGGTCCTGAAATACTCTGCTTAAACCTTCAATAATAATTGCCAGCACTTAAATAATGGCTGCTATCTGCCATGCTCTTTATATATGTTAACTCTTTTAATCTTTGTAACAACCCTATGCAGAAAATTGTACTATGCTAATATGATTACCATTTTACAGGTGAGAAAACTGAGGCACAGAGAGGCTAAGTAACTTCTCCGAAGTCCCAGCACCAGTATCACGCAAAGTCAAGATTCAAAACCTGGCTGTGCAGTTCCAGGGCCCCTGCTCTTAACTGCTCTCAACAATAGCAGCTATCTTTAGATTGGAACATATATTACCTCAAGTTTAATGGTGACTGTAGTATAGAACAATCTATCTCTGCTAAAGGATGGGTTAGTGGGTTTAACACTAACCATTGAAGAGATAGAGGAACAACCTAAGTGAGTCTTTTTTTTTTTTTGAGACGGTGTCTCACTCTGTTGCCAGGCTGGAGACTGGAGTCAGTGGCACAGTCTCAGTTCACTGCAGTCTCAACCTCTGGGGCTCAAGTGATCCTCCCACCTCAGCCTCCCAAATAGCCAGGACTACAGGTGTGTGCTGCCATGTCCAGCTAATTTTTGTATTTTTTGTCGAGACGAGGTTTTGTCATGTTGCCCAGGCTGGTCTGGAACTCCTGGGCTCAAGTGATCCACCCATCTCAGCCTCCCAAAGTGCTGGGATTACAAGGTGTGAACCACCATGCTCGGCCATGAATCTTTTCCATTGAAATAATAGCAGAAAATTGGGTTTCACTAAACCTCAACAGAGATTTCCTATTTCTTTTCTAAGACTCGCTCCTCTGACTAACCAGCAAGAGGAGTAAGCTATTAGTTAATATTGGATATGAATTTAAATAAACATGAGTTTATTTCTTTCAAAAAAGTATTTTATATACATTACCTCAAGTGAGCCTCACAGACACATAAAAAAATTAGCCTTCCTAAATGACCCCAAGAAGAAGTTGAGAAACAAATGTTATTAACTTGCTGACTGGTAGTAGAGCTATAGTCACAAGCCGTGACCTCAACTTCAGTTTTGTGTCTCCTTGCTGTTGTGTCTTGCTTCAGTATAAGTGACAAATATTTCCATAAATAAGAAATGTTAAAGCCAATGTCCAATTTAATTAATATTCAATAAAATTCAGTGTAATTAAAGAATGTAGGTCATCCTTTGGAGTTCTTTTTTTTTTTTTTTTTTTTTTTTTTTTGAGACAGAGTCTCGCTCTGTCACCCAGGCTGGAGTGCAGTGGTGCGATCTCGGCTCACTGCAAGCTCCACCTCCCGGGTTCATGCCATTCTCCTGCCTCAGCCTCCTGAGTAGCTGGGACTACAGGTGCCCGCCACCACGCCTGGCTGATTTTTTTGTATTTTTAGTAGAGACGGGGTTTCACTGTTTTAGTCAGGATGGTCTCAATCTCCTGAACTTGAGATCTGCCCACCTCAGCCTCCCAAAGTGCTGGGATTACGGGCGTGAGCCACCATGCCTGGCCCCTTGGAGTTCATTTTTAATGTCTAATTTTGGTGTATAAATGTTTATCAGCTTCAAAAATGCTTAGAGAAATTTATAGCTGTCAAGCTCTACATTAAAAGAAAAAAAATCTCAAATCAGTAACCTCAACTTTGCAAATTAAACAAAGAACAAATTAAGCCCAGAGCAAGAAGAAGAAAAGAAATGATAAAAACTAGAGCACAAATAAATGATAGAATAGAAAAACAACAGAGAAAATCAACAAACCAAAGTTTTTTATTTGAAAAGACTGACAAAATTGACTACCTTTACTTAGACTAGGTAAGAATAAAGGAGAGAAGATGCAAATTACTAAAATTAGGAATGAAAAAGGGGACATCACTACCAGCCTAACAGAAATAGAAAGAACTATAAAGACACAATCAGCAGAGTGAACAGGCAACCTAGAAATGGGAGGGGAAAATGGAGAGTTGTTGTTTAAATACAGTATCAGTTTTGCAAGATTTTTTGCAAGTTCTGGAGATTGGTTGCACAACAATGTGAATATACTTAACACTACTAAAATGGTTAAGAAGGTAAATTTTACGTTACATGCATTTTGCCACTATTTTCTTTTTAAAGCTTAGCACAAAGCTACTATAATCAAGACAGTGTGGTGCTGGCATAAGGATAGACAACAGATAAAAAGATAGAATTGAGAGTCTGAAATAACCCTTACATCTATGTTCAATTGATTTTCAGCAAGGCTACCAAGACAATTTGTTGGTGAAAGGATAGTTTTTTCAGTAAACAATGTTCAGGCAACTGGATTATCTACATGTTTTTATATGAAGTTGAACCCCTAACTTATACAATATGCACAAATTAACTCAAAACGTATCAGAAATCAAAATTTAAGTGCTAAAGTTATAAAACTCTCATAAGAAAACATGGGAGTAAATCTTCATAACTTTAGATTGGGCAATGGTTTCCCAGATAACATACCAAAAACACCACCACCACCAACAACAAAAAGATGAACTAGACTTCATCAAAGTAAAAAACTTTATGCGTCAACAGACACCAACAATAAAGTGAAAAGATAACCCACAGAAGAAGAGAAAACATTTGCAAATCACATATCTGATAAGAAACTTGTATCCATAATATATAAAGAATTCTTACAACTCAAAAGTAAAAAGACAACAAAATTTTTAAAAATCAAGCAAAGGATTTAAATTCACGTTTCTCCAAATAAGATATACAAATAACCAATAAAATGGCCACATGAAAACGTGCTCTCTCATTTGGCATCAGGAAAATGAAGTTCTCACACATGGAAAATATGGATGAACTTTGAAAAATTATGTTAAGTGAAAGAATCAAGTTACAAAAGACCATATATTATATGATTTAGTCTACATTAAATGTCCAGAAAAGGAAAATCCACAGAAACAGAGAGTAGATTAGTGGTTGCCAGGGCTGGGGCAAGAGAGAGAATCAGGAGTGATTGCAAACAGGCATGGGGTTTCTTTTGGGGGGTGATAATGTTTTAAAATTAGATAATGATGGTGGTTAAGCAACGATGTGAATATACTAAAAAACACTGAATTGTATGCTTTAAAATGGTAAACTTTATGGTATGTGTATTCTATCTCAATAAAGCCATTAAAATAATTTACAGTCTCACATTGCTTGATGATGGTAATAGGCTGAGAAATGCATCATTAGGTGATTTTGTCTTGTGTGAACATCATTGAGTGTACTTACACAAACCTAGACGGATAGCCTACTGCACACCTAGGCTATATGGTATGGCCTATTGCTCCTGGGCTACAAACCTCTACAGCATGTTAATATACTGAATGCTAAAGGCAATTCTAGACAATGGTAAGCATTTGTGTGTCTAAACATAGAAAAGGATCAGTAAAAATACGGTATTATAATCTTATGAGATCACCGTTGTATATGCAGTCTGTTGTTGACTGAAACATTGTTACATGGCACATGACTATATTAAGCTTTAAAAATGTATAAAATACCTTTTTTTTTCTGGAGATAGTGACTTAAGAAAAAGTAATATAGTTAAATTCATACTTACAGCTTTGCTCTGCAATTTATTGAAAGAATATCTTAAGGTATCAACTGCTTCTGATTCTTCTTTGGTTACTTCAACTTCAAATCTGTTTAAAATAGCATAGGCTTCCTGCAGGATGAAGGTGGAGTTTAGAAATATGACAAGGGAAAGCCATTGCCAGATGATTTAGATGCCTTCTAGAAACACATTCCTATGTCTTAGAAGAAGACAGTATGTTCTAGAAAAGTGGTTTCCAAAATTAAAAGTGTATAAAGAGCACCTTTAGATTCTGACTACCAGATACTAACTCTGGATCACAGGCTCTGAAATCTGCATTTAGTAAGCACCTAGGTGATTTTGATGGAGATATGTATGTCTCTCTTTTTCCTCCTTGACCCTGTGTCAACACCACATAAGATAATTTCTCAGACTGTATTAAAACAGGGGTTGACTATACAAGGAATAGAATGAAATGATGTGGGAGATACTCCAAAGAAAAGAAACTTGAATGATCCAAGGGATGACCAGTAACTGTCTTCACCAAAAAAAAAAAAAAAAAAAAGATATGGTAAAGAATTAAGCTTCTGCAGTCAGGGAAAAATTGATATAATAATTTATTATATCTTGAAGTCTGGCTGGTTAGCATCCAAAATCCCCAAATACCAAGATTTTTTTAAAGCAGTAAAAGTATAAAGTTCATTAGCTACCGAAGAGTACAAACTCTCAGTGGGTTCAAGAAAGCATAAAACAATCATAAATATTGGGTACCATAAAGAGGTGGTGTCAATTCCCTAGATATTGCAGGCAATGAGGCAGTGCATTGCTTATAGACAACAAAACAAAAAGAATCAAAAGCCTGATTTTTATCACCATCTATCAGAAATTCTAAATAATATTAGTCCTAAAACATTCTAAATATTAGTAATAGACAAACTCACCAAGGCTATCCAAGTCCTGATCCCCAAAGTCTGTGAACATATTACCTTATATGGTAAAAGGGACTTTGCAGATATGATTATGTTAAGGACCTTGCTATGGGGAGATTACCCTGGATTAACAGGCGGGCCCGATGTAATCACGAAAGTCCACATAAGAGAAAGAGTGTGGCAGGAAAGTAGGTGTGAGAGAAGACACAATGACAGAAATGGGGGTAGAAGTGATGGCACCACTGGAAGGGAACCATGAGCCAAGGCACGTGGGCAGCCCCTAGAAGCTGGAAAAAGGAGGGAAAAAGGAGGGAATGGATTCCTACAGCCTCCAGGAGCAACATGGCCCTGCTGACATCTTGATGTTAGCCCCATTAGACCCATTTTTGGACTTCTGATGTCTAGAACTGTAAAATATACAATCTGTGTTGTTTTAAGCCATTAAGTTGGTGGTGATTTGTTATAGCAGCAATAGGAAACTCATATTGTTTCCTAAAAACATCTTCCATTGATCTAAGTTCCAGCAGTTTACTATGGAGCCTGAGGGAACTGTTTCTGCCATACTGCCTGTGGTACACCACCGGTCATGAATGAGACCTATAATTGGTTTCTAAGGCAAGCCAAAGATATTGGGAGAACTTGCCTAACATGTTGGGATTGACATGACAAGGGACAATTATTTCTTTCCACAAAATATTGGTGCCAGTATCAAAAATTAAACACTACCTACCGAAATATAGCATTATTAATATGTTAATATTCCTTCGTATTACAACAGTGTCTTTTGTATACTGTTCACTGTTGATAATTGCCAAAATTCTCCCAAAGACATCAACATCAGAGACGAGAAATAGGCAGACTGTGCTACATAATAGATGAATACGTTAAAGAATCACTTTCTTAGTGTGTCTCTATTTCTTTAAAAAAAAAAAAAAGCATTCCAAGAAAAAAAAAATGCAATCATTTCTTACTTCAATTGGTCCCAAAGTCATGTCCATTTGAATTTCATTATCACGTATGCAAGATAAGGCTTCCATTGCAAATCTGACATCATCTAAGTCACGAATAGGTCTAGATAACCTTTTCAAGTATTCATTAATAAATGCTATCATGTCTGACATTTTCTTTTTGTATTCTTCATTCAGATATCGACAGAGTAACATCTTCCATGCCTTGGCCTCGATGGATAAGGCCAATTTCATTGGCTCTGATGAAGACAAGATGAGATTAAATTAGAATATAACTGGCATTCTGAAACTATAAGGGCATCTATAATTGCTCTGTCCAATTCAGTAGTCACTAACCACATGTGGGTTTTGAACACTTGAAATGTGCTTAGCATGAATTACATGTGCTATAAGGTTACTAGATTTTGAAGACTTAATTCCTGTCCCCACAGAGCATGTATCCCTGTGGAGATGTGCATGAGTTTGACACCACAGCCCATGGGGGAGCATTTTTGAAATTAGTTCTGTTCTGTGTGACCCTTGCACTTCTTCTGACCATCCCATTAGCAGCCCTCATTCATTCCCGCATTTTTCTCGAGGGATCCCATGAGGTGGAGTGAAACCTATTGTTTTGTCTGTCAAGCCGTGACTTCACAGGTTTCTTGCTTTTCTAATCCCCACATCATCCACATGGTCAGAGTATCCGTCTACCCTGACCCTGGACCCTGGACCTAGCCAGTTGTCCCAGGTCAACATGACCTATATTATGGACCAATCAGAGTCCTTTTTTGAGAGTTTGAAATGAGGCTTGAGGAGGAGCCACGTAGTCTGGGAAGCAGAAAAACTCATGCACAGAAGGAAGAAGAAACGAGAGGCAGAGAGAAAGAACTTCCTCAGCTTCCTATACTGTCCCTGCTTCTGGTCCATTCTGAAGGCTCAGCTGCACCCTGGATTCTGGGATAAACCTTTTCTCCCTTAACATAGCTCAAATGTGTTTCTGTTTCTTGAAAACAAAACAGCTCTAACTAGTCAACTCTGCCTCATCGATCCTTCCCCTTTTACCTCTCAGTACCCCTACACTCCCCAATTCTGCCAAGCTTGAAACATGGCTGCTCTGCTCTTACCTTCCAACCATTAAACTTAGAGTCCTGTGGAGCTGAGGAGAAAGCGTGGCCTGAGAACAACCATGCAGCCAGTCTGGTGATTGAGGCTGTGAGATCATATATCATGAGATCCCCTGGGGGACCCTTTTCCCTCAGGCCTTGGGGATTCAGCCCACCCTCCCCTTTCTTTATAACTACCATCACCTCTTCCATTTTTAGATTCCACTCTCCAAAAACAAGCTCCCCAGCCCACTCTATCAGTATACTACAGTTGCTTTTGTATTGTGGATCATAGTGCTAACCATTATGAGGAGACAAATGTGAACTTTTAAAAAATAATAGAGTACAGTTTCCAAAATGCTACAGAAGTTCTTGTAATTATTGCCACTGATGCATAGTTTCTGATTTCCAGGTAGATAGTCCCCCTTAAGTACTTGTAATTCTTTGGTACTTGTGATTCTTCCTCAGAGAATCACAAGTACTTCCTTGGTAGATATAATAATAATATTTAATATTTATTCAACATCAATCATACGCCAGGTACTATGCTAAGCGTCTCATATAAAGCATTTCGTGAGGTGGATACTGTCATTTTCATCAGCAGAGGAAATGGAGATTAAAGAGGTCAAGTAACCCAAGTGGTCAAATTCAAGAGCCACAGTTACATTAACTTCTTGATAACAGACCTGAAAATCTACTTAAGGTAGATAATGGATGTAAAATACCTCATTCAAATATTGTCTGAGAATAAAATCTTCCCACAAACTTAGGATAAGACTGATTGTTATGTAACTATAGTAACAATGAGCCACCACAACCAGCTTTAAACCCAAACCATAGACCAAGTCAACATCAGTTCTCATATGTGTGCAACCCAATTAGTGCCAGGCCCTTTCTTCTGAATATCAACTAGTCAAGAAAGACTTACTCCAATTAACCCGCCTCTGAGTGCCAACTAGCCTACAACAGCCTCACCTGAGTAAGCATCCTTCTACAGATGATGTCAACCTGTCTACGTCCACAGTCCTTCAACTCCATGCTGCCCAGACACCCTGTATGAGACCAGCAGTCTGCCCTGCCAGGGACACTGTGCCTGACCAGTACAGCTCTCTGTCACTACAGCAAGCAATAAAGTCATCTTTGTATTTCAAGCATTAATGATTGTCTCATAATCTTTTGATACTCTAATCCCAAATGGATCAACTTCTTGGCAGACTTCAAACTGTTTGACTCCCATCTCATGTATACAAGCCCCTCCTCACAGTAACCTAAAAGAGAATTTCACCTATAGTTTTAGATGTTTGACTGCCAGTGGAGGAATCGGCCTGTGTATGTGTGTATAAAGAATATCAATAGCCCAGAACTATTTAACATTTATATTAGATTGGTACAAAAGTAATTGCAGTTTTTGCCATTACTTTTAATGGTATAATAATATTATATTTTGGTATAATACTATTATTATACCTTGGTATATTATTATTATTATATCTTGGTATAATACTATTGTACCAAGATAACTTAATAACTGCTTGCTAAATAAAGTAACACTTCATGTGAAAGTACAGATACTTTACATAATAAATATTTTTAAAATACCTGTATGTAATTCAAGTGCTCCTACAACAATAATAGGCTTCAACTCATCAATCTCCTGTTCAAAAGTAGCATAGTGTAAAATTTCTGATCTGATTTCACTTAGAGAGGGGTTGTTAGCCAAAAATTCCTGTGGTAAGAAAATAGTCAATATTTTAATTTTTTAACAGTATAAATCTTACCATAGTTACATTAGAAAATTGCATTTGCTCATACACTTTTACACTTGTGTGTGCAATGGGGCCAGTGGCTGGGTAAGAAATAGGGTGTCCACCAGGAAGCGAGGAATTTCACAGTCTGCAGGGTATGGTTATTCAGAGTTCTAAAGTTCCCTTGAGTCTCTAACCGAAATACAGCTGGGTCTACAGAAGTGTGACGCACCCTTGAATACCTAGCCTTTAGTCTGTGGTGGCACATAATTGGTACTCAATTGTTTAAGGAAATTGAACAAAATCTGTCTGAGCCTCAGTAATGTCAATTGCCTCAGTGTGTCCATGTCAGAATTACACCAGCTAGAAGGTGACAGGTGCTTGGTATTTATAGATTCTTGGCCTCTGCTCATGAGTTCCTGTCGTTATCCCTGGTATTTTCCTGATCCACCCTCAAGAGTTAGAGACAAACAAAACCCCAACAACATCACAAGTAGCGGAAAGACACCTTCACTTTCACATCACGGTCCTCTGTCCAGAGAGTCTTGTACTTCAGAAAGTCCTGCAGGGCCTCATGAGCTGCTTTTCTTAGGGAATTTACAGAGGAAGAAAGGAGCAGGACCAACTTAGAAATATCCTTGTGCTCCGCTACCCCCGGGTAAAAATTCTTCAGCTTCCTTGCAGGAATAACTTCTTCAAAAGATCCTGAAAACAGATGTTTTTACACCATAAATAACTTCTATATTCAACTTTAAATATTATCAGTTTTAATATTTGTGATTATTTTCAAACTGTATTTTCTTAAAGACTCACCCTCCAAGTAACTAAGAGCTATTTCAAGTAATTAAGAGCTATTCTCTTGCTATCTTCATGTATTCTCATTAAACTATGGTGTCAGATTTTGAGCTCTAGATTTCTTTAATCTAAAAAACTATTACTCAAAGCAGAAAACTGAAAGACACTGATTAAAACCCCCCAAAAATGTTAAAGTCCTTTAAGAAAAGGTTAAAAGCGTTGAAATTTCCACCCTGAGGAATAGCATAGTGGTTCAAGGAGAGACATTACATTTATTACCCAAATGACCTTGGGCCAAGTATTTAGTCTTCGTGGATATACTTGTGAGAATTAAATGAGACAACCTCTGCTGGGGTGTTTAAAGGTCAGCACCGTAGATATTCAGCATCTGGCATCTTGGCTTCCTGCTTGTTAAACCTGGTATTTCTACTGATACAGTATTTGTGTAGTTTTCTTAGACTGTTCAGTTTGATACAGTCTTCAATAGTCACCAATGCTTTTATTTTTCTAGGATGTCAAATTGAAAACTAGGCAGATCCACCTACTCTAAAAATGACCCTAAAATAAACTGGTTGAAGAAATTAGATCCCAAAGATTATTGGTGGAGAATTTCAAAGTTTTTATCACTATATGCATATTCAAATAGAGATAAAAGAAGCCAAAATAAAAGAATTGTGGCCAGGCTGACAGGAGAAATGTGGACTAGGCAACAGTTCTAATAATGAGGGCTAACTTGAACATACATCTTTTGTAGATAAATTTTGACTCCAGCTGGCTGGGCATAGGAGCTCTTGCCTGGAAACCCAGCACTTTGGGAAGCCGAGGCGGGGAGATCATTTGAGTCCAGAAGTTTGCAACCAGCCTGGGCAACATGGCAAAACCCTGTCTCTACAATAATACAAAAATTAGCTGAGCATGGTGGCACGTGACGGTAGTCCCATCTACTCGGGAGGCTGAGACGGGAGGATTGCTTCAGCTGAGAAGGCAGAGGCTGCAGTGAGCCGAGGCTGTACCACCTCACTCCAGCCTGGGCAACAGAGTGGGACCCCATCTCTAAATAAATAAAACCAAGTGGTGGTAAGTCCTCCAGCTTTGTTCTTTTTCAAAATTTTTTGGCATTATAGGTCCTTTGAATTCCCCTGTTCTCTATTCAGATTTTAGGATCAACTTATCAATTTCTGGAACAAAAAAAAAGCCTTCTGGGGTTTTGATAGAGATTGTATAAAATCTATAGATCAATTTGGGGAGATCTGCCAGCTTAATAATATTGGATCTTCCAACCTATGAGCATGATGTATCTCTTCATGGTATAACTTTCAGCAATGTTTTGCAGTTTCAGTGTACAGACCTTATGCTTCTGTTAAATGTATTTTATTCTTCCTTCCTTTTGTGCATTAAATTGTTTGATTTCATTTTCAGATGGTTCATTGCTAATATTTAGAAATATAGTTGATATCTATATATTGATCTCGTATCCTGCAGTCGTATTGAATTCATTTATTAGTTCTAATAGTTTTTGTGTGTGTGTGTGTGAGGGTTGATTCCTTGGGTTATTTTTACGTACAAGATCATGTCATCTGCTAATAAAGACAGTTTAACTTTTTCCCCTCCAATTTGTGTATCTTCAGCTTAGTTCACTTATCTTAATCCACTTGATAGAACCTCCACTATAATGTTGAGTAGATGTGATGAGAGCTAGTATTCTTGACTTGTTCCTAATCTTAGGGGGAAACAATTCAGGCTTTCAACGTTAAGTATGATGCCTTTTATAAGGTCGAAGAAGTTCAATTCTATTCCCTGATTGTTGAGCATGTTTATCATGAAAGGGTGTTGGATTTTGTCAAATATTTTTTCTATGTCTATTGAGATGATCATGAGTTTTTGCCCTTTATTCTATTCATATGGTGTATTTTAGGATGTTAAACCAACCTTGCTTTTGTGGGATAAACCTCATTTGGTCACACTATACAACCCTTTTTATACACTGCTGGATTCAGTTTGCTAACATTTTATTAAGGACTTCAGCATGGTCATTTAAATTTAAAGGTCCTTTAAAGATGTTTTTAAATACAAAGAAGTCAAATTTAAACATCTTTTCTTCTACGGTTTGAGCTTCGTATGTTTTGAGAATCCTTCCCTACCCTGGTGTTTTAAATATATTGTGCTGTTTTATTCTCAAAGTGTTGTAAAATAGATGGAATAGTGTTATAGGATATAGAATAGTGGGTATGATGTGTATCTAATTTAAGATACTACTGTAAGTTTTTTCCATATGGAGACAAATCCTTAGCCACATTTATTAAATAGTACATTCTTTCTCCACTGATTCGTAAATCCACCTATATCATACATTTTCATATATATGAGCATTTCTGCACCCTCTGTCCTGTTCTGCTGTATGTTATCTATCTTTGGATCACTAAAAGATGGTCCTAATTAGCCTGGCTTTGTAATACTCCTTGCTATTTGGCAGGGCAGGACCCCCTACGTTGCTTTTCTTCACCACCAATTTTTCTTGGCTATTTTTAACTCTTTTCACTTCCATATAATTTTACAATCAAATTTATAAATCAAGTTGACAACAGAAAAAAAAACCTATTGTGATTTCTTTGGAATTGTATTGAATGTATAGATTAATCAAAGAATTGACTTCATGATGTGGACTTATTCTTGTCTTCCATTATCTCATTCAATAATATTTTCTCCAAAAATGCTGTGCAAATATTTTTTTACATTTATTTGTTAAATACCTTATGGTTTGTGGCTAACAAAGAAAATCTGTTTCTAATATATATATATATATATAAAATTTTTTTTTTTTTGAGTCGGAGTCTCGCTCTGTTGCCCAGGCTGGAGTGCAGTGGTGCAATCTCAGCTCACTGCAAACTCCGCCTCCTGGGTTCATGCCATTCTCCTGCCTCAGCCTCCCGAGCAGCTGGGACTACAGGCGCCTGCTACCACGCCCAGCTAATTTTTTGTATTTTTTTAGTAGAGACAGGGTTTCACCCTGTTAGCCAGGATGGTCTCGATCTCCTGACCTCATGACCCGCCCACCTCGGCCTCCCAAAGTGCTGGGATTACAGGCGTGAGCCACTTCGCCCGACCTTCTATTATATATTAATTGTATTACTGGTAAATGTAGAAACACTGGGGGTTTTGTATGTTGATCTTTTATACATAAACATTACTGAACTTATTGGTTGTAACAATTATTCCTAGATTTCCTGGATTTTCTATATATAATCTTTAAATAAGGACAATCTCAGTCTTCCTCTCCAATTCTTCTCATTTTTTCTTGTCTTATTTCATAATGAAGATCTCTAGTAAACTATCAAATAAGAATGATAATAGTGGGCTTCCTTCTTTATTCTTCATTTTATTGGGAATGGAATACTTCTAAATATTTTTACAGATGACACTATTGGAAAATCCATCTTATTCCTAGTTTGCTAAGAGGCTGTATTTATGTCTGTGTGTAGGTAAGTGAAATATACTTACAGAAACATATATAAAAAACACAAGAAATAAATAAAATGTATATTAAAGAAGAAGAAAAAAATGAATTCCAATGCACTCACCACCAAGTTAAGAATAGAATGTTACCAATAGACTAGTCCTCTCTAGGCACCTCTCTAATCCCATTCCCTTCCCTTACTCCCAGAAGCAACCATTATCCTGAATTTTCTTTGAAGATAAACTTTACAATAAACCAACATGCTTATCCCTAAACAACTTTTAAAAACTAAGCAGTAAGCACACAACTAGCTGTAAAGGAAAGAACATTAATTGTTCATGTGAGATGAAGGCTCCTACAAGAAAAGAGTCTCTGGAACTAGTCTGGCTTCATCTTTTCTACAAGTTTACAAAAGCCCTTTGTGGGGGAAGCTACAGGGCAGAATCATAAATGAGTCCCAGAAAATATACATGTCATGACAATCAGGGCAACTGGCAGCACTGTGTTTGTGAGCCAAGTAATAAGTGTCCAGCAAGAATATGGCCAGGATAGTGAGCTATTCTCTATTTCCTTATATCACAATTACCTGCCTCCAGTTCTCAGTAGTTGGTCAAGGCAGAACGCTTCTGAGGAATGAATAAGTTTCCTCAGCTGACCCAGAGCAATGAGCGTAGAGCAGCAACTTCAGCACATGGTAAGAACAAGAAAGTCCAGACAAGAATACAAACCAGGTTTACCCAGGCATTCTCTCTTCAAGTGAAAAGACAGTATATATAACTGCATCCAGCATTTGGTGAGAGCAGTCAAAACTCATCCGTGTCCTGAGTCACACTGGTTGCCCTCTACGCTTAGAACATAACTATCATTGCACAATCACCCTTCAACATTCACCTTGAAATTCTCTTCACCTGTCTGCTGTGTTTTATTCCTGTTTCCAATATCCCATATCTTCTTTTTTTTTTTTTTTGCTTTTGCTTTCTCATTTTGGAAGACTACAACCGTCAGTAGCTTTGTGGAAAAGGGTGTGTTGAGGGCACATTTTAAAAGACATTGCACGTCTGAAAATGTCTATTTATATCGTACTTGGTTGATAATTTTGCAGAGAATAGAATTCTTATTTGCAAGATTGTTGATAAGTCCAAGGAGATTTTTGCATCTAACAATTTTTAGTTTCATGTTTAGCCTGCTACAATAATAGAAAAATATATAGAAGGACTAGGGAGAGAATAAAGAATAATGGCAAACATTGGACTAAAAGTAAAAAAATTAGATACTAATCTTCTTATATGGATTAATTCCCAGCCCTGTCATTAGGTTTGTGACTTTGGAAAAATTATTTAACCTCTGAAGAAAGAACTGGGTTGGATTCATAATCTCAGAAGACACAATCCCAAACACCATAATCTCAAATATTGAAATCCCAAAAGCTCAAAATCCCTAAAGTCTAAATCCTGAAAGTATAAAATCCATGTCTAAAATTCTGAAAATCAAATCCCCCTTTAAAAATGTAAATAAATATATTTAAAAGAACTGTTTATTAAAATAATTATTTTTTTTTCCAGAATTATATTTTTGGGATTTTGATCTTTTGGGATTTCAACATTTGAGACTATGGCATTAGATTGTGTCTTTCAGGATTATGATCAGCCCCTGAAGGAACTAATATTAACCTTTCCATGTATTTTATATAAATTCATAGATCCATCCACATGCTTTTTCCCTAGCTCTTCTTGCCTCTGATTTTCCAAAGTTGCTCTTTCTAGGTTCTGAATGATCAGTCCAGCCATTTGTCACTGCCCAAGAGTCCATGTATATCTTTGCTTCAGACCACTCTCCTTAAAAAAGTTATACTGCTTGAAGCTCTGCCCACTGGGGGGATTCCCCTTTTCACTGTCCTTTAGGGCCACTCCTGAGTGGGTTGTAGTGCAATAGAAGTCCATTTTCAGCTGACACCAACACATTAAGCCAATTCGGATAGACCAGTCCTGAGATTTTTCATCCTTTATTAGCTGGTTGTAGGGAGCACCCCATGAGACCATAGATGTAAGCTGAGAAAGCAATCTTAGTGCAACATAGAAAGGTGCCATAGGGGTCTGAGCCACCTGGTCATGTACCTTACCTGGTATCTTGGGGGTGTTTTTGTTTTTTGTTTTTTATGTTTTGGAGACGGAGTCTCCCTCTGTCACCCTGGCTGGAGTGCAGTGGTGCAATCTCAGCTCACTGCAACCTCCACCTCCGGTTCAAGTGATTCTCCTGCCTCAGCCTCCCCAGTAGCTAGGATTACAGGTGCCCACCACCATGCGCGGCTAATTTTTTTGTATTTTTGGTAGAGACACGGTTTTGCCATGTTGGCCAGGATGATATCAAACTCCTGACCTCAGATGATCCACCTGCCTCGGCCTCCCAAAGTATTGGGATTACAGACGTGAGCCACCACACTGGGCCTTACCTGGTATCTTGTTTTCAATTTGCCTTTCCCTGCATCACAGTGGAAGCAACATAGTTTTGAGACCAGTTTCTCAAACCCATTAAAAAGTTAAAGAGACCAGTTGAAGAGACCAGTTTCTCAACCCCATCAGAAAATGGACAAAGGACATGAATAGACACTTTGCAAAAGAAGACACTTAAGCGGCCAACACACATATATAAAAAAAAAGCTCAACATCAGTGATCATTAGAGAAATGCAAATCAAAACCACAATGAGATACCATCTCATGCCAGACAGAATGGCAATTATTAAAAAGTCAAGAAACAACAGACGCTGGCAAGGCTGTGGAGAATTAGGAATGCTTTTACACTGTTGGTGGGAATGTAAATTAGTTCGACCACTGTAGAAGACAGTGTGGCAATTCCTCAAAGACCTAGAACCAGAAATACCATTTGACCCAGCAATTCTGTTACTGGGTATATACCCGAAGGAATATAAATCATTCTATTATAAGGATACATGCACACCTATGTTCACCGCAGCACTATTCACAATGGCAAAGACATGGAATCAACCCAAATGCCCATCAATGGTAAATTGCATAAAGAAAATGTGGTACATATACACCATGGAATATTATGCAGCCATAAAGAAACAATGAGATCATGTCCTTTGCAAGGACATAGATGGAGCCAGAAGCCATTATCATTGGCAAACTAATGCAGGAACAGAAAACCAAACACCACATGTTCTCACTTGTTGTAAGTGGAAGCTGAACAACGTGAACACATTGACATAGGGAGGGGAACAACACATACTGGAGCCTGTTGGTGGGGGATGGGGGGGTGATGGGAGGGAGAGCATCAGGAAAAATAGCTAATGCATGCTTGCTTAACACCTAGGTGATGGGTTGATAGGTGCAGCAAACCACCATGGCACATGTTTACCTATGTAACAAACCTACACATCCTGCACATGTACCCTGAACTAAAATAAAACAAAATAGAAACCAGTTTCTTTCTATACAGGAAGTGTCAAAAAAAGGTTCATGAAATTTTGGGTCACTATCATATCATATTCATAATTATTTAAGTGACGAATTTATGTTTACCTTAAGTTTATCCAACCTACTATCATGCAGAAAGTAAAATTAGTGCTAAGGTTTATTTTAATTTTTAACTTAAGATCATCATAGTAGAAAAGTGATTTAAAAATCCTTTTCACCCACCACCCAAAGCCAGGAAAAAATGCCTGCACATTATGTTTAAGATGAAACATACTATTTTTTAAATGCAAAATGTATCAACCATATAAAATAATTTAAAAATCTATATGCTATCAAATCCAAGAAGGACCAGTAAGATCATTGACTAATTTTACATTCTTACTTTCTTCCTTCTTCAGCACTTTTCCTGTGTTTTGATGGGTCACGTCAGTAGTGGTGGGGCTGGGAATGACAGACTTGATGGGACGGATTTGCTGTTGCCCCCAGTGAGCCACTCCTCTGCTGACCTCCAGGGTTAACTGGATCATACGGTTAATGGCTTGCTGAATGTCATCCAAACTAGGAATCATCACCTGTGGAAAGAAGAAACAAATGTATAATAGTGCCGGCGCATACAGTCCATCCCTCAATTTTCACCACCTCCATTCCCCACTGAGTGGGGCAAGCCTCGGCTGGCCCAGTGCAAGGCTGATTTGAGGGGGAGAATGATAGAGGAAGATGGGGAGGATGCAGATTTTCTCTATCCTGAAGTTTGCCTTCTATCGATTCCTGCAAGCCTCATTACACCACGAGCTAATGCGGAAGTAACTTTTTATTTTTTATTTTTATTTTTTTTTTGAGACGGAGTCTTGCTCTGTCCCCCAGGCTGGAGTGCGGCAGCGCGATCTCGGCTCACTGCAAGCTCTGCCTCCCGGGTTCACACCATTCTCCTGCCTCAGCCTCCCGAGTAGCTGGGACTACAGGCGCCTGCCAACATACCCGGCTAATTTTTTATATTTTAATAGAGACGGGGTTTCACCGTGTTAGCCAGGATGGTCTCGACCTCCTGACCTCGTGATCCGCCCGCCTCGGCCTCCTGAAGTGCTGGGATTACAGACTTGAGCCACCGCGCCTGGCCGGAAGTAACTTTTTAATAACAGATAGAAGTGATATTTCGATTTTGTTGAAAAGGTCAAACTAGTACTTGTCATCCTTTTCCCCATGAGGGTGGCAGAATGCAGTGGGAAATTACAGACTACGTGTTAGAGATCCATGAAACAAAGTAACTGAAGAAGCTACACCACCAAGATTCTGACCTCAGTTCTTTGAAATGTGCCAAATAAGCTAAGAAGCTATCCTTCAGGAGGTCAGACCATGTAAAGGTGGTTTTAGGTGAGTCACGGGCCATTTCTGCCTGGCCTTATCCTTTGACCCATCGCAGAATGCAGCTCAGCCATCCCATGTGGCTTGAAGTTCCAGATGCCCCTCAGCAGCTGGGGTAGTTGTAGAGATAAGTGCCATGGGAAGACACAGGTGATTCAGATGCTCAGGGCACAGGCTCTTTTTGTCTTTCTCTTCTGCCATCCTTACCTTAGTGCGTTGCCTCACAGTCATGTGTTTGAGGTAGGGATCTGAACAACTGTGATGATTTTATTTAGATAATTTAATGTCTGAAGTAAGAAAAAGCAAGGCAATTTGTAGGGTGCTCGCTAATTGCTGGAAGAACAGATGCCTAACTCAACTCTTTCACGAGGCCTTCGATACACCATGAGCTAATACAGAAGTAACTTTTTTTTTTTTTTTTTTTGACAGAGTCTTGCTCTGTCACCCAGGCTGGAGTGCTATGACACAATCTCAATTCACTGCAACCTCCACCTCCCAGGTTCAAGCAATTCTTCTGCCTCAGCCTCCCGAGTAGCTGGGACTACAGGCACCTACCACCATGCCTGGTTAATTTTTGTATTTTTAGTAGAGACAGGGTTTCACCATGTTGGCCAGAATGGTCTCAAACTCCTGACCTCAGGTGCTCCACCCGCCTTGGCCTCCCAAAGTGTTGGGATTACAGGCATGAGCCACTGCACCCATCCCAGAAGTAGCTGTTCATAACAGATATGAATGACATTTCCAATTTGTTAAATAATGAGGGAAAGTGAAAAAACACATAGGACCAAAATGTTACCCTAAATGAAAGCTCAGTTCCAGTACTATATTCTTAAGTACCTTACCAAAATATCAGTGTATTTAATAATACTTACCACATTAGGAATTGCAAGATGTACTTCACTTTTTATGAAGGAAATAATATCTTCTGACCGCTTTCGCTCATAAAGGCTGCAATGAGATGGGCATTTAGCTGATGAACCTTACCCTAAAATTTCATTAATAGTTTATTATGCTACAAAATTCAGTCCTAACAATAAAGATCATTTTTAAAAGGCCAAATTACACAAAGAGAATATTACTTATAACAGAACCCTAAACTGCAGAGAACTGAGAAAATACAATGACCCAATAGTCTTAGAAGTAAAATAGTAATCTCATATACATTTTCTACTATTGTAATGTTGTTCTTCTCAGTAATAACCTTTAACAATGTTTACTAAAGGCATTCTTTGTTCCCAGCCCTGCAACAGATACAGGACGAGATCACCAGCATATACCTTTATATGCTTCTTTATATTTTTACAAGATTAAACGGGAAGTTTCTGGTCCATGCTTTCCAAAAACCGCTTTGTTAAACAATATCACTCATGCACAGACAGCAGCACAGACGCCTGAGTCCAGTTATGAAGGACACACGCAGAGCTACAAATTAGTCTGGCTAGCATAGCTCCCTCTGTCTTAACCTCCGCCCCTATCCCAGGCAAAATTATAATAAATGCAATCTATCCATTCTCTTTTTCTCTGGGAGTGCAAGAAATACTGTCATTACTGAAAACTTACTTCTCCATTTCTAAATACAAGCAGATGGGGGTGGGAGGGGATCACAAGAAACATAGAGGCCACAGTTCAAAAGTGAAGACTCAACTTTTAGCACTCAGGGCCAATGGTTCCCAGATAAACATATTATTGGAAAGGACGAAACAAAAAGCAAGCAAGCAAACAAACCCCCTCAATTCATAGTCTCCCAGTGAAATTCACGATGTTGCAATAAAATTAGTGTGGGCATTGATTCAAAGTGTGTAATTTGAGAATAAGAAAGAGTTTTCATGAAGTATAAAGGAACAGTTGAATAATAGAGGCAGTGAACAGTGCACTATATCATTTGGTACCTTATATAGCAAATTAGAGAATCAGCTGAAGGTAGTCTCCAAAATTCCAGGTGCAAAATACAAAGAGAGAGAAAATACTTAGAGAAAAGGTAAGAATAAGTAACATTTATTGAATGCTTAATGTATGCCAGCCACTTTCCATAGATTACCAGTTTATGTTCACATTAATTCTGTGAGGCAGACCCTATGACTATTATTATTTCCATATTGTAGATAAGGAAACCAAGGTAGGGAGAGGTTAAGTAATTTCCAGAGGGTCACTCCACTCAGAGATGCTTACTACCTAGATACGGCATGTGAATACTGTGTAGATACGGGAAATTAAAGCAAAGCACTCCTTTAACCTTAAGAATAGGCTTGTTTTTTCGTCTTGAAGAGATTCTCTAGGTGCCTGACAGGATTAATGGGGGGAAAAAACTCACCTGCATCTAAAGATACAATTTGTGAATTTCAAGAATAAAAGAGAAATCCTGTCAGCATCAAAACAAATACAAGTTGTTAGTTGGAAAGGAAAATCGGATTAGCAGCAGAACTCTCCTCTAAAAATTGAAACCAAAGAAGCCAGTGGAGCAGCCTCTGTAGAGTGTGAGAGAAAGGGATTCTGATCCCAGAAGACCAAGCTAGCATTCGTGTGTGGGGATAAGAGAAAGACATTTTAGACAAGTAAGGATTTTTAGTACTATCCTCATGTATGCCTCCTCAAAAATTGCTGAATTGCCACAGAACTTGTAAATCAATGTGGCATAGTGAGTTCATACTTCAAAAAAGCTTCTTTTTGCCAAACCCATCACAATCACGGATGGGAAATAAAGGACGTGAGAATGCTCAAATACAAGGTAAGCATCTCTATGAAGTAGAAATGGAGAGAAACTCAAGGACAGCCTAGCCAGGGTTCCGGGCTGGAAAGAGGCAGTGACCATGGTGAGGTTGGCTCTGGTGGAATATAGAGGATGGACAGGACTCAATGAGGGATGGGGCCTCAGCCAGCCTCACTACTTAAGGCCAAAAACTAAGATGATGCTCTCCCACCTGTCTTGCAGATGATGCTGCAAGACAGGATGTGTCAACCCACTGCCTGCAGCTACGGCTTTTACAGCAGATGCAGACCTGGGGCAAAAGAAGCACATCCACAAATTCCCTGATAAGTAACTAAGGCCACCCGTGCGCTCCCTAGCCGAACCTGCCATACCCCCAATATCTCTCCAGGGGCCAGTAACTGTGAAGAAATAAGACCTGGTTCTGTACTCAGGGTTCCAAGTGTCATTTAGAGGCAAAAGTGAAACTCATAGATAGGGAGAGAGAGAAGGAAACGGAAACACAAAAACAAAGCTCTCACTCAAAGAGAGCCTGCACATTAAAACCCAAGTATGTATGAATATGTCTAAGGGTAAGAAAGAGAGCTAACGAAATTCAAAAACAAAACGGAAACTCACTCTAGATAAAAATTAATGTCCAGATAACAAGCTCTAAAGTAAGGAAAAATGTTCCGTGATATATGAAGACTCTTACAAAAAAAAAAATTGCTAAACTAAAAATAATACCATATCTAGAGGATAAGGAAAAAGTATTTTTTCTTGAAATATTTAAGATGTCACAGATGACAAAATCTTTAGAATAGATACAGAGATACTTGCCCATAATGTAGTTCAGAAAGGCAAAAAGATAACATAGATGACAGAGTCATTTAGGAGACAAGGAGAAGAGAATGAGAAGCCCCAACATATGAAATGACCACACGTCCAGTGTGCCCAGGGCAGTTCCAGATTCTCTGTGTCTTGGCACCTCATCTGGACAGTGCCCCTTCACTCACAAAAGTTCCATAGTTGGAACAATAGGTTATGTGCTCATTCTACTCAACATTCAATTAATAGGAGTTCCAGAAGAAGACAATGAAAGAATATCCTAGAAGCAATAACTAAAGGGGAAATTGCTGAGGTTTTTTCTAGCATTAAGGAAAGCTATAAACCCTCAAATAGAAAGTGCACTCTGAGAACAAAGCAGGATTAAATAAAGACAAATCCACACAGGGTAAGTAAACTGCAGAAACATTAAGGATTAAAAGAGAATATTCAATTAGACTCATGCAGACTTCTCATCAGCAGCAACATAACTCAGAAAAAAATGAAGAAATACTTTCCAAGTGCTAAAAGACAAAGAAAAATTTTATATCCAGCCAAAGTGTTATGAAAGTATGAAGGCAAAACATTTTCAGACTTACAAAGAAGGATAAGAGAGTCTACTTCTCACAGATCCTCACTAAAAAATCAATGGGATACAAAAAAGTACATGAGAACCTGGAGATTTTAATAAATTATGCAAGTAAATAAATTATTTTAATATATTATTTTTGAGTGTTTACACAATGGTAAAACTAAAACATCAGACAGCAATAAAATATGTACAGTTCAGTGAGTAAAGCTTGCCAAGGCCCTTGTAGTCAGAAATAAGACTAGAAAACTGCAAAACTAAGGACAGTACTTTTTTTTTTTGAGATGGAGTCTCACTCTGTCGCCCAGGCTGGAGTGCGATGGCACAGTCTTGACTCACTGCAAACTCCACCTCCCAGGTTCAAGTAATTCTCCTGCCTCAGCCTCCCTAATAGCTGGGACTACAGGCGTGCACCACCACGCCTGGCTAATTTTTGTATTTTTAGTAGAGACAGGATTTCACCATGTTGGTCAGGCTGGTCTCGAACTCCTGACCTCAAGTGATTTGCCTGCCTTGGCCTCCCATGGTGCTGGGACGCCTGGCCAGTACTTTTTTCAGTTGGAGCAAAATATGTGCCTTCTAAAGTTTAGGGTAATCACTTAAAGAACTGAAGTACAGAAAAGAGAATAAATGGTGAAAATTATCCACCCCAAAGACAACAGTCATAATAAAATGAATCAAAGAAAAAGAATATTGAGAAGAAAACACAAAATAAAATGTCATAAATTAAGTGCAACTATATCAAAAATCACAATAAATGCAAACAAATTAAACTCACTAAGACAGAGGTAATGAGATTGAAGGAAAATTATCAGGTATACAATGTTTTTAAGAGGTAAAACTAAAAAGTACAGAGAAAGGCTTAAGTAAAGAGACTGAAACAATTACACAAAAAAAGTTGGTAAAGTAATGACAAACTAAATTGTGAGGAAGCAGGATTAACAGAGATAAAGAGATTTGCCAAATAAAAATAAAAGGAAAAGTGCTCTTAAGCAGGTTTAACTACTATGACCTTGTATGCACCTAACAACATAGCCATAGAATACATAAAACAAGAACTGACCAAAACAAAAGCAAAGTTTAATAAATCCACAATCACACTGGGAGAATTGAAGTTTTCCCAGTGTTTTTAACTTAATTTTAATTAAATTAAAAATCAGCAATGAATAGCAAAGGAATAAATCTAACAAAAATGTGCAGGACCTTTACACAGAGATTTATAAAACATTACAGAGAGATATTAAAGAAGATATATCAATGCAGAGGTAATACATAATTCTGAATAGAAGACTCAATATTTATAAGGATGCTAATTCTCTCCAAATTGATCTATAGATTCGATGCAACTTAAATAACTCCCCCACCTGACCTCACAAGTAAGTTGATTTTTCAACAACTTTTGCTTGGTCAACTAATTAACCATGTGGAAAAAAATATATTAATTTGCTACCTCACACTAAGCATAAAACTCAATACATGTAAATTAAAACCCTAAATATAAAGGTCAAAACTACAAAAGTTTTGGAAGACATTATGCAGTAGCGAAGAGTTGGTTTCTTTAAAAAGATCACAAATCACTAAAATTGATAAATTTGAATATTTTTAAAACTCGGCAATGGAAAATGAAAATTAATAAAGCCAATGAAAAGATAAGGCAAAACTGACAAAAGACATTTGTTATATTATCATCAATAATGTAATATACTAAGAATACTTATGAATTAATCCAATTCGATAGAAAAACAGGCCAAAAAAGGAACATAATTATTTTCTTCTTTTTTTAATTATACTTTAAGTTCTGGGGTACATGTGCAGAACATGCAGGTTTGTTATATAGGTATACACATGCTATGGTGGTTTGCTGCATCCATCAACCCGTCATCTACATTAGGTATTTCTTCTAATGCTATCCCTCCCCTAGCCCCACACCCCCTGACAGGCCCTGGTGTGTGATGTTCCCCTCCCAGTGTCCATGTGTTCTCATTGTTCAACTCCCACTTATGAGTGAGAACATGTGGTGTTTGGTCTTCTGTTCTTGTGTTAGTTTGCTGAGAATGATGGTTTCCAGCTTCATCCATGCCCTGCAAAGGACATGAACTCATCCTTCTTTATGGCTGCATAGTATTCCATGGTAATATTATATGTGCCACATTTTCTTCATCCAGTCTATCATTGATGGGCATTTGGGTTGCTTCTAAGCCTTTGCTATTGTGAACATTGCCGCAGTAAACATATGTGTGCATATGTCTTTATTGGAGAATGATTTATAATTATTTGGGTATATACCCAGTAATGAGATTGCTGGGTCAAATGGTATTTCTGGTTCTAGATCCTTGAGGAATCGCCACACTGTCTTCCACAGTGGTTGAACTAGGAACACAACTTTTAAGGAAGAGAAACAACAAATGGCCTATAAACACAAGGAAGTATATTTAATCTCATCAGTAACCAGAAAAATACAAACTAAAATCCTGATGAAATGCCATTTAACACCCTGTATGTTGGCAAGAATTTTTTAATCAAATAATATTGTCTGCAGGGATGAGGGGCCATGGGCACTCTCACTAGGAGCTGCCTGGTAAAATGAGGCATGCACATATCCTAGGACCCACCAAACCCACTCTTAACAGGTGCAACAGGAGACAGGAACAAGATGCTCGCAGAGGCTTTATTCATGATAGCACAAACTGAAGCAACCCAAATCACCATCACCAGTAGAATGGATAAACAGACTATGTATACTCCAACTACACAGAAGTGTAAAAAACTATACCCCATGGATGAATCTCAAAAACATTATACCAAGCGCAGTTCAAATACAGGCAAAATTAAATGATACGTGGATTGGGGACATAAAAACATAGTAAACTGTGAAGAAAACCAAGACAATGATAAACACCAAGTTCAGGATAGTGGTTACTTTTGGGTGAGAAGGGAGAGGACCCATGAGGGGACTGGTAGCCTTTTTTATCTCAGGCAGGGTGTTGGGAATATGGGTGTTCATTTGACTACAGTTCTTGCAGTATTACACAAATACTTTCATACAGTCTTTTAATGAATGCTATATTTTAAATTTTATAGTTTTTTAATTAATAAATTTATAAGAGGTGCTATTCACATTATAATATGATAAGTATGATTACCAGACATAATTAGTGTATTTTCAACTTGCCTTGCAACAAATATTCTTCTTTTCATTGTGTCCAGAGATAACCGTGTAGCTTTTTGAAGACTGTCTAGTAATTGATGAGAGAAAAAAGCAAAGACCTCTTTACACTCCTGTAATAAGAAATCAGATTAGATTCGGTATCTCTCCTCCAAAAAACCTCAAGCATCCCCAAAACAATGATACAATATTTGATGTGGCATGTGAAAGGCAACAAATAATAAACTATACAATTTCAGTGATATTGTAGAAATAAATTCAGTCCTAAATTACTTGTCTGGTTTTTTTAGACAAATAAGAATACATGAAAAATGTGTTTGCATAAACGCCCTAGCAAACCAGAGGGACTTATTAAAAAACCAAAATTCACAAACAGTATGTTCAGCGTAATCCTGGCTTGCTCAATACTCAATTTTCACCTAACAAAATTGAAGCACTTTAAATGTGGTACATTTCTCAATGATTAAGGGCATGGGCACAAGAAGATAACTAGTCTCCATCCTCAAGAAGCTCAGCTTGGTGGATAAATGTATTTTAAACTGTGCAATACTCAAATATATAAGATGAAAATTCCACCCTCTGGGACCATGGTTTGACCCTCTCTCCACACCCTTCCTTCTCTTGGGAGAAGTAGCCAAGTTTATTGATCAGAGCACAGGGCAGGTTTTGAGCCTGGTAGGCAGAGATGTGGGCCCATGTCTTGCTTACACAATGAGTCACACATCGGGGCAAGGCTCTGGCCATACTGTTCCTCACTGCTCTAGAACCTGGCCCCTCTGAGACTGGGTTCGTGAGGCAGAAGACAGAGTAATAAGGCATGAACAAAGAGGATTATCAAGCTTTTCCATGTGGCAATGGGGTACAGTCAGGGCTGGTGAACTATCAAGCTAAAGCACAGATGTGACATAATCAGATTTTTATTTTTTTATTTTTATTTTTATTTTTTTGAGACAGAGTCTCGCTCTGTCGCGCAGGCTGGAGTGCAGTGGCACGATCTCGGCTCACTGCAAGCTCTGCCTCCCGGGTTCATGCCATTCTCCTGCCTCAGCCTCCTGGACATAATCAGATTTTTATGTTAGACCATTCTGGCAGCAATGTGGGAGATGAATTTGAGAGGCAGAGGCTATTTAGGAGGTGACCACTAGTGCAGCTCCAGTGATCCCCCAATTGGAGAGATTCTGAGGGTACTCGGTCATGCTCTAAGGACTTCAGCCAGTGTCAAAACGTAATGCAACTGGAAGACAGGCACTTCTGAGAGGGGAGTGCTCCAGCTGACACCTGCTGGTTGCTAACAGCTGCCTGGTGCATGGTACTGAGAAGAGGCCTAGACTCTGCAGAAATCTAGATGCTGCAGAAAAGTGTTTCCCAATTATGTGGCAATATCATCCTTGAGCAAGAAGATGAAAGTGGAATAAATGTATGCTGTTCATTTCTAAAACTGTATCAGATTGTATAAAAGTGGGTAAAATAGAAAAAGAATGAAAAGAAGGTGGGTATGAAGGATTAAAAGACAACTGACCCGGGGAGGAGAAAGCAGGAATGAGTGCAAATGTGACAGTGACATTCAGAGCTCATGCATGACCAGAAGGGTGAGGGCTAAGAAGGAAAAAGAAACCCCAGGCCCCCTTCTGAACCTTCACTCTCAACACAGTTCAACACAATGTGAAAATCTGCCTATCTAGGGCTTCTCCTGGGGGAGAGTCCAGAGTGGTCATCCATAGTGCTAGTTTAAAATGCAGATCCCTGAGCCCCAGGTGAACCACAATCTGGACTTGGAATGCAGATAACCATTAAACACAACTGAGAACAAAGTTCTCCATTCTGAGTCAAACCACTTGTAGCTCCAATCCCTGATGTCACATTTACTATATGAGAAAACATGGTCAATCACAATGAGGGGAGGTGACTACATAAACTGTAATTGACAGAATCACATCAAAAGCTGTGATATTGAGGAAAACTTAAAGGATTGCCTGATCCTACAGTATAAAATTGAAAATTACACTTTCTGGATTTTGTTAGAAATTAGATACAGATTGGTTGCAGAACTGCCTGGAAGAAGCACCATATGGGGTTATCTATAATCCTATAAACCATAATTCTGTGAATTGCATGAAGTTGTTCCACAATAAATACCTTTTTAAATTCATCTTCTTTATCATTAGTATCAACCTCATTCACAATATTAGCTTCATAGTCATTGCTTTCACCCTCTTCTGTTTCACTTCCAAAAACAACATGTTTCCGCTGTTCTATAGACAAAAGACACAACAAAAATATAACATTTGACTTTTTAGCATTGCGTGTATTCTACATGGCCAAATCCTTTTAGGAAGTACCTTTTTAAAAAGCTCTTACTTTAAAAACTGTTTTTTTAAAAGTGTTTTTTGCATTTGTTCCTGTAGGAGTCATCCTTGAATTCTATTTAAATTATCCACCTCAATAGACTTGTCATTCTACTAATACACTCTGTAAATATACAATCTAGAATTCAGAAAAGTTTTAAGAGAGTTTTACCTATTATCTTTCTAAATTATCTGTTTATCTTTTGAGTTTTCTAACTTGACTGAAATGATATTTTTGTGTTTTTAACGTTTGTGATGAAAACTAATTAAACGAAGTGGAGAAACTCTAAGAGGAAAGACGTGATGTGCACGCTTATTCTATGCTCAGGCTTTCTCATCCTGTGCACTACTGACATCTTGGGTGGGATAATTCTTTGTTGCTGGGGGCTGTCCTGTAGGATGTTTAACAGCATCCCTGGCCCTTATCCACCAGAAGCCAGTAGCAACCCACCCCCCCGCCACACACACACACACACACACACACACACACACACACACACACTGTGTGACAACCAAAATGTCTCCAGACCTTGCCAAATATTCCCTTGGGGGTAAAATCCCTTCCAGTCCCATTGAGAACCACTGTTCCTGGCACAGTTTTCGCTCTCTCTCTCTCTCTCTCTCTCACTCTCTCTCTCTCCTTGCTATGTCACTTTCATGGGATCTCTGCTTGACTGGAAAGTTTTCCTCTCACTCCAAAAAGCCAGCTTCCCACAGATTCCCTACGTCAAGTATGTTGGTAACTAGCTAATTAACTTCATCCCTGTAAGGCACAGCCATCTCTCAGGTCTCCTTCGAGAGTCTGGGTGGCACACTGTGTGTCAGTGACCTACTCCTGGTGCAGTCAGTGGCTAGCCTTGCTCGAAGCCAGCCTCACACTACTTACCTGAGCAGTATTTGGGGAGAAGAGCAGGTGTGTAGCAAACACGGATCGTGACTGACAGGCACATCCCCTTACAATACTAACAAGTAAAACCTCCAACTACAAAGTTTTACCTAATCAGTTCTTATTTAGAGCTTGAAAACAAAACTTTAAAATGAAATATGTCTTTCTTTTCCAATTTATCTAAAGATTTGAGATATCTAGGACAGGACAATAATCTGAGCAAAGCTAAAAGTCTCGTGTTCTTAAACCATAACCTAGGAAGCAAAACACTCTCCTACTAGGGAATCTTTTCTTGAAATTCCCTGCCCCTGATAAAGGGGATTCAAATTCAACAGCTTCTCTCTCAGGCTTATTAATAAAACTGAAACTATTAGAACCTATTGAGATAACAGGAAATTCAATAGGGTAAAAATTATTTCATCCACTTTAAATAATGCAGGCACCTTGTCATACAAATTTGCCTGAACAGATGTGATGAAGTAATGAAGTTTCTCTTAGTCCCAGTCAAGCAAACTGAATGAAGGTTATGAGGGTGTGGGCAGAATCAAAAGTCAGGAGGCTTTTAGGGCACCCTTTAATCACAGGAGGGGGAATGGATGGTGGAGAATACATGCTTCCGTATCATGTTTTCTTCCTTGGGAGTGCACTCTTCAACTGGGTACCATTTATCTGTACCCAAACCCCAAAGACAGTTCTAAGTAGGAATTCATAGCTTACTCTACACAGAGAAGGATCTAGGAAAAGAAAAAAAAAAGTCTTAAAACATGGTCTCACCCAGATTAAGTTTTTCAGATTCAAGAAAATTATAGAATTTACCTTTTCCTGGTTCATTTCTCTCAAAAAAAAACAGTAAAATAAATCAAATAATCAAAGTGACTTGATTAGAATGCTGCACCAGAAAAAAAAAAAAAAAAAATAGAGTTAGCATAGCAGGCCTGAGACTGCTATCCATAGGAAGGCCAACTTGCAATGATGGACCGGGGTTGGGAACTTGGATTTGAGAGGGGTTCCCACCATTCCCTAATTAAAAAAAAGAACTCTCTGGGCTTAAACTGTTGGTACAAACAACATGATTTATGCTGAACACCTTCTTTGCTTCCGGAGAAGGGAGGGTCTGGAATTCAGTACCTGCTAAGCAGAAGGTGCTTACATAAGAATGAATCTGTAGATCTTGTAATTCAAACACAGTAACGAGAAAAGTTACCTGACTGTTTTGCTACTTTCCCAGTGTATTTCACTTCGTAAATCTGCTCAAATATTGATATAAGTTCTCTGACAGCTTCTTCCACATGCTTACTTTTGTGGTTTAGAATGTCAGCCCATTCTTTTGTGTATGTCTGTTAAATAAAGAAATGACTATTATTTTCCAGATACTTACAAGTAACACTGTGAAAATTAGTCCTATGACTTTAATTTATAAAACTATAATTAACTTCACTTGAAAAAAAAAGCTAGAGATAGCTGAAAATGGCATAATGCTTCAGATTCAAAATTGTCAATGGCTAAAAGCATAGCTGCTAAGGCCCAAAGAACAACAGAAAGATGAAAAAGTCCATCTTTGACCTATCCCTGACTCAATTATACATAGAAATCTACCTTGATATTCATATGGGTGAAAAGAAAGAAGGCTGAAGGGGTGGAGAGAAGATGATGTCAGAAGTTGAAAATGAGATGTGGTTTCAAAAGAAGACAATCCAGAGTATTGGTTTGGAGAGTTAAATTAGATAAAATTTTTAATTGAGCATGGTGTTGTATAACAGGCATCAATTTAAGAGCTTTACACATATTAACTCATTTAGTTAAACACTGATCTTGGGATGAGTAATGGGGTGAGTAATATTATGGTCCCCATTTCACAGCAGAGAAAACTGAGGCTCAGAAAGAATAAGAAATTTTCCTAGGTCACACAGTAGTTGGAAAAACTATTTGAAATCAGTTTTGTCTGGTTCAAAATGCCTGCACTTTGTCTTTCTAAACTCTTCTACTAGCAAATGCTTTAGGAAGAAGTTGAGAACTAGTCAAATTCAGAAAAGAAAACTAGTTTATAAAGTTCAATAAGTCATTTGACATGCCCACAAAATACACTCATTTTAGGACAAAGAAAAGTAGTTGGAGGCAGTGTCTCGTGCCTATAATCCCAGCTACTCAGGAGGCTGAAGCAAGAGGACTGCTCATGCCCAGGAGTTCAAGGCTGCAGGAGCCATAATTGCACCACTGCACTCCAGCCTGGGTGACAGCACAAGACTTCATCTCCAAAAAAAAAAAGTAAAAGTAAATCAGGGCCAGGTGCAGTGGCTCATGCCTGTAATCCTAACCCTTTTGGAGGCTGAGGATGGAGGATTGCTTGAGCCCAGGAATTTGAGACCAGCCTGAGCAACATGGTGAGACCTCATCTCTACAATAAATTTTTTAGAATTTTGCCAGGCATGGTGGTGTGTGCCTGTGGTCCCACCTACTCAGGAGGTTGAGGCAAGAGGATTGCTTGAGCCCAGGAGGCAGCAGTGAGCCATGTTCACTGCATTCCAGCCTGGGCAACAGAGCAAGACCCTGTCTCAAAAAAAAAAATGTAAATAGGAGCAGCCACTTTGGGCCTTCAAGAATACAACTGCAGAGGATTCCAAGTCTGCCCATGCAAACTTCTCTCCAGAAAAGCCTTGGGAAGTCCCGTGTTCCCCATGTTTTGCCCCCATGTGTTATGTGTTCCTTTCTTGACCGTCTAATCTGTATCTGAATGCATTCTCATCATTCTTTAGTCCCAGGAGTCCCTCCTTCTATCCAAAGATATTCTGTGATCCTCTCCACGCCCACCGACTCTTCTGACCTTGCTCCATCATTCATTCAGTTTGTCCTTTTCAATTTATTCAATGCAGTGCTAAACACTGGAATGGCAATGGAGGCTGGAAGCCACTTCAGTCTAACAGGGAAAATAAGTGTTAAGCAAGTAGACAATTC